>NC_028646.1:66812988-66838468 GCF_001406875.1 Solanum pennellii
TATATATATATATATATATATAAAACTTGTAAAAATGAGGCTTTCAAATTTGAGTCCTAAGACCGATGTCATTTTTAAAGTAATTGAGCCCTGATCACTTTTTGGCATACTGATAATACAATATTATGTGATTTTGGTTTATTTCACATATGTGGAGAAGTCACAAAATATATAATGGAGACTTTTCTAGTAAACACAGTATTCTGGACACCCTAAAATATTTTATTTTCTTGAATTTAAATAGTGAATAATTATGTATAACTTCCACAAAAATATTTAGCTTGATGCTAAACAATGTTTCTTGAATTTAATAAATGAATAAATATGCACAACAATGTTTCTTGAACTGAATAAGTGAATAAATAAGCATAACTTTCACATAAATATTTAGCTTGGTGGTAAACAGTGTCAATCTTTTTCTCATTTTAAAGCTTTAATTTCATTTTTCTAAAACTACTTTAAATTAAGTTTATATTTAGCTTGGTTGTAAATAATGTCAAGCTTTACTTAAAATTAATCATTAATTTCCGACACAGTTGCAGCCAAAAATGAAATCGCCACAAGTCGAGGTCCAATCCAAACAAAGACTAATAAAAAATGTTATCAGCTCGGATAACAATCTTAGTAACATCCGGATATATTTCAACTATGTGAACCCTATCATTATCGCCGATATCATCAGTTGGGATGACAAATTGCGACGAATCGAGCGTTTCGATTGAAACATCATAATCAAAATGAAAGAGAAGTTCTAGAACCTTGGCAAGAATATAAGGCAGTCTGCGGATCTTCTTTTTCGGCTTTACTCTAAATTAAGCTTTAATTTTTTTTAATTTTTTTTTAAATTAAGCTATAATTTAGTTTAAAAAAATATTATGTGTATTACTTGTATTATTAGGACTAATAAGGACTTTTTTTCCAATTAATATTGAATTATTTTTTAAAATTTAAATATCTTTTATTTGTGGAATAAGATTTCCTTAATTTTTATTTCATTTTTCATGCGGAATAAACTTTTCTTAAATTTTAATACATGTTCTTTGGAATAATTTCTTTATGAATAGAAGACTCATTTATTCAAATTATATCACAAAATTATTAAAAATAGAATTTCAACAATCATCTCTTTATTGTTTTTTTCTTCTTCTCTTATTTTATAACAAAAATAATCAAGTTATTATTTTAGTTTTAAGTTTCAATGGACTTGAGGAATTATTATAATAGAGTACACAAAAAAAGTTTGACGTCTCTAAGTTAACCAAATAAAGAAACAACAGTAGATCAATTAGGGATGTCGTCACATTTCTCAAAAACAAAGCATTGATTTAAATACTCTAGAATTTGATCCGAATTGTTTTTTAATTTTAAATCATTATCCAAATTTTCGTTATGAGATAAGAAAGGAATAGTCTAATCTTGATCCCAGTCGACCTAATATTACAGAATATCCTCAATCATATATTGATAAAACAATGCAGCGTTTCAACAGCGATAAGTATCAAGTGCATGATATGTTGGAGTATAGTGAGAATGCAGATGCAACATATTGAGAAAGACTATGAATGATGAGTTTTTAAACGGTTGTATAGTGTGTTATATAAAAAATAAAGAATTTTGTACTATTTCTAATGAGTCTATTATAAAATGTTTCAAGATATGAAATTCCATTGATTACAATTGTAATAATATATTTAAATTGTGCTTTCAATAGTAGTTTATTTTTCTTTATGTTAGTTTTGAATTATACACTTGTTTATATTTAAATAAATATTACTTAGCTTGATTATTTGTTTTGGTAATTCAAATCATCGTCTTTTTTACATTTAATATTCAAAGTTTGGACATCCTTCATGAAATTTCTGGCTACGCCACTGAATATAATATATATTTTTTTGTTAAAAAAACTTATAAAAATGGGGCTTTCAAATTTGAGTGCCTAAGACAGATGCTTTATTTTTAAAGGCATTGTATCGAACCTAATCACTTTTTTTATATGGTTTCAAAAAGAAATGTACTTCGATGTAATTAACATGTTTGCTTACATTTTTTTTGACAGACTAGTAATATAATCCTATGTGATTTGATATATTAGAAGTTGTGGAATATATTACAATGATTCTTTTCTAATGTTTCTGCATAAAATTTTAAATGTTGATAAAACATTGTATTAATTTTGAAGGTACTCGAGCTAAGGGTCCTTGGGAACAATCTCAAGTAAGATTTATAGACACTAGCCTTATTTGTTGAACTTCACTACGAATATTGTTGATGACGTTGTTTTTAATTTTATTTTAATTTAGTAATAATAAGTAGGATAATACATAAGTACCCCCAGCCTATGTCCGAAATCTTAGAGACACGCCTAAACTTTACTAAGGTCTTATTACCACTCCCCCCCTCCCCCCCTAGAACTCATTTTTTAAATATTTTTTTACCCTTTTTCGACCTACGTAACTGAGTCCGTGACTTCATCTATGTGAGGCTCGTGAGTGCTATTTTTAGACAATACTAGACACTTTTTTAACCAATATTGAACACTAAATATTGACCACGTGTTAAAATAACTTTGAAAAAAGAAACCTCATTAATTCAGATTTCTTCTTTTTTACCAGACGTGTTTTTCATCTTTTAAAAAAACAAACCTCCATTATTCTTCAAGTATCAGAGTTATATATATATATATATATATATATATATTTTATATATATATATATATATACACCTTTTCATGTTGATTATTAGTTCTGATTTCAAATTTCTTTCACAATTTTTATATATAAATGTTAGGGTTAGGAATGACAAAATCTGAGTTGATTGAGTTATTTATGGATGAGAATGATTCAATGATCAACACTGAAGTGTGATGCAAGCATGAAATCTTATTGAAAATGCAGACGTCTTGGTCAGATCGCAATTCGAAATGACGATTTTGATCTTGTTCTCATTATGAGGCCACAAATTGTAAATTTTTTCGATGGTGAGATAAGGAGAGAGCCAACGAAAGATCACAACTTATTCTTCTGAAATTGGTGAATAGGATTAAGGAGTTAGAAGAAAATTATGAGCATGTGAAGATGCAATTGGAGCAGCTTGACAATTCCAATATTAAATGAAAATGTAATTATATCATTTTAGTATATTTGCAATAGTTGAGTTCTGAACTACATAATACAAATATCTAAAGGACTTGGAGCACCACATTCAGCATAATGAGTGTCTGCATATCATCAGATTGTATACGCCGAAACAGAAGTAATTTGATTAAAATTTTGTCTTAATCATGGCAAGACTTGCATTAAGTATAGTCTTACCCATGTCAGTGAAGAGTAAAAAATTATAAAGGAGTCACTCTTTCATTAGAATTGCCTGTTATTTGAGCGTTTTTTTAAAATGTTGTAATAATTTAGTCTTCGTTGAGCTCATTGGTCTGCAGTACCATGTTGGTAGGTGAAGTTTTAAATGAACTTTTTCAAAGTGATATAAAAGTGTAAGATAAACTCTTCTTCTCGGATTGTAAGATTATATAGCTTCATAAGAGAGGTAAGTCGGAGTATATTACCCTTCATTTCTATATATATTTAAAATATTCGCAATCAAGTATATGCATACTTCAATAGAGCACATTGTCTATTTTGACGTGGCATAAAAGTAAACCACCTCAAGAAGATTTTCTATTTTGTAAAATTTTATTTGTCAAAATTCCCTTCATAAAAGGAGCATAAATTTTAAACACGCATCTCCGTTAATGCATCTCCGTCAACGAGTGTGCTTTCTCGTAAAAACATTGAAGTTGAAGGCTATTTACGTCCTTTTCCCTTTTTTGCATCAATTCTAACGCCCTTGTTAACCATCGACCATCTCCATATGCTTTCTCATCTTCTTCTCTTCTCCTTCACAGTTATGTCCAGGCTAGCATAATTTAGATTTGAATTGGTTTTGATGATGCAATATTTGGTGCTTCCTTTGTATGGTGGGTTTGGGTTTCTTGATTTTGACTTGCTTTTTCATCTTCTTTAACTCTTCTTTATCTTAACTTTGGACTTTGCTGGATTTGGAGCATAGTTGTTTGTATTTCAGAGTTTTATCTTGCTTCCCTATAGTTTCAATAGAAAACAAAAATGCATAGCATGAAATTAACAATGAAACAGAGAAACACGATGACAAAAATAAGACCCATAAAAAAATTAATTGTGTCTGCTTCAATACTATCCTCCGATTCCCTGCACATATTTTTGAGTTTGAATTGGCTAAACCTAAAACCGAGCTAATCCTTTCCTTCCCTTGTTCTTTCAGTCGACACTTATATAGAGAAAATGGTGTTGTTTCATATGAGACGGATAGAAGAGTGGTTCATTTTTTGGGAATTCAGCTACCTGTTTTGAGGAGGAGAAATTCATTACGTGGTGAAATCAGAAGAAATAGAGAAGTATGTCATGTTAGAGGTAATTGCAGGGAGTATGTTTATAAGTGTTGTATGAGTCAAATTCCATTATGGAAGTGGAGAGAGCATTATCAGTTGATTCAGTTTTAGGGTTGAACTATACAATTTTTATTGGTTATAGTAGTGGATTTATCGTTTGATTTTCACTGTAAGTGTTCATTAAGATGTTTGATATTTCCTCTTTGTCATAGTTAGAACGTGATTTTTCAAATTTTATCCTAATTTCTTTTTAATGGTTGCCTTTGCTCCTTGGAACAACGTTAAAGTTGTCCTGTATGTGATCCATAGGTCACAACATGGAAAGCAACCACTAATGCTTGAATTGGTTTAAGTTGTCTACATCATACTGGTGCCCTTCCCCAGACCTTACACAGGGCTGCCCTTTTTTCCTCTTAAGATTAAATTCGCGTTTTGAATCATTTTCATCAGTTGGTTGAGTTAAGACTTGATTATACTTTGGGATGCATACACCTTTCTCATCACTTTGTGTTGGAGTATCAAATTTTATGTTCCTTCTTTTGAGAGTCCCATGTAACCCACATAAATCTTAAGTGGTTTTTTTGTTAGCATTTTTGTTAATGTTGATATGGTCCGTATTACATGGGTTCATTTTCCCACTTCACGGACCCATTATCCCACTACATGTATCCATTATACCACTAATGTGATAATGGTTAACTACCCAGTATCCCACTACATGGATCCATTATCTCATTAATGGGAAGGTAGTTAATTACCCATTATCCCACTAATGGAATAATGGTTTACTACCCACTATCCCACTACATGGATTCACTATCCTACTACACTGGTGATTGGTAACTTCCCATAACCTCTTAACCGTTCTTGATAGAAGCACGATTATAAATATTCTATTTGGTTCAAAGGTCCCTAAGCACGTTACTTCTAAAAACTCCATACCGTCTAAGAGTGAGGTATTGAGTCCTTAGAAGATCTTTGAAGAAAATAATAATTGTAGACTCCGACTGTATCGCTAATAATGGCTGGAGTTATGCAACATGTAAATTTCTGTGATATTTGTGATATTTCCGAACTGAATGGTGAGAATTATAAGATTTGGAAGGAGAGAATTCTCCTTCACTTAGGGTGTATGGATATTGATTATGCTATCAGGAAAGACGAGTCACCTATTAATGAAATCAACATTCAAGATGAGATTTTTCTTCATGAACAATGGGAAGGCTCTAACCGTTTGAGTGTTATATTCATTAAGATCAAAATCTCTGCTGGTATTCGTGGTTCTGTCTAACAATATAACAATGTCAAGGAATTACTGAAGGCTATTGATGAACAATTTGAGACTTCAGATAAGACACTTGTCATCACCTTAATTATAAAATTCTCATCAATGAGGCTCACTAGTGTGAGAAATGTGTGTGAGCACATTATGAAAAGGTGATACTTAGTGGCTCAACTAAAGATTCTTGAGGTCAAAATGTCTGAAACTTTTCTTGTGCACTATATCTTGAATACTCTACCTGCAAATATGGTCCCTTTAAGATCTCTTGTAACACACATAAAGATAAATGGTCTATTAATGAACTCATGGCCATGTGTGTTCAGGAGAAATGTCGACTACTGATGGAAATAAGAGAAAGTGCATTCATGACAACTCAAGGAAAAAAATTACCAATCAAGCCAACAAGAGGTCTAAAGGAATGGCACCACTTGAAACTGACATAAAAAAGGAAGTCAAGTGTCGCTTCTGTAGAAAAAACGGGCACATAATGCAGGATTTATCAAGTTTCAACAATGGCTTGTTAAAAAAGGTATTTCTATCTCTCTTGTTTGTTATGAAGATAATATGATTGATGTTAATCATAACTCGTAGTGCATTGATTCTGCTTCTAAAATCCATATTACGAATTCCTTGTAGGATTTAAGAAACCTGCGAAAGCCAGTGGGATCTGAACGAAGCATCTACACTGGAAACAAGATGCAGTCGCATTTGGAAGCTATTGGGACATGCATTTAGTTCTTAGTAGTGGTTTTATTTTAGAGTTAAAAAAGACTTTTTATGTTCCTAATTTTTCTATGAATTTAATTTCAGTATCAAGACGTGTACCTTTGAGATATTCCTTCTTTGTAGAAGGTGATTCTAAACTATTTTATAAATCTAAACTTGTTGGATATGGTACATTGTCTAATGGTCTTTTCTTTCTTAATTTACAAAATGATTTCACTCATACTGTTATGTATGTATAAGCTGACACTAAATAATGTGTTGTAAATGAAAATTCCTCTATCTTATGACGTCGGAGATTGGGACATATATCCATCGATAGAATTAACAGATTAGTAAATGATGGAGTACTTAGTACTTAAAATTTTAGTGATTTTGATACTTGTACGGACTGCATTAAAGACAAGCATACCAACAAGTCAAAGAAAGGTGCCAAGAAGAGTTCAACCGTATTAGAAATCATACATCCAAATATATGTTGTCCAGACATTGACGCATATGGTAAAAAATACTTTATCACTTTTATAGATGATTACTCATGATATATGTATCTCTACATGCTTCATAATAAGAGTGAAGCACTAGAAGACTTTAAAGTTTTCAAGGCTGAAGTAGAGAAACGATGTGAAAAACAAATTAAGATTATGAGAACTGATAGAGATGGTGAGTATTATGGTAGATATATAGAAGATGGACAATCACAAGGTTTGTTTGCAAAGTTTCTGTAACAAAATGGTATTGTTACCTAATATACTATGTCTGGTTCTCCGAATCAGAATGGTGTAGCAGAAAGAAGAAAACGAACATTATTGGACATGGTGCGTAGTATGTTAAGTAGATCTAAGCTACATAAGTCCTTTTGGATTGAATATCTAAGACAACAAGGTATATTTTAAACCGAGTTCCAACAAAGGTTGTTCCAAAGACGCCTTTTGAGTTATTCAAAAGTTGGAAACCTAGTTTGACACATATACGTATATGGAAATGCCCGTCGGAAGTTAGAATTTACAACCCACAAGAAAAGAAACTGAATTCTAGGACCATTAGTGAATATTTCATTGGATATGCCGAGGTCTAAAGGATACAGATTATATTGTCCATCTAACAGTACTAGTAATATGGAATCAAGAAATACAAAATTTCTTTAAAATGACTTAATTAGTGGAGCGATTAATTTTAGAATACAATTTCTATAAGATATTAACCTTTCATTTCAAGTCAAAAATTGATTGTTGTACATAATACCCCTCAAGTTCAATTGGGTGTTGAGCAACCAATCAATGAGATTCCACAAGTTGCTGAAAACATGCATATAGATCAAGTTGTTCAAGTAATTCCTGAAATTATTGAACAACCAATTGAACAACATAATCCACATAAAAATGTGGTGCAACATTGAGAAGCTCTACTAGAGAAAGAAAATCAGCAATTCCTAGTGACTTTGTTGTATATTTGCAAGAATATGACATTGGAGTTGAAAATGATCCTGAGTCTTTTTCATAAGCCATGAATTTTAAAGAGTCTGAATTGTGGTATGATGCCATAAAAGAAGAGATGAATTCTATGAAAAGTAACAAGGTATGGAATCTTGTCGATTTGCTTAATGATATTAAAACCATTGGATGTAAATGGGTCTTTAAGACTAAAAAGGACTCATTAGGCAACATAAAAAGATATAAAGCAAGACTCGTTGTTAAAGAATTCACTCAAAAGGAAGAAATTGATTACACAGAGACATTTTCTCCTGTGTCTAAAAAGAATTCCTTGCGCATAATATTGGCATTGGTAGCACACTTTGACTTAGAATTGCGACGGATGGATGTAAAAACCACATTTCTCAATGGTGATCTAGAGGAAGAGGTTGATATGAAACAACCTGAAGGATTCTCTTCTAGTAATGATGACCACTTGGTATGTAAGTTAAAGAAATTCATATATATACTAAAATAAATTTTCCGTCAATGGTATTTGAAATTTCATAATATTATCTCTTCATTCGACTTTTTTGAGAACATCAAGGATCAATGTATATACCATAAGATTAGTGGGAGTAAAATATGTTTCTTAATTTTATATGTGGATGATATCTTACTTGCATCCAATGATAAGGGAATGATACATGAGGTGAAACAATTTCTCTCTAAAAGTTGTGATATGAAAGACATGGGTGATGCATCTTATGCATATTATTGGTATTAAGATTCATCGAGACAGACATCAAGGTACCTTAGGTTTATCTAAAGAATCCCATATCAATAAAATTTTAGAGAGATTTTGAATCACCAAGTGTAGTTACTATCGTGAAGGGTGACAAGTTCAATTTGAAATAGTGCCCGAAGAACGATCTTGAGAGGGAACAAATGAAGGACATTTCTTATACTTTTGCTGTCGGAAGCTTGATGTATGCTCAGGTTTGTACAAGACCTGACATACCATTTGTTGTTGGAATGTTAGGAAGATATCAGTGTAGCTCCTATCGTGAAGGGTGACAAGTTCAATTTGAATCAGTGCCCGAAGAACGATCTTAAGAGGGAACAAATGAAAGACATTCTTTATGCTTCTGCTATCGGAAGCTTGATGTATGCTCAGGTTTGTAAAAGACCTGACATATCATTTGTTGTTGGAATGTTAGGAAGATATCAGAGTAATTCATGTCTTGACCACTAGAGATCTGCAAAGAAAGTCTTAAGATATCTTCAAGGAACAAAAGACTACATGCTTATGTACAAACGATCAGATGACTTGGAAGTCATTGGCTACTCCGATTCCGACTTTCTTGGCTATATTAATTCACGAAAATCAACTTCAGGATACATATTTATGTTAGGCGTGGAGCTATATCTTGAAGAAGTGCCAAACAGACTTTAGTTACTAATTCCTCTATAGAGGTTGAGTTTGTTTCTTGTTTCGAGGCTACCTCACATGGTGTATGGTTAAAGAGTTTTATTTCTAGACTTAGAATTGTCGACTCTATATCTAAGTCATTAAGGTTATATTGTGAAAATACAACTGTTGTCTTTATGGCTAAAAATAATAAAAATTATAGTTGAACCAAGCATATCTACATTAAATATCTAGCCATAAGAGAAAATGTTAAAGACAAGAAAGTGGTTATTGAACACGTTAGCATTGAACCACAAAAATTTAAATATGATGTAGTCAGAATGGGACTTAGTCCCACTATGTAAAATTTTGTTGTAACAATGAATGTTTATGAAACTCTATTTTATATGATATTTCTCGTTAAATGTGTGTACATTCAGTTTTATTTTCAGAAATGTCACTAAAGTATCGACTTTGAATAAATATTTAGTTTATTAATTAATTATATAGGTTATAGTTTAGACATATAGTGCATTAAGAACATGGAAGATACTACTCACTGCAAGAGAAACTATCGCCATGATTCGTGTATTATATTTCATTAATGAGATTAGAATATACGGACCAAGTGGGTGAATGTTAACATTTTTGTTAATGCTGATATGGTCCGTATTACATAGGTCCATTATCCCACTTCATGGACCCATTATCCCACTACATGTATCCATTATACCACTAATGGGATAATGATTAACTACCCATTATCCCACTACATGAATCCATTATCCCATTAATGGGAAGGTGGTTAATTACCCATTATCCCACTAATGGGATAATGGTTTACTATACATTATCCCACTACATGGATCCACTATCCTACTACACTAGTGGTTGGTAACTTCGGGAAAACCTCTTAACCGTTCTTGATGGAAACAATATTATAACAGAGGCGAATCTAGGATTTGAAGGTCGTGGGTGCTGCATCGCCCAAGCAAGATAAATGGGTTGGTTCCTTTAATTTTGGGTTACAATTCAGATTATTTTTCTTGTTCGATTTTTATATAATAAATTGATTAAACGTGCATGTTAGTAATATTTTATTTTAGTTATTCTAAGATTAGAGAAAATTAAACAATTCAAAAAAAAAAGGATTTAGCAGCCTTATTCTCTAAAACTTTGAGGAAAAATAGATTTTCCACATTAAAATTTTGAATTTGTATAAACCATCTAATAGTGTTAACTTAATATATTTATATTTCATTGTCTTTATGTGTTATTGCATATATATACTAGAGAAAGAATACAAATTTGTTTCATCCCAACCGTCTTACTTATCAAGAACGTGAAGATCGGAAGAACCTTAAAATTAAATGACTTCTAACATAATAATATTCATCGTTTTTTAATTTACTTTTTTTTTAAAAAATCAAATAAAGAATGCACACACAATACTCATATCAAGAGATCAATAATTAGTGAAAGAGAAGATTAAAAAAAAAGAGAGCTAATTACAGGGAAAAAAAACGAGCCAATTGAATTAATAAAGAATAGTATCAAATAAATAAGAATCAATTAAAAAAAAAAGAAAGAGCTGAGAAGCATGTTCATACAAGAGAGCAATCCAAAAAGTCATGTTGGCAACGAGAATCGAACCCGCATTGTGGGCGCGGGAATATGTTTCTTCTACCAACAGCACCCATCAATAATTTGTTCATTAAGTGGCGGAAACAATTTATAACGCTTTTTTAAACGTATATACATACATATATACGAACTTTTAACCGAGATCATTAGGTGTCGTGGCACCCCTACACATACATATAGATCCACCCCTGGTTATAAATATGTCATTTGGTTCAAAGGTCCCTAAGCACATTACTTCTAAAAACTCCATACCATCTAAGAGTGAGATTTGAGTGCTTAGAAGATCTTTGAAGAAAAGAACAATTGTAGACTCAGACTATATCACTAACAAGGAAGTATGTCGATTACACTATATTTTCGCTGCGTCATTGCTATGTAATATGATGTTGGCAAAGACTAATTGATCTATGAATACTTAATTTACTTAGTTGCACGGACTCACTTTTGATGTCGCACCTGTGTCGTATTTTCCAATTTACAAATTTGGGTAGTAAACTCGGACATGGTATAATAACTCTTTTGAGAACTTATTGGGACTCTGTAAATAGGTGCGGGAAAGTGTTTAAAAACCACTCAATTACTTGTTTGATATTTAATGCACTAAAGCAAGGCACTATATAAGAATATGAAGACGAGAGTGAATATAGTAAATATGATATCAATTTGTTTGTTATTTAGGTTTGTTGACCTTTTCTCTTCGAATAAGTAGCTCTCTTATTCAAATATAATGCATTTTTGACTCAATATTTCATAAAGTAAACAAACTTTTATCATGGGTATTTAAAAGGCTTCCTGTTTTAAGCTAGCTTCAAAGTTTTACCCAATTTGATAAAGGTCATCCATAGGCTTAAGTTGTGGTGTTAATGTTACAAACAATCTTTCTTTGTGCCTTTTTTTTCCATATGATCTACGGTGTCGTTCACTTTAGTTGATAAAATTCATTTCTCATTAAAATACTTTTAACTTATTAAAAAAATCCCATGTGTCAACTTAAAAAAATACTCAATTACTTTTACAGTTAACAAATTGTATAAAATAGCTCATTCAATTGCCAGGTACAGTTCAATTAGCTCTTTCTAAATTTGTCTTCATGAACTTTATCGACGCATATTTTCATCGATTCTCCTTATGCCTCTATTTTCTTATTCATGCAAATAAACTTTATCAATACTTCTACTTAATGCAAATCAACCAAGACATACTCAACTGCTGGACAAATAAATATTATAATAACCTTCACATTGTTGGGCGTTACCCGGGCTACCTATACTAGCTCTAGTTGCTCAAGATGAGTATGGTTTTGTGAAATATTATGAAGTTAAACATAATTGAAGTTCCGGTAAGAATTATATGATTCAAATGACACGAAGAAATTCATGATTTCTTTTTGGATGAATTGTGTTAAAGATACTAGTGAAGTCAGTTAATAAGTTAAGAAGATTATAAGAAGTTAGTTATGTAACTAACTTCTTGAAATGGTAGTTGTGTAATAAATTGTCAAGTTAGATTAACTTTAATTGTGAAGACTATATATAGTTGTATTGATGAATCATTTTGTAATAGACTAAATATCAGAATAACAAGATTATCTTTCAATTCTTTCTTCTCTTTCTCTCTTCTTTCTTCTCTCAATTGTTCAACATTACATTCATACTTTCTCATATAAGATCATGGTATTAGAGCAGTGACTAGATATTCTAGTTCAAAGTATCGATCTTCATTCTAGGTTGAAGAATCAATCTCTATCGCAGAATCAATCTCTCTGAATCTTTGATGCAATTTCAATGACAGGAGAAGCAGTACATTCTACTCAATCACAATCTGTTCAGTCGAGTCAGAAGACTGGTATCGATTATAATCATCCATTGTTTCTGTCTCAGTCTGATGTAAGTGGTACACATATTATATCGTTTCAATTAGCAGGGGTAGAGAATTACTCGATTTGGTATAGGTCAATGAGGGTAGCCTTGCTTGGAAGGAACAAGTTGGGACTAGTGGATGAATCATGAAAGAAAGAGGTGTTTCTAGATGAGATGGGGAATCACTGGGAGAGAGTGAATGTTGTGGTTTTATCGTGGCTGATGAATTCACTAGAAAAAGGGTTACTAGGGGGTATAATGTATGCCTTTAATGCTCAAGAAGTATGGGAGGAACTGTTCGAAAGATTCAACAAGATTGATGGTTCAAGAACTTACAATTTACACAAAGAGATTGCTACACTGAGTCAAGGTACATCTACAGTTTCTGCATATTTTTCTAGATTACAAAACTTGTGGGAAGAGTTTGAAGCTCTTGTTCCAAATCCTGGTTGTAACTGTGAGATATCCAAAGATTTTGTGCTACATCTTCAGAAGTTAAAGTTGTTTCAGTTTCTCATGGGTCTAAATGACTCCTATAATCAAGCAAGAAGCTAGATCTTGCTGATGAGTCCTATGACATATGTTGATCACGCATATGGAATGATCATGAGTGATGCAGGATAAAGGTCTACAGTTGCAAACTCAGGAATCTTGGGTCCAAATCCTGCAGCAAGTGGAAGTAGTCTTAACATGGCTATGTTTACAAGAAATGGTGCTACTAGATACAAGAGAAACTACAATGTACAGTGTGAGTTTTGTAAAATGAAGGGTCAAAACAAAGAGGTGTGTTACAAGTTGGTGGGATATCCACCGGATTATAACAGGTTTAGAAAGAAAGGAGTGCAAACAAGTAGTAATGGATATAATTCAAGTGCAAGGGCTCATAATGTGATCACTGACAATCATTTTCAAGGGTCAGTTCTAGCTATTGCAGCAACAAAGCAGTGGCATGTACACCAATTGGATGTATTCAATGTATTCTTACAAGGTGACTTGTTTGATGAGATTTACATGGAGTTGCCTCAAGGATTTCTAAGGCACTTAAACAAGCTCCTAGGCAGTGGAATGCTAAGTTATCTGAGGAACTTCTTAAATTCAAGTTTATACAAAGTCAGCATGATCATTTAGTATTCACAAAAAAGGAGCACAAAAGGCATCACAATCATTCTGATATATGTAGATGTCATGCTCATCATAGGTGAAAGTATAAGTCTGATCAATGAGGCTAAAAGGTATTTACAGGAAGCATTCAAGATGAAGGACTTAGGAGAGCTAAATGTTTTCTTGGCATTGAGTTTGCAAGGTCAAAAAAAGGATTCTTATGCATCAAAGGAAATATGCTTTAGAGCTGATTTCTAAAGCAGGTCTAGGGGCTGCAAAACTTGCTATGACTCCTATGGATGCAAATATGAAGTTAACATCAAAGGAATATGATGAGCATGTGCTCAAAACTCAAGCAGAACCTATGGCTGATCAAAGCTCTTATCAGAAACTAATAGGAAAACTTTTATACATCACTATGACCAGATCTGATATCTCATTTTGTGTACAGACATTGTGTCAATTCTTACAAGCTCCTAAGTAGTCTCACATGGAAGCAGCAATCAGAATAGTTAGGTATCTGAAGAAAGATCCAGGGCATGGAGTTCTACTATCTAGCAATAACAACGGATATATCAGCCTATTGTGATGCTGACTGAGCTGCATGTCCTAACTCTAGGAAGTCTGTAACTGGATATGTAGTAAAGCTTGGAGACTCTCCTATCATGTGGAAATCTAAGAAGCAAACAACAGTCTCTAAAAGTTCAACTGAGGGTGAATACAAAAGCATGGCATCCACAATAGCAGAATTTATATGGATAATTGGATTGATAAAAGACTTTGGTGTGGAGGCTAAACTTCCAGTTAAAGTTTATAGTGACAGTAAGGCTGCTATACAAATAGCTGCAAACCCAGTCTATCATGAAAGAACACATCACATTGAGATAGATTGTCATTTCATTAGAGAAAAGGTTATGCAAGGAATGGTTTCTACTAATTACATTCATACAAATGAACAACCTGCAGATGTATTAACCAAGGGCTTGCCTAGCGTTCAACATGAAGTTTTGAGTTGCAAGTTAGGTATTCAAAACATTTTTAGAGTACCTAAATTGAGAGGGGTGTTAAAGATACTAGTGAAGTCACTCAATAAGTTAAGTAGGTTACAAGAAGTTAGTTATGTAATTAACTTCTTGAAATTGTAGTTGTGTAACAAATTGTCAAGTTAGTTAGGATTAGCTTTAATTGTGAAGACTATATATAGTAGTATTGATGAGTCATTTTGTAATAGACTGAATATCAGAATAACAAGATTATCTTTCAATTCTTCCGTCTCTTTCTCTCTTCTTTCTTCTCTCAATTGTTCAACATTACATCCATACTTTCTTCATACTTTCTCATATAAGATCAAATTGTTGTCTTCTTTTCACTTTTAAATGAATCATTTCTTTTACTAGTTATAAATGAAACAAATCCAACTAAAATCAATAACATCCAAATTGATTTATTTTGATTTAAATAAGTTAATAAATCAATTAAATTAATTTAATTTTGATCAATAATTGATCCAAATCAATTTGTTGACAAACAAGGACAATATTGAATCTTCATTGAGATGGAGACGTTATTAGAGATTACAATGGTAACTTGATCTGATGTTAGGTAATAAACGAAACGAACTAAAATCAATAATATCCAAACTGATTCAATTCAATTTAAATAAGTTAATAAATCAAATAAATTTATTTAATTTTGATGAATAATTGATCCAAATCAATTCGTTGACATCCCTAATTGCGGGAAGAACAAAATGGAGTCTTCCAGGAGATGGAGACATTATTAGATATTACAATGGTCACTGAGATGGAAACCTTACTACAGATTACGATGGTCACTTGATTTAATGTTGATGTTCCTGAATTTTCTATCAATTCCTTAAACAAATAAGGTTATGTAGTCTACATGATTTTGTGTGGAATAACCATACATAGTGAAAGTTTAGGCTTTGAAACCTTCCTAACCTATCTCATTTTTATTGTGATTTTTTCTTAGATCTACATTCAAAAGGTGACACGGCTTATAATTAGATACATAAGAAAAAGAAATGTTTGACCAAAATTGATTCTTGAAAATATTGGAAGATTTCACGAACCTTTTGGAGGAAAAACTTTTTTTTTATTTGGCATATGAATATTATTATATGTTATGGTCTGTCATATCATTTTGACTTGTTTTATATATTATTCAGTTTTATATCTTGTAAGAAATTTATTTTTGACAACAAAGACTAATAATTGTTTTAAATTTGATTTAATTTATTTTAAGAGATTCGAAACCTGTTATAATGTTATAACGTCAATATTTATGATTTTAAATCAAGAAATGTATTTTGTCTTGTTGTTTAATTCTACCTATGATTTTATTTGTTTGAATAACATTTTGTTAATTTATTAATTTAATAATATGAAATTGAGTCTCGAAGAAGTTTATCAATTTGACAATATGAGTAAGATTAATTTTTGTAGCATTTATGCAAATATTTTTAAGGTGTGAAATCATATGTTATGGTACCGTGAGATTTATTATTTGAAATATATGGTTATATAACTATATACTAGATTATCATGTCAAATATAGAATGTTAGATAGCACAAATTGGTAGATGAGTTAAACTTAATGGATATGGCTACAGTTTGAAGGTGTTTATAATTTGGATAAAAATAAAAAAATTAAGCCAAATCAATTAAATAAGTTAAATTTTATTTTATTTTATTTAGTTTCACATTTTCAAAAAGTCAACAATATTTTATTTAATTTTAACTTTGTTCAAATAAATCACAAATAACCAAATTGAACTGATAAACTGTACACATGTTTTATTATTATATATTCATAATTTATAATTTTGAAATTATATATATATATATATATATATATATATATATATATAGAGAGAGAGAGAGAGAGAGAGAGAGAGAGAGAATGGTACAAAACCGCCCTCTGTCTATCTATTAGCTCCAATATATCCTTATCATCCACCTATTAGCTTCAAAATATCGTTGTTATTCATCTTTGGGTTCAAATTTGACCATTTATTTAATGGTTAAGTACTTCTTTTAAATACTTGGCACTCAACTATTGATATAATTTAATTATTAATATCATTTATAAATCAACTCACTACCCACCCATTACTAATTAAATCCCACAGAATTAATAAACCAATTCTAACATCAAAATTACCCTAAACACTACTAAAACACGACGAAATTATAGATTCCTGAAATTAACATCCAAAATTATTCGAGTTCGAAATGAAGCTCCAATTAAATATAGGTGGAATCGCTTATTTAGGAGGTCACTTTCAATAGGATTATCTTTCAAGCTTGAATTCAAAATTTATAATTAAAAGTAAAGAAGTAGTATATCTCGAATTAACTCATGGACTTTTCTAACATAATTTTAGAAATATTTATTATTTGTTTTAAATATTAAAACTTTAATATATTATTTTTTTAAAAGGTTATCTATTACTAAGTAACATCACCTAATTGAGACGAATGGATAATTAAGATGAACATAGTCAAACTTATAATTTAATCGTTAATTTTTATTTAGACACTTAAATTATAATATGTTTTGATTTAGGACTTGAATGTATGATAATGTACTTCCTTAGACATTTTCACCTCAATTTTTAGAAACACTCATTGGTAGTAGTTTTCTTGTTGTTGCATTATTAATGGGGCATGTTTATTAATTGGGTGGGTTTAATTAGTAATGGGTGGGTTGTGGATTGATTTATAAATTATGTTAACAAGTTAAATTATAACAAATAGTTGAGCACCACGTATTAAAAAAATATTTAAATAGTTTAAATTTAAAACTGTTAAATAAATGGTCAATTTTGAACACAAAGGTGAATGACAAGATTATTTTGGAGTCAATAAGTTAAGGAGAATGGTATGTGAAACCAATAGGTGGATGGAGGGTAGTTTTGTACCATTTCTTATACTTTAAAGGTATTTTAGAACTTTTTTCGATATATAGAGCTATCAAAAAGGGGCGGCCCAAGCCTCGCGGGCAAGGAATTCGAAGGGATGGGGCGAGCTGGCCCTTCATTCCTGAATATCCTCAACCCAACCCAACTCTTGAAGGGCCGAGGGCTGGGGTGGGCTAGCTCTTCTTTCTTTTTTTTCATTTTTTCTTTTCGAACTTATAATTCTAACATCAAAAAAATGAGAAGATTGTCAAATCAAATATGACAAACAATGATGTTGTTTTACTAACACTAACAAAAAGTCTAGTGTAATTAGCATGTATCTCACATACCAGACACGCGAGCGAGATAAGTAAGTGATAAGCAAGATCGCAGGGAGGCGAGGGTGCGAGATTTTGTTTAGGCATCCTAAATATATGTGAATCTACTTTGATAGAGTGTATCTAGAACATATTAATCTAATTTTGAGTCCATGTATTTTGAAACATGTATCTGGACGTATCAATATCTGGTATGGTTCATAATATTAATTTACAACGTAGCGTGTATGTTAATAATTAGATTATATACTAGTTAGATTATTGTAAGTTACCCTAATAAAAAGTTGGGATAATTGTATATATAATAGCAAACGAATAACCTAAAATAAATGGAGTATCTACTGTTTGATTTAATGTGCCCCATAGCAAACGTTTTCCAAAGTTTGTCAGTCGCCTCTCTCCCAAAACTCTCGCTCACCACTCTCCCGTTCTCGCTCGCCAATCTCCCTCTGCTCGCCTCTCTCGCTTTATACAACAAAAGTGTATAAATAGTGTTTCTGTTTTGTATAAAGCGAAAGAAAATTGTATATACACATGCAAAAACATATATCTTTGTGTTATACACTTAATTATACAATTTATAAACATTTTACTTCGATTCAATTGTATACAAATGCAAATTTTATACAAATATTGCAGCGAAAAAGGCCAGCGAATTATACAATTGCAGTGAAATACAATTTTCTCTCGTTTTATACAATAGAAGTGTATAAATTGTGTTTCTGTTTTTGTATAAAGCGAGAGAAAAACATATATCTTCTTCCTATACACTTATAATTATACAATATACAAACATTTTACTTCGATTCAATTGTCTGCAAAGCAAATTTTATACACATATTGCAACGAAATAGGCCAGCGAATTATACAATTGCAGTGAAATACAATTTTCTCTCGTTTTATACAATAGAAGTGTATAAATTGTGTTTCTGTTTTTGTATAAAGTGAGAGAAAAACATATATCTTCTTCCTATACACTTATAATTATACAATATACAAATATTTTACTTCGATTCAATTGTCTGCAAAGCAAATTTTATACACATATTGCAACGAAATAGGCCAGCGAATTATACAATTGCAGTGAAATACAATTTTCTCTCGTTTTATACAATAGAAGTGTATAAATTGTGTTTCTGTTTTTGTATAAAGTGAGAGAAAAACATATATCTTCTTCCTATACACTTATAATTATACAATATACAAACATTTTACTTCGATTCAATTGTCTGCAAAGCAAATTTTATACACATATTGCAACGAAATAGGCCAGCGAATTATACAATTGCAGTGAAATACAATTTTCTCTCGTTTTATACAATAGAAGTGTATAAATTGTGTTTCTGTTTTTGTATAAAGTGAGAGAAAAACATATATCTTCTTCCTATACACTTATAATTATACAATATACAAATATTTTACTTCGATTCAATTGTCTGCAAAGCAAATTTTATACACATATTGCAGCGAAATAGGCCAGCGAATTATACAATTGTAGGGAAATAGGTCAGCGAATTATACAATTTAGGCCAGCGAATCATACAATTTTATATGTATAGCGAGGCCAGCAAATTATACAATTTAGGTCAGCAAATTATACAGTTTTATATGTATAGCGAATTATACAGTTATATGTTTGCTATGGAGCGCAATTATGCAAACTTTGCTATAGCATACAAATATAAATTTTTTGTTTGCTATATGTGAAAGTTGCCCTACAAAGTTTTAGCCCATGGGCTAACCCCGGCCCGACCCCGATCAAGCCTCAAGGGCTAAGGGCTTCTATGCATCGGGCTTATAAGCCCTAGTTTTAGAAAGACTTGAAAAATCTTATCCCAACCCTACCCCAAAAACCGGTTGGGTTGGGCCGGCCCCATGAGCTAAGTCTATTTTGATGGCTCTACCGACACACACACACGCACGCACGCACGCATCAATGAACGAATTAAATTGAACTAAAATCAATAACATCTAAACTAATTTAATTTTGATTTAAATAAGTTAATGAATCAATTAAACTAATATAATTTTGAACCATTCAAATCAATTTATGGACACAAAACTGGATCTTCAAGAGATGGAGACATTATTAAAGATTGAAATGGTCACTCAATCTAGTGATGAAGTCAGTATTTTTAATAAGAGGTTCAAAACACACGAATAATGGAAGGGGTTCGATATATATTATACATTCGCCAACATTTTTAACAAGGAATTCACAATCTGAGAAGTAAACACACGAACAAGTGGAAGAGGGTTTCACATCTATTATATATATCTAAAAAAAATAATTTTAACCATGTATAAATTGTTTGAATGGACTCTCTAAGTATATGTTGTCTCCGCCCATGACTCGATCTATGTTGACGCATATTTTAGCGTATATATAGGTATATCAAATTGATTTTATATAATTTTTACGGATAATGAACAAGTGGCCCTCAACCTATGTCCGAAATCTCAGAGACACAATTATACTATACTAAAGTCCCATTACTTCCTGAACTTATTTTATTAATATTTTTTTTTTTGGCTTATGTGACACTATCTTGTAGACCCAACGCTGGTTAACTTTTTTTCAAGCTAGTGCCACATAAACCGAAAAAAGATAAAAAAATTACTTATAAAATAAGTTTAGGGATAATAGAACCTTAGTATAGTATAAGTGTGTCTCTGGGATTTCAGGCATAGATTGAGGCCACTCGTTCATTTTTCCAAATTTTTACAATGTTTCATAGGCTAAGATTTATGTTCTCTTCCATGGGTTGAGCTCCTGTCTAGTGTTTTTTCATCCAGCTATCCAGTTCCCTTTAAATAGCTGTCATTTATCACATAATTAATGATCCAAGGGTCAATAAGTATTTAACCAAAACAACCTATTAAACTATGTTTAAGTTACCGTATCTATGGTGAAGATGCAGTATTTTTTTGCTTTACCGCTGAATTCTCAAGATAGAAAAGAAATTCGAAAGACTCGCTGAAATTTTTTCCACTAATTCCTAAATTCGAAAATTTTGGTGAGGCAATTATCTTTTGGTTGATATAATATTTGCTTACCATGGACAATATATGTTCAAGAGAGAAAGATAAGGACTCAACAAACAGAGAAGATTAAATCATTTACTAGTGACAGCAATAGAACATCAAAAAGGTCAAGAAAAATAAGTTTGGTGAACATATTTTTATCAGTGTTTGATTTATTGGTTATTGATTGTTATCGGTTCGATTATTAATTTAACTGTTAAAATTTAACAAAAGAATTATTCAAAGATCAATTGAAAACAAGGTGACAAACCTAATGAACCATGCACATGAGTTAACATATTATATCTTGCTCAAAAATAAACACTAACACATTGTAGAATAATAAAAAATTTAAGTCAACCAAAAATTAAAAATTGAAATTGTTAACAAAATCGTTAACTCACTAGCTATAAACTAATAACAAGTGATGGTTCTTACCTTGTAACTAATAATGACAGAAGAAATTAGGAACTAAATCAAGAAATGATTGCTTGAACCAAAAGATAGTAATTCTCAGAGATTACGACAATATATATAAGAGGAATCCTTTGAAGAAAAGTTTAATAACTTAATTAATTATCTAACTTTTTCTAGCTAGTTCAAATTTTGACCTTCTAACCTCCTTTCCGTTTCTCTTACCCAAATCAACTTACAAAGGAATCCTATGAAATTAAAAATATGTGTAAGGAAAAGATAAGATAAATAAAAAATTATCAGCCAGGTGGGAATTCATGAGTTTGAAAGAATTCACTTAACTTCTTCGTAAATTCAATATTTATGTTAGAATTTTTTTTATGTATATTAACTTGTGAACCCCAAATAAATTAATTTAAAATCTTGTTTTATCGAAAAAGTTGATTTTCCGAAAAGAGTTTGTTTTAAAGATATTTTCGACTTTTTAGGAGTCGCCACTTAATTTTTTAAGAAAAATCAAGAAAACTTATTTTTCAGAACAACTAAACAGAAAATTGTTTGAAAAATGTTTTAGGGGGTTCGGGATTCATATTAGTGTCTTAGGAAGGTGTAAGGCACCTAAGACACTCCGCTAACTTACGGTTATCCGACGATTAACTTATTTGACTATTTTGTTTTAAAGACTTGCGAATTTTGAACTTCTTACGATATTTAGGCAAACTTTACAAGTTTCGAAATATTTATCTCTTTGAAATTCCACTTTTAGTTAAACTTATTAAGTTTGATAAAATAGATAGGCGTTCCGAGGGGTTTGGAGTTTTCCCATCCTAATACTAACGAGAATTTAAACGAACGCACAAACAAAGTAATAAAGAGAGAGAGAGAGAGAGGGAGAGAGAGAGATTTTTGGGTCCAAGCTCGGGTTCTGTTCGCCTTGACCGAGTTTGGACCCACCTGTTTTCGGGTTTTTGGCCCATTTTGTACCTGTCCTAATCTAAACATACAAAATAAACTATAAAGGAATGAAAACGACGAGGGCTTATGCCCATTACAAAATAAATAAATGCAAAATATATAAAAGAAGCTAAGGAAATCTTCTAGTCCATTCTTGGATTTTCTTCAATCTTCGTGGATTTTCGAATCTGCACTTCTGTCTCGATAGTCTGACTCGATGGGAAGAGCTTTTGAGCCTTTACGGCTCTTCCGAATGTGTAGGGAAAGATAGAGTTCCAAAATGGACTCGAGAAGGTATTTCACATGCAACAAAAAAAAATAAAGGCAGTATGAAAACAAGCAGAATCTCGCATAACAAAGAAGCAAAGAATATATATAAAATATTGTTATTTATCACTTATGACCAACTCATTTATGTATATCACTGTGATTATTGTTAATTTGTGGTAACAGTATACAACAAAGATATGCAATGAATCCACTACTAAAAGGTGCAAACTGTACAGTAGCAAACATCAAGCAAACAAAGATTCTGACTCAAATAAAAATTTAACCAAATGAGTAAGAAGACAAAACTCGAGAGTGAACTAGAAACTAAAGATGCAAACCATAAGACAGTCTCATCTTTCAACCTTGATTAATTCGTAGTTTACGTATACCCTCAGATTGACATGTAACGAAGTGAACACTAAGAAGGTAGACATCATATGACCAAGTAGACTTGCAGGGAAATATCACTGGAAATAACAAGTTATCATGCCAATTAATTAAAGTTCAACACTAACGCATTCTTAACAAATAAACTAACGTGACGGAAAAAAAACCGTACCGCGGAAAGAAAGAGAATTCATGCATGCTATTTCGAATTTAAATGAAAGCATACGGGTTCAAACATTTTTTTTGAAACTCAACGGGTGTTTAACGTATTCATCACTAGTTAATTAGAGAGTCAAAATGATTAACATGGTAATATAATACATGGTTCAAACAATACACACTCACTATTCTCATCACAAACAAGATTAGTCATAACAACATGTTTTCACAACGATGAGGGCTAAAAATATTTAAACTGGCAAGTGTATATCACAAACCAAAACTAAACAAAATTCCCTCCCTAGTCGTCGACGGTGAATTATTCCGCAAGGCGGTGAGCAGCATCACTTTATCAAACTTCAGAAACAGAACAGGCTTCGACTAGTCCAATAAGATCGAAGCCATGACGAAGGGAAGCAAGACACAACGAATACCAAACAAAAAAAAACAAATATAGATGAACTCAACATGGAGCAAGACGAGCATATATAACAGAATGGAGTCATGACGCACGACAACTCTCAACCTCGAACCAAACCCAACAAATAAGACAGCCTATGTTCCCAGCAAGCAGGCCCTTTGATGCGAGACAACAGAATACACACTAAAGAAATCGACTAGACATATTCAACCAAGAAACAGAAAAGACTCCCATCTAAGATGAAACAACAAGTCAGAAAACAGGGCAAACTTCTTCAACAGCCACGGAAACAGAAAAAAAATGATCCAGAACAAGCAAACAATCGCAATAACGACCTCATAATTCACAACATCCGGCTAAATTAGAAAAGGCATGATGAAAGTCTTGAGAAGACGATTACCTTCTTCGGAGCAGCGAACGGGGACGACGACGAGCAGCGAGCGGCTTCCACACGCGAACCACGGCTGCGACAAATTCTATGAACGAGTTGAGGAAGAAACCAATAATAGAACCAACCTCCTTTCCGTTCGGATTTACTTCGCGAATGATTGCTATAACTATTTCGTCTTCGACTTTCGGTAAATTATTTTTTGTTTGTGTTGGTTGCGGCTGCCCCCTCCACCTTCTTTTCGTTCAAATAGTAAAGATGAAGAGAGGAGAAAGGAAATCTTAAGCTCACAAGAATGCTCTCCGCCTAGACAGAAAAAATCGAAATCCCAGTAATTTCTCTCGCTAATTTCAACCTCAAAATTTCCAACCTCCGAATTTCTAACCCCAATTTTCGGACACGAAATCTCTAACCCCCTTTTTGGAGAGGGGTGGGGGGTTTATATAGGAGAACAAATTAGGGTTTCGAAGAGAGAGGCGGGAGGATTTCTTTCAGGCCCATTTCGAATTTCAAATCCGAAAACCCTCAAACCTTATCCAAAAGAGCGAATCGAGCGGGAAAGAGGTGGAGGGTCGAGATCGATCTTTCGTACTGGACAGGCTACGTGGAGCCATCATGCGCTGGAAGGACGAAAACGCGTTGCTGCGTCAAAGCTGCAGCTGCAGGCGTCCGTTGCTGCGTACAGAGCTTGTACGAGCGCGAAGGGAGAGAGAAGAGGAGAGAGGGACGCGTGAGGGAGACGCATCGAGAGGGGTAAGAGAGGGGAGGCTGTGCGTGAGGGAGACGCGGGGGGAAGGGGTCGCGTCTGGAGAAGTTTCCGTTTATGGGAGCTGTTCATTGCTGCGTTTTTTCTGGGTTTCTGTTCTTTTTTTCATTTTTTCTGGAAAATGGCGTGGTGAGGGGGCCTGAGGGAGGAAGAAAGGGGAAAAGGGATGGGTCGGGTCGGCGGGTCAAAGGGGATTGGGCGGGTTAAGGTTTTAAGTTAGGTGGGTTGGATTAGAGAGGTGTTGGGCCGAATTGGGAATAGAGGGTTGATGGGAATTAATTGGGTTGAGAGTGGGGAAGATTGGGCCTGCGAATTGGACATGGGAAATTGATTTGGGGTTGAAGAGGATGGGCTGAAATTGGAGTGGATTGTTAAAAAATGTTTGGGCCTAGGAAATAAAATAAAGGATGGGAGATTGAGTTGATTAAAATGGGTAAGGAAATTGAGTCAATTTAACAAATAACCAATTAAAATGACGAATTTGTATCGACTAATTAACGAGCCTCTTTGTATTTAATAAAATAATTATTAAAAGTCGTAAAAGTAATTCAAACGTATGACTATAATTTAGATTAACTAGTTTAA
>NC_028646.1:66839611-66841440 GCF_001406875.1 Solanum pennellii
CCGTAGAAATTTGGTTTTCTGTTTTGACTCATTAAAGAAGTCCCACTTCAAATGAATTTTTGAGATCCTTTCAAAAATTCTGTCCCAGTTTCCATTATAAAGAGAAATGGAAATCTTACTGGGTATATGACCGAGCCCTTGTGGCGCCTACGTATCCCGTTGAGGCAGGAATCAGGTCAAACGTAGTTCCCCTTAAAGGTTAACAAGAATAAAATTTACAAAGAAACCGACCGAGGCCGACAAAGGCCGCCTACGTATCTCATTCTTGAGAATTCAGGTCGAACGTAGTTCAAATACAAAGAAATGATTAAAGGGGTAAATGGGGTGACCGAAGCTGACATAGGCCGCCTACGTATCTCGTTCTCGAGAATTCAGGTCAGACGTAGTTCGTTACAAGAGGAATAATAATTCAAATTGAACAAATACAAGCAAAGAGAACGATTACAAGTAAATGAAAGAAAAATGTAAAGCGAAACTTCACGCATAGTATCTCTTGACAGCATCTGAGTTGATAGGCTTGGGCCAGACAGTGCCATCCATCTCCGACAGGACTAAAGCACCTCCAGACAGTACTTTACGAACCATGTAAGGACCCTGCCAGTTTGGCGCAAACTTTCCTTTGTACTCGTCTTGATGAGGAAAAATGCGCTTAAGAACCAACTGACCAACCTCAAAATTTCTGGCTCTTACTCTTTTGTGAAAAGCGCGAGTCATTCTTTGTCTATACAACTGGCCATGGCAGACGGCGACCGTTCTCTTCTCATCAATCAAAGCTAGTTGATCAATCCGTTTGCTAACCCATTCGGCGTTACTTAATTCGGCTTCTTGGATGATCCTCAACGACGGTATCTCGACTTCAACAGGCACGACTGCCTCTGTTCCATATACTAGCAGGTATGGAGTAGCCCCAGTCGATGTTCTGACGGTTGTTCGATAACCTAGTAGAGCATATGGCAACTTTCATGCCAACCCCGCTGTTTGTCAATCATTTTCCTCAAAATCTTCTTGACATTCTTGTTGGCGGCCTCTACAGCTCCGTTCATTTGAGGGCGGTAAGCAGTTGACCTTCGATGAATAATCTTAAACTGTTCACATATCTCTTCCATCAAACGGCTGTTGAGATTTGCACCGTTATCAGTAATGATGGATTCTGGAACTCCAAATCTGCATACCAGATTGTTGCGGACAAAATCGGCCACCACTTTCTTGGTTACTGACTTGTAAGAGGCTGCTTCTACCCACTTGGTGAAATAATCAATGGCAACCAAAATGAACCTGTGTCCATTAGAAGCGGCCGGCTCTATAGGACCGATGACATCCATTCCCCAAGCTACAAACGGCCAAGGTGAACTCATAGCATTAAGTTCGTGAGGTGGCACCCGTATCAAATCACCGTGCACTTGACATTTGTGGCATTTTTGCACGAATTTGCAACAGTCATTCTCCATAGTCATCCAGAAATAACCGGCTCGAAGGACCTTTCTTGCCAAGGTAAGCCCGTTCATGTGTGTACCGCAAACTTCAGCATGTATCTGTTCAATGAGCCTTACAGCTTCAGCAGCGTCCACGCATCTTAAGAGACCCAAATCTGGAGTCCTTCTATACAGGACTTCTCCATTCAGAAAGAAATTGAGAGCCATACGACGTATCGACTTCTTCTGATTAGATGTAGCGTCTTCTGGATATGTCCCCGACTCCAAGTATCTCCTTATGTCAAAATACCAAGGCAAACCATTTGGTTCTGATTCAACGTGTGAACAATGGACTGGATGTTCCTTCAAATCTATATCCAGCGGGTCGATGTAATCAGTATCCGGATGTTTGATCAT
>NC_028646.1:66845779-66875889 GCF_001406875.1 Solanum pennellii
ACGTATGTATCATCAAGAGCTTTCATTAAGGCCTGCCTGTGGGACTGAGAGCTCATCAGCAGGGCCCACACGGAGATCTGAGCCGGAGTCTTCTCTAAATGTTTGACGATGGAATAGTCCTTCGGTTGCATCCTTCTCCAGAACTCTTCTGCTTCCCCCTCGCTTATCGGCCTCTTAGCATGGTCCTTCTTCTGTCCTCCGAGAGCAAGCTCATCAGGAGTGTAGCACCTTCCGGACCTGGTCATGCCTTGGGCCACGGCAGTTTCAATGACAAATTTGGGCTTAACAAGAGTTTCCGAAGGCACCAAGGCAACAGCCTTTGCAGGTGTCAGAATAACAAACTCCCTCCTTTCCTTGACGCTTAAAGAAGCGACAGCCCTTTCCAAGTCCTCATGCACAATAGGGGTAATCATCTTTGTTCCACACCCGTCTTCATCCGTTTCAATCATATTAAGGTTGCCACCTCCATGATCCGGCAACGGATTTGTATTGACATTTGGCGCCGCCGGTTGAAGAGAAACTACCTCCTGATCGATCAGGTCTTGGATTTTGTGCTTAAGGTTGATGCAATCTTCTGTGTCATGTCCAACGCTGTTGGAATGATAAGCACACCTTTGATCTGGCCTGTAGAACTTTGAGTTGACATCCACGGGTTTGGGCCCCACAGGGTGGATATATCCAGCTGCGGCTAGCCTCTCAAATAGCTTGGTCCGGCTTTCAGCAAGTGTGGTAAAGTTCCTTGAAGGCCTTTTTTCAAATCTCGGACGGGAAGGCTCATAACCGCTTTGCTGAGGGGGAGGCACCTTCTGATAATTTTGGGTATTCGGACGAGGAGATTGGCTTCGGGGATAAGGGTTTGTCTGGAAATTTGGCATTGGAGCTTGGTAATTCGGGAGGGGGTTCTGATATAATGGAGCTTGGACTTGATAAGTGGGCGGAGGTGCTCGGTAGCTCGACTGTACATTGGCACAGTTGGGAGCAATATTCTGATAAGGGGATGGAATCTGGTAAGGTTGAGGGTAATTATGGTATATGGGAGAAAAATTTTGGAGATTAGGGGGTGGACTTTGGTACGACGAAATTTGAGCATTTGGATAGGTGGAGGCAGTATTGTGGTTATTAGGATGATTGGATTGTGGGTAGTAGGATCGGTGAGACTTTGGGGAGGGCCTGGAACGATCTTGGGAATGTGACGGGTTTCTAGGGGTTTTTCTTCCCCCATACGAGACAGCGGCAACTTCCTCTCTTCTCTTCCTTATCAATCCTGAAGACCCAGGTGACGCAGATACACGGGCTATCTTCCCCGATTTTAGACCATCTTCGATAGTCTCACCAACTTTGACTATCTCGGCGAATTTAGCTCCGACTAGCAACATGATTCGGTCATAGTACTCTGGCTCCTGTACCCGCACAAACACTTCCACAATCTCTTTCTCGGTCATGGGCGGCCTTACCCTCGCCGCTTCTTTTCTCCACCTATAGGCAAATTCCCTATAGCTTTCAGTTGGTTTCTGCTTCATCTTCTCTAGAGAATACCGATCGGGAACTATTTCAACATTGTAGGCGAATCGGTCAATGAAGTCTTTAGCCAATGCATTCCAACTGGGCCACTGCCTGGTTTCATGTGAAGTAAACCACTCGAGGGCCTCCCCACACAGACTTCGGCTGAAAAGCCGCATCAACAAGGCCTCATCCCTGCCAACTCCCACGAGCTGGTCACAATACGCTCTCAAATGCGCCATAGGGTTGCCTACTCCTCCGAAGGTGTCAAACTTCGGAATTTTAAACCCTTCGGGAAGGTTCAAATCTGGGTGGATGCACAATTCTGCGTAGCTAAGTCCGACGATGTCTGGGATGCACTGTAGCTCTTTCATAGCCTTTTTGATTTCCTCCTTTATATCGATCTTTACTTCTTCTTTTGCCTTCCATTCTCTTTCCTGTTCTTCATAGTGATCCAACTCAGAACCGTGCACCTCGTGCTCGGCAGGAACGGGAACTTGGAAGGTGGCTCTTTTTGGGAGGGGTAGAGCTATAGAGGGACTTGGAACGTTTTGGGCGGTCTGGTAGTTTTGTGGGTAGGCCTGAGGATTGGTGTTCTGAATCAAATGGGGATGAAATGCTTGGGTATTGAAAGCAGTTTGAGTTTGGTTTTGATTTTGTGGCGGTGGGGCAGTTTGAGTATGGGGTGGTATTTGAGTGTGGTTATTTGGAAGAGGTGAAGGAGTTTGGTATGATGCAGAAGCGTATTGGGGGTTTTGGGTTGTCAGGTCTATCACAGACGGATTATGCACAGGTGTAGAAGGCTGGTTCTGAGTTGGATCTATGTTTGATGAAGGGAAGTAGACCGGAGGTCTTGCATCAGCAATATTAGTACCAAATCCAGGTGGAGGCGCATCCTGTCTCCGTTGCATTTCAACTTTCATTTCAGCAATCTGTTGCATCAGTTGCATGATCAATTCGTTCTGTTCCACTACGGTGGGCTGAGCCACCACAACGTCAGTAAGACGCACTTCGTCGTTGTTGTCTCCCATAACTGTCTTTCCTTTGTCTGAATTTGGTCTAGGGAAGGAATCTGTAGGACCTTTCGATCTGGTGAAGTAAGGATGATCTGCCAGCTTTGATCGACACAGACCAGTTAAAAGGTACCTGAGAAGTGAAACAACTCAAAGGCAGATTTGTTAGTGCATATTCGGAGTACAAAATACATAATATCGCACAGAAGGCAGATAAACACACAAGTCGCTTTGTTTGAGGATATCTTAACCCACGAATGAGGACGGAAATATATTTTTGGACAAACAGGAGTTTGCTTGTTTTGACGTCATCTCGGGAAAGCTGAATCATGTTGAGCTATGGTCTTTTTGCAGTTGTTTTTCGATGCCTGTTAATCTCATCTTCGTATCTTCGGAACACAGAGGAGTAGGGGCCGGGCCGGGAAAGGCTGCCTACGTAGTTCGGGTCAGAGACGATAGGGGGGGTATTTAGGATTTGTGGGACGGGAGATGGTTTTTTTTTTTTTTTTTTTGAGTGAGAAACTTGAGACTTGGATATTTTGGTCGGACATTTGTAATAGTGGCTTCCGTATATTTTGAAATTTCTGGCTAAGAGTGGGTTTATGATATCCTCATTCTAAGCAACATGACACATAAAATACACACATATATCGAATGTCAAACAATATGATGCGTCGTGAGGTCGAAGACCTTAGACGCGATTTTGGCGATTTTCTACTAAAATGGACTAAATACGCCTTGGGTATTAAGTCGTCCTAGGCTGATGCCTAATTCGGTTTTGGTTTCGCTCTATCTTAGGCTTTCTAGAGTTGTTTTCAAATAGACGGTTACCCGAGTCGGACAAACATCGGGGTGGAGCTATCGAACAACGCCGGATGACCGCATTCCGACTATTTGTTCGATACTCCCAAATGACTTTTTGGGTATTTCTGAAGAAAGTCGCGGTAAGCCGCGTAACTTCCGTTTCCTAATGCAAACTATTTGCCGTTTGGCGGAAGTTATGCCATGAAATGCAATTTTCAAAAACTAAGTTTTTAAACAACTAAGCAATTAATTACAAGTAGTCAAATAGGTTAGTCTTAGGGTTAGAATCCTCCAAATAGTCCCCAGCGGAGTCGCCATTTCTGTTTTATCGAAAAAGTTGATTTTCCGAAAAGAGTTTGTTTTAAAGATATTTTCGACTTTTTAGGAGTCGCCACTTAATTTTTTAAGAAAAATCAAGAAAACTTATTTTTCAGAACAACTAAACAGAAAATTGTTTGAAAAATGTTTTAGGGGGTTCGGGATTCATATTAGTGTCTTAGGAAGGTGTAAGGCACCTAAGACACTCCGCTAACTTACGGTTATCCGACGATTAACTTATTTGACTATTTTGTTTTAAAGACTTGCGAATTTTGAACTTCTTACGATATTTAGGCAAACTTTACAAGTTTCGAAATATTTATCTCTTTGAAATTCCACTTTTAGTTAAACTTATTAAGTTTGATAAAATAGATAGGCGTTCCGAGGGGTTTGGAGTTTTCCCATCCTAATACTAACGAGAATTTAAACGAACGCACAAACAAAGTAATAAAGAGAGAGAGAGAGAGAGGGAGAGAGAGAGATTTTTGGGTCCAAGCTCGGGTTCTGTTCGCCTTGACCGAGTTTGGACCCACCTGTTTTCGGGTTTTTGGCCCATTTTGTACCTGTCCTAATCTAAACATACAAAATAAACTATAAAGGAATGAAAACGACGAGGGCTTATGCCCATTACAAAATAAATAAATGCAAAATATATAAAAGAAGCTAAGGAAATCTTCTAGTCCATTCTTGGATTTTCTTCAATCTTCGTGGATTTTCGAATCTGCACTTCTGTCTCGATAGTCTGACTCGATGGGAAGAGCTTTTGAGCCTTTACGGCTCTTCCGAATGTGTAGGGAAAGATAGAGTTCCAAAATGGACTCGAGAAGGTATTTCACATGCAACAAAAAAAAATAAAGGCAGTATGAAAACAAGCAGAATCTCGCATAACAAAGAAGCAAAGAATATATATAAAATATTGTTATTTATCACTTATGACCAACTCATTTATGTATATCACTGTGATTATTGTTAATTTGTGGTAACAGTATACAACAAAGATATGCAATGAATCCACTACTAAAAGGTGCAAACTGTACAGTAGCAAACATCAAGCAAACAAAGATTCTGACTCAAATAAAAATTTAACCAAATGAGTAAGAAGACAAAACTCGAGAGTGAACTAGAAACTAAAGATGCAAACCATAAGACAGTCTCATCTTTCAACCTTGATTAATTCGTAGTTTACGTATACCCTCAGATTGACATGTAACGAAGTGAACACTAAGAAGGTAGACATCATATGACCAAGTAGACTTGCAGGGAAATATCACTGGAAATAACAAGTTATCATGCCAATTAATTAAAGTTCAACACTAACGCATTCTTAACAAATAAACTAACGTGACGGAAAAAAAACCGTACCGCGGAAAGAAAGAGAATTCATGCATGCTATTTCGAATTTAAATGAAAGCATACGGGTTCAAACATTTTTTTTGAAACTCAACGGGTGTTTAACGTATTCATCACTAGTTAATTAGAGAGTCAAAATGATTAACATGGTAATATAATACATGGTTCAAACAATACACACTCACTATTCTCATCACAAACAAGATTAGTCATAACAACATGTTTTCACAACGATGAGGGCTAAAAATATTTAAACTGGCAAGTGTATATCACAAACCAAAACTAAACAAAATTCCCTCCCTAGTCGTCGACGGTGAATTATTCCGCAAGGCGGTGAGCAGCATCACTTTATCAAACTTCAGAAACAGAACAGGCTTCGACTAGTCCAATAAGATCGAAGCCATGACGAAGGGAAGCAAGACACAACGAATACCAAACAAAAAAAAACAAATATAGATGAACTCAACATGGAGCAAGACGAGCATATATAACAGAATGGAGTCATGACGCACGACAACTCTCAACCTCGAACCAAACCCAACAAATAAGACAGCCTATGTTCCCAGCAAGCAGGCCCTTTGATGCGAGACAACAGAATACACACTAAAGAAATCGACTAGACATATTCAACCAAGAAACAGAAAAGACTCCCATCTAAGATGAAACAACAAGTCAGAAAACAGGGCAAACTTCTTCAACAGCCACGGAAACAGAAAAAAAATGATCCAGAACAAGCAAACAATCGCAATAACGACCTCATAATTCACAACATCCGGCTAAATTAGAAAAGGCATGATGAAAGTCTTGAGAAGACGATTACCTTCTTCGGAGCAGCGAACGGGGACGACGACGAGCAGCGAGCGGCTTCCACACGCGAACCACGGCTGCGACAAATTCTATGAACGAGTTGAGGAAGAAACCAATAATAGAACCAACCTCCTTTCCGTTCGGATTTACTTCGCGAATGATTGCTATAACTATTTCGTCTTCGACTTTCGGTAAATTATTTTTTGTTTGTGTTGGTTGCGGCTGCCCCCTCCACCTTCTTTTCGTTCAAATAGTAAAGATGAAGAGAGGAGAAAGGAAATCTTAAGCTCACAAGAATGCTCTCCGCCTAGACAGAAAAAATCGAAATCCCAGTAATTTCTCTCGCTAATTTCAACCTCAAAATTTCCAACCTCCGAATTTCTAACCCCAATTTTCGGACACGAAATCTCTAACCCCCTTTTTGGAGAGGGGTGGGGGGTTTATATAGGAGAACAAATTAGGGTTTCGAAGAGAGAGGCGGGAGGATTTCTTTCAGGCCCATTTCGAATTTCAAATCCGAAAACCCTCAAACCTTATCCAAAAGAGCGAATCGAGCGGGAAAGAGGTGGAGGGTCGAGATCGATCTTTCGTACTGGACAGGCTACGTGGAGCCATCATGCGCTGGAAGGACGAAAACGCGTTGCTGCGTCAAAGCTGCAGCTGCAGGCGTCCGTTGCTGCGTACAGAGCTTGTACGAGCGCGAAGGGAGAGAGAAGAGGAGAGAGGGACGCGTGAGGGAGACGCATCGAGAGGGGTAAGAGAGGGGAGGCTGTGCGTGAGGGAGACGCGGGGGGAAGGGGTCGCGTCTGGAGAAGTTTCCGTTTATGGGAGCTGTTCATTGCTGCGTTTTTTCTGGGTTTCTGTTCTTTTTTTCATTTTTTCTGGAAAATGGCGTGGTGAGGGGGCCTGAGGGAGGAAGAAAGGGGAAAAGGGATGGGTCGGGTCGGCGGGTCAAAGGGGATTGGGCGGGTTAAGGTTTTAAGTTAGGTGGGTTGGATTAGAGAGGTGTTGGGCCGAATTGGGAATAGAGGGTTGATGGGAATTAATTGGGTTGAGAGTGGGGAAGATTGGGCCTGCGAATTGGACATGGGAAATTGATTTGGGGTTGAAGAGGATGGGCTGAAATTGGAGTGGATTGTTAAAAAATGTTTGGGCCTAGGAAATAAAATAAAGGATGGGAGATTGAGTTGATTAAAATGGGTAAGGAAATTGAGTCAATTTAACAAATAACCAATTAAAATGACGAATTTGTATCGACTAATTAACGAGCCTCTTTGTATTTAATAAAATAATTATTAAAAGTCGTAAAAGTAATTCAAACGTATGACTATAATTTAGATTAACTAGTTTAATAAAACATTTAAATGTATATTTTTTTTTGATGGTTTTTTTTTGAATAATCATAAGATATACTAATTATATACATAATTATGTAATATATATATATACTATCTAAAGTTATGATAAATAGCATAAAATCCATGTATTATATATATTCGTAAAATTTATAAAACTAATTAATTTAAAATATTTGGAAAATTTAGGAAGCTCGATAATTAATTTATACCGACGCGGGTCAAAAATTGGGTGTCAACAAATCTCATACTCCTAATCTTGATTCCGCGCCTCTAACAACCTGAGGTGAGAGTTTCACGTGTCATGTTGTGACATGGAATGTTATGTCTTTGTTGACGATGTGGCAAATTATGCTTGTGTGGCAATTAAGCTGTTAAGAATTGGTTAATATAAATAATTTTTACATCATCAAATTACTAATGGAACAAATAATATATTTTATTTTCAAAATTTTAAATCTCACAATTTGAAAAAGATTACTCGTACATATTTATTGTACAAACAAATATAATACTATACAAAGAAAAATTATGTTATTTTTCTTTTTCAGAAACAAACATGTTCAAAAAGTTTAAAATTCAATTCTCGACAAGAAATCTCTATCAATTAAGGCATTTTTACTCTTGAACAAAGTTGGAATTAATCTTTAAGTAGAGAATCCAAATACAAATCTTAATCAACTAACCTGACTCAATTAAAAAATTTGTACAAGGTGAGTTGAGGCTCCAATATCAAGAATCTAAAATATATTATCCCAATGACCCTACTTAGTTTTAATTGTAAAAATAATGCAAGTTCAAGTTCAATGCTCCTATAATAGAGAACAAACTCTTTGGGATTCTAAATTTATTAGGTATCAACAAACAATCGTAAATTTTGAAATGTAGTGAGTGTAAGTGCTTGTAGAGAATAACTAGATACAAATATTAGCATATCACATTTTTTATATTGTGTAATCTGCTTATTATTCTTCTTTGTACCCTAAAGTGGTAACACATGTTGTCTTAATATATATATTAAGCCAAATACCATGTGATATTTTGCTAATATCTAACCATATGTTTTTACCAAATTCACTTACTAGACTCTTCTTTATTCATAATTTGATGAATGTAGTGTCCCTATATATATAACACTTTACTTTTCAAAAGCTACCATTGCAAACACTAGTCAATAGTACAATTCTATTCCCACACTTCAATCTGAACCTTTTTTTTCTTAGTCAAAGCTAACTAGCTTTTCTATTGTCTTGCTATAACCTAGCAAGTCTTATATATTCACTATTACCTCCTAGTTTGTTTTCGTTTCTTTCTTTCTTTCTTTCTTTTTTTGAGAATATCTGTCTTGTTGTTTACTTATTTTTTCTCGAAAAATGGGAAGGGGTTTAGTTGGTATAGCTCATGCCAAAAACAAACTTCGACGATCGATTTCACATAAAAATGAAAGTGTATCACCAACAACCACGACTAATCATGTTCCAAAGGGACATTTTGTAGTATATGTTGGTGAAACATGTAGAAGATTTGTTGTTCCAATAGCACATTTGAGTCATCCTTTGTTTCAAGATTTGTTACATTGGGCTAAAGAAGAGTTTGGTTACAGCCATCCAATGGGTGGTCTAACAATTCCATGCAGTGAAGACTACTTCATTAGTCTCACATCCCTACTTAATAAGTCATCATAGACCAAACAAAACCGAAAGAATGTATACTTCATGGTTCATCAAAACGATGTAGAGAAGATTAGCATACTTTCTTACTTCGACATACTGATTTATTTTTTCCTTTGTATTTATTTGCTGAAAGAGAGTTGACTAAGTCAGCTCTCTTTACTTGTAATCTATACATACATAATACATTCTTCAAAATAAAATGTTTCTTTTTGTCTCATTATGCTTCTAAGTCATGTTAGTATGTTTAGTTTATGTGCAATATTTGCTATAAATATTTTAGCCTTGTCAGAGTGGTTAAAACTAGGGGTGTAGTGATCAGGTTAGTTCAGATTTTAAATATCAAATTAAATTATTCATGTAAAAATTTTAAATTTATAAATCAAATCAAATCAATAAAGTTTGGATTTTTTTTCGGGTTTTTCAACTTCGGGTTGGTTCAGGTTTTACAAATACCAAATTAAATCATTGTGTCAAATTTTTAAGTTTATAAATCAAATCAAACTAATAAACTTCGATTTTTTCAGAGTTTTGGATTTTTCCGGTGAAGCTTGCATACAAACAAATTATTAACTTGTGCTCCAAATATTTCTTTAGTCCAACCAAAATACAATTATCTAAGGTGTTTCTTAAAAAAATAAAAAAAAAATATGAGATGAGTACTGATGACACAAAAATATTCAAAAATAAAATAATGAAATCAACATATAAAATAAACATTGCAAAGTCATAATGAAAATAATTATAATTTAAAGTACTAAATCATGCTAAAAGATGTTTAATAAGTATTAGTTACATTACTAAATATTTAAATAAAATTAAATTAGATTATATATTTTAATTGTCTAAATCAATGTAAAACTAAAGAATAAACAAATACTCAATATTATTGTCATTCTTAGTGTTGAAATGATTTTCTTTTTCTATTAGTATTAATTTGATTTTGATATCAACATCTATGAACTATATTCTTTATTGTATCATTCTGAATTCTAAGTTTTAAACTTGAAATAATATATTAAAAGATAAAAACTATGAAATAGTATAAGAAATATTTTAAAATGATATCAAAGTAAATATTTTTATGTATAAAAATAAAATTTTAAAATTACATATATAATGTCGGGTTGGTTTGGTCTCGGGTTGTTTTTTTTTTTAGTTAAAACCAAACCAACCCAAATATAGTCGGGTTTTTTTTCCATTACCAAACCACTGATCGAAATTTTTTTCCGATTTGACTCAATTTGCGATTTGATTCGATTTTCGGTTTGATTTTGTACACCCCTAGTTAAAAGTATATATAACTAGAGATATTTTAAAGTAATTACTTTCACTCTAATTAGGATCTAGATGTGATTAATGATAAAATACTTATTTTCTTTTTAGTTCAAATTCATATTCTGAAATGTGATTCACTACTATACTTGACCGAAACCATTTAATTGAATTTTTACTTTCATTCTTATTAGTTTAGGATCTACATAAATTATAAATATTTATTGTTCTTTAGGTTATAATCTGTAATGAAAATAGAATATTTCTTTTATTTCAATCCATTTAATTCTTCACATATAGTAATGTAGGTCTTTTTATTGCTGGGAATTAATAGTTGACTTATCCGAAAAAATGATAGGTTTTTATTTGAATTTATAACCATATCGAATAATTAGGTGAGTTTTTAGCATTATAAAAATAACTTTTTAACATATAACAATTAAAAAAAAATAGCGAACCATCCCAAATAAATTTATTTGTAAATTATATTTTATGTATTAAGTTTTAAAATAATGAAGTCCTCCCTCCAAACTTTTTTTCTTTGGGTTAAAACTCTAAAACTTATTATATGTCACTCCTATTGAAATTAAACAAGGTCTAATATCTTGAGTAGTAAGTTATAAAGTATTTAATAATTTTGAGTAGCAAGCTACAAAGTATTGAAAAACAGTCTATGATCATATCATTTGAATTTTTTTATTGGATATTTGATCAACTTATAGTAGATTCAGTTTTAAATCTGATGATCTCTTGATTAATTTTTTTTTTCATTAGTGTGATCCAGGTTTTTGTCTTTGCTTAATATTATTTGTTTTTATTATTGTAACATATTGAGATATACCAGTAACCTTGCCTGTATTTTATTTTTTCTTAATTTACCACATTTTAAACAATAAAAAATTTAGAGATCTTTTCCGTGAATCTTACACAAGTATATGCTTCCTTTGTTCCTAATTATTTGTTCACTTTTGATTCACATATTAAGAAAATAATAATTGATATAATGAGTTTATCATTTTATCTCTGTTAATTATGAAGTGGTATATTAAAAATTTAATATTTTCAAAAAGTTCTATCATTTTCAAAGTAATTAATTGAATGTATAATAAATAAAAAAATTATTTTTTTTGATTTGTAAAAGTAGACGAGTAAAAAGGTAAATTTTACAAGTAATAGGGACAGACGGACAAGTAAGATAGTGTGTTCTTTTTCATGATAAAACTTTATAAGGTAATATAAAAATATTGAGAAATTCTAGTACTAGTACTATTGCTAGAAAAATTAATGTCATGTAACATTAGTGATTAGACTGTGACAGTATGCTTAATTAAATAGTGACACTTAATTAATTATCAGAGACAAAATTTTCGAAAAAGATCCACTTGCACATTTCTCACATTCAGATATGAGAATCCTTTTTTTAATCTTTAGACAAGAAACTAACATAGATCGGTTATATGGTTAATTATTGGTTATATAATATAGAAAAATGTGCTAATTCATGTTGACAACAATACTGGAACTATAATAAGTCTTTAATTACTAGTTAGAGTTATTATTTTGGAATTACCAACTTTAAAATGTTTTCCTTGCTTCTAGCCATTAAAAGGAAAAGCTACTTAATTATATAAATATTTCTATCGTATTTATTAATTGTCTTTATAATTTGAAATAATTATATTTTATTTTATTAATTAATAATTTAATACTAGAATTCAAATCACATATATCTAGATATATGTGTGTTTGCTATCAGATATACTAAAATAGAAATAGAGGCGAGTAAGAACAAAGAGGGAGGTGTGTGGTATTCACCTATGTATTCCATATACGTGTGAATCACACTAGATATATTTATCTAGAAATACATTTGAATCACAATAGATATATTTATCTGGAATACATCCTAGATACACGAATGAGATAAGAGAGTGGTGAGTGTGATGGGTGGGAGGGACGGAGAGAAACTTGTTTGTGTATTCCAAATAAATGCGAATCCATTTGAGTATCATGTATCTCAAATAATTACACCTAATTTTGACGCCATTTATTCTAAAATACATGTTTGTAGACGTACTATTGCAAATTAGCATGAATCAGACTAATTAGCTCCTAAACTAGTTGATTTTACGTAAATTACTCGTACTAAAATGAAACAGATTTGAGAAATTGCATCGAGCTTCTTATTATGAAGTAAAACTTTTCCTTTATTACTATTGCGTTCAGTCCTTACATTATAAAAGTAAAGAGAACTAGTCAACTACATACGTAATATAATTGTTTACCATATATATATATATATATATATATATATATATATTCAAGTAGTGTAATGAAACGAGGCCATAATTTGTGAACTGATAAGACAGGAAGTTCAATAATTAGAAATTAAAATTTTACATCGATGACTTTTTCTTTTCTTTTCTATAATAAAGTTTGGGGGTGAGATGAACGCACAAATCGTGAGAAATTAATGGGAGAAAGAGATCTAATTAGGGTTAAACTAGATCTTGCATTTAAGTGATATATTATATATAAATACCTCGTCATTATATCAAGAGATCACTCACAAATATCCTCAAATATTAATAATTCAAATTTTTAATGATGTGATAAATCATGTAAGATTAATCCTTTCACTAAGTGTTGTTAATTAGGATTTATTACAAGAAACTACATCTTTAGCAGCGATAACAATCGTCACAAAATTCTAGAATATCACCACTAAAGATTTTCACTGATTTTTAGCATAGATTATAAGAATGATTTACTTTTTTTTTTCTTCTTCATAACAGGGGATATTATTTTTTAAAAATCACAAATGACATCGGAGGAGTTTGAACATTTTTATGTCATTTGTGTGAATGTATGAAGGGTATGTATAACAATAAATTGTGTATGTAGTAGGAGATTCGGATTGAATAGTAATTTGGGTGCTTTTCGTAATAATATTGGATGTTTTTAATACAGATAGTACATGTATATTTTTGAAACAATAGGGTTTAGTGGCTATGTTTAGTTGCCACTAAAAATTAGTGGCTATTACAGGCACAACCTTTAGTCGCCGCTGAAAATAAGTGAAATCTTTAGTGACGATATTGTGAGATTTGTGGCTATTTTTGTCGCTGCTAAAGATTTAATTTCTTGTGATGAATCCTAATTAACAATGCTTAAATGGATGAATTAGTCTCATATGACTTGCTACGCTACTAAATAATTAGCACCTAAATCAATGGAAATTTTTTGTTTATTACTACTACGTTCAGCTGCCCTTCCATCATAAAAGTAAAGTGTTAAGCTCTGGACAGTGGAGTACACAAAGTTCTTTTCGTAATCAATGTCACCTTTTAATGTACTATATATATAAAAATGTACTCTTGGGGTTTCTTGCGCAGACGAATGTTACAATTACCCACTACACTGCACATAATTTTGTGCCAAAGCTTACTACAACACTATATATATATTTTAATATTTTTCTGTCTTTTAATCGGTGACGAATTTAAAATTTTAAGATCATGAATATTCACTTTTTAATATAAATAGATGATTATTTTAGTTAACGTGAAAATAAAAAGCTTATTATAAGAAATAAAACTTCTAGTGATCATAAGTTACCAAGCGAACTACGATCAATACTAATATATATTTTTTTAAAAGAAAAGTTTCTACTAGTATGATTCTCGGCGAACTTTTATATTTTAAAGATATTGAACAATTGTATCATATCATTATTGCATGTTGACAGCTACAAATATTTAGGAGTTTTTAAAAACTTAAGTTTTTTGTTGTGATAAATGAGATATAGGAAATTAGAAAAAGTATAAAAATAAACTAAAATAAATAACATTGAAATGTTAGCGTAAAAAACCTAAAAAATTGCTTCCACCAAGATTTGAACTTCCATTCTCTCATGTGCTGAGCAAAGCATAGTCAGCTTCAAAACCAAAGCAGCTAAAGCACTTTAGTATTAGTCCGTGCTCAATTATTAATATATTAATTTTAAAGTATTTTATGTCTAATTTTATACGTCACGCGTTGAGATTAATGGTTGCTCGAGCACCCAAAACCTACAACGTAGATCCACCCCTGCTTTTAATTATATTACATTAGACTAATTTCTCCACTTTAGTGTTGCCAACTAAGATGTACTACAAAAAAATATGAATATTTAGTGGTGACAACAATCGCCATAAATTTCAAAATATCGTCACTAGAGATTTTCATTGGTTTACAGTATTAGATTATAAAAATGATTTTGCTTTTTTCTCTCTCTTCATAATAGGGATTTTGCTTTTGAAAAATCACAAATGACGTCGATTAAGGAGGAGTTTGAACATATATTTTATTTTCATGTCATATGTGAATACATAAAATGTACAATAATGCATTTGTGTAGTATAGGATATTCGAGTTGAGAGGAAATTTTGGTGTTTTTCATTATAATATTGGATGTTCTTAATATTGATAGTATATGTATATTGATTTTAGAAAATTAGGTCGAAATTAAAAATTACCATATTTTTTTTGTTGAAAATTTAAGTTTTAGTGGCGATTTTTAGTTGCCACTTAAAATCAAAGAAAATCTGAGTTTTTGACCAAATTGAGCTATTTTTAAAACCAATTCACCAAAATAATACGTTTTTAATTTTTTTTTCACAAAACTAGTATAAACGTACTTCATGGTAACGTTTTAGGATATTTTCATTATAAAAATTCAACGGACAAAAAGTTAACGGGTTGGCGACGTTAAACGCATAAACGTAACTGTGAGTAACGTTTAGGTGTAAAACGTTACTCAAGAGTACGTTTTTGGAGAATCCAATCACGGGCCACTGACTCCAATCCTGCAAAGGCGGAGTCAAATCATTCAACTGTAAAACGTTACTATGAGTAACGTTTTACACCTAAAATGTTACTTTGACTCACGTTTCTTAAGAATCCAATCACGGGCCTTCGACTTCTGCAAATTTAGAATATATTTAGCTATAAAACGTTACTCATAGTGACGTTTTACCTTAAAAACGTTGCTTTCAATTACAACACTCTGTTAAAGTCATATTCCTCCATTTTTCAAACTGACCAAAGTGACTATAAATAAATGTTGTTGTAATATTTTGCATGTTCAAATATAATTCAGCAAAATTTTTCCTTGTGTAGTCCATTTTAAAAATAATATTCACAAAATTTCATCAGGTATGATTTAAATAAGTGAAGTTTATCCTTTGTTATGTTCTTATTATAGCTTTAAAATTATCTTTCTAATTTAATAATATTGTTTTAAAAAATATTTTATCTTTATGTGTAGGATTAAGATGACGAGCTTTGAACATAATGTGATGGTTGCTTTGTATTGGGGTGGAGAAATAATTACGGATATGAACGGATTTAGGTATACTGAATGTGCTAGAACGATTATTAGCATGTCGACTTCAACTACCTATGTTGAATTGGTTGGATTGTTGCATGAGAAAATGGGAACATATAGTGAAAATATTCATATGGATATTTCTGGAAAATATCCATGTTCAATTCAAGGTAACAATACAAGGTTCATTGAGTTTAAAATTGAGAATGACCAATCTTTGTTACAATTTCTTTTCATACCTCAAAAATTTGCGGATAAGATTGATATAAATGTTTTGGAGATGTATGTAAAGACTGTATCGACAGATCAAAATGTTGCATTTCAAGTTAGTGGTCATCATGGTTATCACATGAATTTGTTGGCTCAAAATTATGGCCTTACCACGATCAATCAACCTCATTTTGTAGAACCGATTGTTCAACCACCATTTCAACAATTGTTGATGCATGATCATCGATCATTTGGTGAAGGCTCAAGTAGTCAAATGCATATTGATAATAGTCACATGGAATATGAGGCTAGGTAAACAACAAATCTTTATTTTATTAAATTTTAGTCTAACAATTTAATAAGATAATTTTTATTGTCAGTATACACAAATTATCTCTTATAAATAGAAGAAATAATATTTTAGAATATTTATTATCGCTTTTAAAACAAGCTTGTATATTTATAATTTTGCTAGAATTTGACTAATATTTTTTTTACAGAGATATTGATATCAACGTTGATCTATATAATGATGTAAATGCTGAAATTAGTGATGAAAGTTCGTAGGAAGATGAACCTCCGAAAGATGGTGATGAAAGTGAACCTGATGAAGATATCGATGATATTAGAGATTTTTCTCAAAATGGTGTAAATCTTCATAATCATGATCAGGGTGTGTCTCATGACATACCCTATTTCAGGACATTAGAGAATGAGGAAGACATTTTCATGTCTACATGTGAATCTGAGATGGAATGTTGTTCAGTTTGGTCTGAGCAAGCAAAAAAAGATTTAAAAAAAGGTATGCTTTTTAGTAGTAAAGAAAAGTTGAAAATGGCTGTAACGATTTGGAGTTTGCACAAAAATAAGGAGTTCAAGGTGGTAACATCTACCAAAAGTCTATGGGTTGTGAGATGTAAGTTTTATAATTTATTGGGTTGCATGTGGTTTCTTCGAGGACGACAAGTTGGAGATAAATTTTGGAAGATAGGAAAATATGTTGAAAACCATAGATGTGAGACTGAGGGGCTTTCTAGCGGTCACGCCAACCTAAATACCAATTTGATTGCATCACTACTTCTAAATCAAATTAGAAAAAATCCTAAGTTCTTGGTGGTAGATGTCATTTCAAAGGTTCATGAAAATTTTGGTCACCAAGTGACATATAGAAAAGCATGGCTTGGACGTCAACGCGCATTTGAATTGGTGTATGGTGACTTTGAGAAATCATTTAGTGACCTACCTAAATTTTTTGCAGCTTTTCAACACTTTAACTATGGAACAATTGTGGAATGGAAACACGAAGAGTCTATGATTTCGTCGGAGGTAAAAACTTTTAAATTTGTATTTTGGGCTTTCAAGCCATGCATTGATGGATTCCAAACATGTCGCCCATTTATTTCAGTAGATGGAACTCATATTAATGGAAAATATGAGATCAAATTATTAATTGTTGTTGGAATTGATGGAAATGATAACATTCTCCCTTTAGCGTTTGCTATAGTAGACAAAGAACCAAAAGAGGCATGGAAATGGTTTTTTAGAAATTTGAGTGCACATGTGATAAAAAGCAGACAAAATGTATGTGTTATATCTGATAGGGCAAAAGGAATCTTGACTAGTTTGCAGGAGTTGCGGCGATTTCAAGAGCCTCGAGTCTTCCATCGATTTTGCATAAGACATCTTAAGAGCAACTTTCAATCTAAATTTCCAAACAAGGACCTCAGCAGATTGATGTGGAGGGCTGCTTCAGCCCATCAATTAAGGAAGTTTGAGTCCATGATGTGGCAAATTAAAGAAGAAAATATCGAAGCACATGAATACCTCATGGAAATTCCCTTGGATAAATGGACTGTTAGCCATGATGATGGAAAAAGATGGGGTGTGTTGACAACAAATCTTTCAGAGTCATTCAATGGGGTGTTGAAAAAAGCACGAGGTTTGCCTGTCACTGCTATGATTAGACTTTCATTGGAGAAAACTATTGAACGGTATACCCGTAGGTCTCAAATAGCACACCAACTTGCAGAGCAAAATGATTTATGGACCGGGAGGTTCAAAATAAAGTGGGAGAAGAATTATGAAAGTTCAAAGAGGCACTTTGTTTTTGATTGGAATATACCCACAGGAGTATACGAGGTTAGATCTATACAAGTTGATGGTACTGGTGGTAATCCTCATTGTGTTTCACTAAATGAAAGAAAATATGATTGTGGAAAATGGGTTAATCTGCACTTCCCGTGTTCACATATCATGAAGGTAACTGATAGAATGGGAGGGCTAGCTAGAAATTTTGTTAGCGAGCATTTCACAATAGAGAATTATGTTGCAACATATTCTGGGTCATTCTCACCAATTGGTCATGAGTCATATTGGCCATCTCCAAGTTTTACAATGAGAAGTAATGAATTCTATCGTCGTCCTAATCGGCCAAGGACAACTAGAATACATAATGAAATGGATCGTAGTTCTACAGTGTATGAGTGAGCTTGTGGATTATGCAGGCAGACAGGACATGATAGGCGCCAATGTCCCAATCGTAATTAAATTTAAGTGAATAATTGTGGGTCAATGTCTAATGGTGTTAATTTTCTTTATGTTATCTAATGTAATGTGAATTTTTCCAGATTGCTAATAAAGGAAAATTATTAATGTTAATTTCCAAATTTCCATTTATATTAATTTCCTTTCAATTATTAGTGCATAACTAACTTAACTTAGAAATTCTCAGATTACTAATACTCAAATAATTCGAAATATTTGATAATCACCTCTTTCAGAATCTCAAGAGGTTTGCAGCTGAACAAAATTTCATATTTGTTGCCAACCTTGGTGATTCCCAAGCTGCCAACCTTGGTGATTCCCGAACAAAATTTCATATTTCATATTTCAATTATTAGTGTATAAAGTTATCTATCACTTTTCACAAACTTGAAGTTACATTAAGGAATACTTGAAAAACACAAATCTCTCTCTCTATATATATATATATATATGCTAATTAGTTTCTTACATTCCATTTCACATTTTTTTAATTATTAATATGTATAAATTTACTCCAACAAAACTAACAAGCCAATTGACACACGTTTATTTGTTTATTTATATGTTTCATTTTAATTCTTGAAGAAATATTAATCAATAAGTATGTGCCCACATAAAAGTTTAATTAACGAGCTTAGCTGTTCAATTCTGAAGCAACGTCAAACACTTATTGGTGATCTAGCTATTCAATGTCATTAATATTAATGGTATGATAATATTAATTACTCCACTCAATATATGGAGCTAGCATAGAAAAACACTATCGTCATGAGCACACGGGCTGCTGGCGTATGCTTCTATAGTCACTGTATTTTCTTTTTTAAAAGGAAACAAAAAAAGACAATCTTTAATCATTTGGCTTAAAAACAAATAAATTAAATGTGGCCAAATAACAACTACTCCAGATTAAAATGGGTTGCAACTAATAATTAAGAGATGGTTCATCGAGAAAGCCACAAATTAAAAAAATTAATACTTGCAAATGAATAAAGACCCCTACAATCATATGAAGTCGCATTTTAAGGGCCTTTGAATGTGACCAAACCAAGACTTGTGTTGATTCTTGAGCCGTCCATCTAATGTTCATTTTTCATATTATATTACTCCATATATTTATCTCTTATTAATATTCTTCTCTCACATGTTCAAATCATAATAATACTAGTATCAACTAAGTTACTCCATAAGACTTGTAAAATAAAATATATAGTATATGAGATTCTATCTTATAAATTTTAAGGTGAACTTTGAATACTTACTAAACCAGCTTTTAATTTTATGTACATAGTATTAATTTTATATATATATAATATATGTGGCTTGACCATTTTCTCTATACATTATAAAAAGAAGTGTTAAACAGTTGAGACAACAAGAATTCAAGCAAAAAGCTACCACAAGAATACAATACCAATTGTCCATTCATATCTTTAGGTGTATATCAAATATGTGTTATACATTTATTATTTTATAAAAATTATTACAGTTACTTTAAAAATTTATATATTTTGTAAACAATATTTCACTCTTTAATATCTTTCCTTTCACTTCCAAATCGAGTTAATAACTTTGATGGTTACTCAATTATCAATTGTTTTCATTGAAAGTCACTCAACTTTCATTTTCAACTCAATAGTCACTCAACTATGATTTTTTTGCACAGAAAGTCACTCAACTTTCATTTTCAACTCAAATGTCACTCAACTATGACTTCTTTGCACAGAATATCACTCACCTCTCTATTCCCTCACTCACACATTTTATGTATATTGTCACTTTAAAAAGGCCTAAATAGTGAGGACTAATTTTACATACTATGGGGTTAAGAACCCTCGCAATGTGCTTGTTACTGAGGTTTCAGCAACTCCCACAGTGAAATCTGACACAATTGATGTATGGAGTTCTCGTCTGACCTTGTAACCAATTAGCGGGGGTCAATTCTTGACAATTTAAACTACCACAAATTGATTCTTAGGAAACTGCTTCTGAATTTCAGCAACCACAACCTCTAGGCTCTAGTATATAGATTTAACAATTAAAAAATAAGAAGAGTTGCAACCTTATGCCTAAAACTAATTAGCCAGTCTGAACAATCAAATTTTACAAAGAAAAAAACAAGTATATATGCAATTACACAACTAAGACAAGTAACGCTACTGCCGCAAACAATCAAACAAAATTAAGAAAGACCTTCACATTGCTAACATAAAATTGTTTGCTTATCATGAGTTTAATTATGTCATATAGATGTATTCACTCGAGCAACAGTGAATTGATATTAATCCGATTAATTGCTAAACGCAATATTCACTCTAATCATTCTAACATTCCGCCCAACCAAATAATTACATTATTGAAACTAATTATATATGATTACAAGGAACTTTAACGATTGATTTGTATATAGTATTGTGGGTGATACATAAATATGTACAATATGATAACAAAATTATTAATTCGTATACAAAAGTATAAATACATATATAGGAATAAGGTTTATATAAATACATGAGAGCAAATTTCATTAAAGTATAACCATGGTTTATAATTATATGAAATTATGATTATTTACTAATAATTTTTCCTTATTATATTACCTCTTTTGTTCAAATTTGTATTTAAAATTATTACTATTTAAGTGATTTTAAATCATACAAAAAACAAACTTTATTAGTAATTCTCCAAAAAAAAAAAAACTACGAGGGTAAATGTGTAATTTGAGGAAGGCGGCGAGAGGGGTTTTAGCTACTAATCTAGGGTTTTAGAATCAGAAGGAGAGAATAGAGTGAAAGGGGATATGGATTCTTTTTCGTCGCCGCCGCCGCCTAGTGGAGCATCCTCCCAATTCTCGACTAATGACATAATGGACCAGGTCAAAACTCAGCTTGAACAGGCATACGCCGAGCAATTTCTTGAGGTTTGATCTGATATCTATTTTCATCTCCTTTTCTCTGTCATCGTTATTTTTTTTTCAAAACTGTGATGCCGCAATCTGTCACCTGTTTTTGAGTAATTAGTTGCTGGGTAATTACTGATCTGCGCTATGATGTATGAGAGGTTATGTCCGAAAAAAAGGTGCTAGCAAAACAATATATTTTTGGTATTTAAGCCTTTGTACTTGCTATACGTTTTAATTATTCCTTGGCATTTGGCCGTAGGAGCATCCAACACCTTTAATTTTTTTTTTGAGTTTGATTGTATGCTTTCCATGTACCAAATTGTCTGCTTATGTCAAATTATTCATGAATAATTATATATATTTCCATATTTTTTTCAAATAACAATTTCCAGTTACCATTTAGGAATATTGTGTAATTTTGTCCTAAATCTTAGGTTGACTGAAATCTGCATTACAATCTGTCTGTCCTAGTATTCCAAAATATTTAACTTTGGTCCGTTTGAACTTTTCTCCCTTTAATAATTAACTGTAAATATGGATTGCTACTACTTTATAGTTTATACCTAGTCAAACTTATTTGGAGTCAGCTAAATGAAATTGTTGTTTTCATTTGGCTCATTTCCTTTTAGACCAAAAGGTTCTCTAAATCTCTCACTCTTTCACGAGTACCTTGTACCTCTCACCAACACATGAACTGGTGACTTTGTCTACCAAGGTTATGTCAGATGATGAGAAATTACCTAGCTTAATTTGTTTCTTCTGGGATTTGAACCTAAGATCTCATGGTTCTCCCCCTCCCCACTTAATTGATCACTAAGTTAGTAGACACTTGTCTTTTTTTCTTTTTAGTTTGCTTGGTTAAGTCAGTATTCATTTGCAGAAATTGTAGATTTTTTAGACCAACTTGTTGGGATTGAGGAATAGTAGGATTATACAAAATGCAATGGCTCACCCATCTTAGAATTAATTTGCACACTTGTTCAATTAATCAATTGTTCCATTAATAAATCCTATCTTTTAACCAACTGTATGCACCTGACAATAGATTTAATTGTTAGGAGAGTGGGAAATCTACAGTGGTTTGACTTCCCCAGATCCACTTCCCTTTTTGATGAGGAAAATATAATGTGTTGAGGGTAACAATTCAATTGTCCTTCTTAGTAACTGCACAAGTTGGGTAGTGTAGATATTTTGGGACTGAGGAACATATGTTAGCATCGTCTTGTCTTTAAATACTTGAGCTAATATATAATTATGACAATATTGATTGATGTAACTGGCATTTGGTAGTTTCAAATTTTGGTCATCCATGACATCTTTTAAAATATCTCATCCTAGCAGATTTCTCAACAACACATAAAAAGTAAAATACAAATAAGAGTTATGGCGTTCAATCTTATAATACTTATAATATGAGAAACTTAAGCCATGTGTAGCCTTTCGAGGTTCCTTCATTATTTCAGCAGGGGAAGAATAGCTTCTCAAGCAATTAGTGACACCATGAGAGATTACCTATTAGTATTTTTCCTAATGAGAATCTGAAGTGGCCAGTCAATTCATTTACCATACTCTTACTGTGTTGTACTCTCTAATCTCATATTTCTTTGATATTCCGATTTCACAATCAAGTCATTTGGTTTGCTAACTGTTATTTATTCGGTGACTGTGTTGAACTGTAGATGGCACTTGAATAACTGACATTATAGTTTGGTTTCAAGTTACTACTTGGAACTTTGCCTGCAACCTTTATTTTAAAGGTTTGCTTGTGTTCTTGATGTGGATACTTTTCTGCTTCAGTGATAGATCTGCATTTTTCAATCATGGGTTCTTCAGATTGGAATCGCTTAACAATGGTACCTTGATTATGTGAATGCATCATACATAATTTTTTATGGACTGAACATCTTCTGGAGAAGAAGATTGAGTTACTGTCATTGTATAAATAAGATTCTGCAACTTGTGATGTATGTAAGTTCAGCATGTTGCAGAAGATATAATACTAAGTTACTAACCCTTCTTCAATTATCTCAGACGGTGAGGGACAAATGCTTTGACAAGTGTATCACCAAACCAGGGAGCAGTCTAAGTGGAAGTGAAGGTAGTTGCATCTCAAGGTGTGTTGATCGGTATATCGAGGCCACTGGTATAATTAGCAAAGCTCTCTTCAGTCAACGCTGAAACTGTAGTTGGGTAGATCTCAAGGCTTGCTTGCTCAGTAAATGCTGGAATGCATTTATTAATCTTTGATACCCTTTGTCATTTTCCGTTTTAAAGAAGGTTCTCCACAAGTATTTTGTAAAAGATGTTCTTCATTAATACTTTCTGTTGTTGATGGACAGCCAAGTTTTTTTTATCTATAGCGTACTATTAAGATTAACATGGGCAATGTTGCACTTTGCCCTGGTGTTGTATACGTGCTTTCATGCATAAGTTCTTTAGTAGGTTTGAGGAAACCATAAGTGCATGCAGATGTCATAAAAGAAAATCTTATAATTTCCTGCATTTGGCGCAAGGTGTTATCTGGGCCCTAATTTATCCTTGAGCGCACGTATTGGGAGTGTTTTATGTAACATTCTGTCTACTTGGAATATGTCTGGAAACAACTAGGATTAATCATATTGCGTAGGTTTAAACTTGTAATCTTGAAAATACAGAATTTTATAGGTTGAACCAATAGAATATATATCTTTGGTGTGGATCAACCAAGCCCATAGGATTCAACATGCTAATAGACTAGTTGGTACTTGAAGTTTCAATACAATAGACTACAAGTACTGAATTGAATGACATGTAATGCGCTATAGAATTTCACCCCCCACAAATACAAAGAAAATACTTATGAAAGATAAACACAGCAATCATAACATAAAAGTCATTTAAAGGGTAGATTACTTTCTCAGTGTCTGTAATATGTATTCGGCATAAAGGTCCCTGCACGGAAGTAAAAATGCAAATGTTAAAATCTTTCAACCACAAGCTCAAATTACTATACGCATTCACAAAAAAGTACATTGAGTATTGTATGGCTTGGACAGCAGTGCTTGGAGGCAGGAACTCATTGACAGCAACCTCCTTGTTCTCAAGCTTCTTGTCTATTGACAAATTAAGAAAATTTTACTTGTAGAGAATTTGCTAGATCAATTAAATTATGATATGAGGATACAGTCTTCAAAAAAGCGGCGGATTTCTGCCAGACGGTGAGGAGCAAGCTGGTTAATATCGGTGTAGTGGCGATATTCTGGATCGTCAGCACACACTGCTATTATCTTATCATCCTTCTCACCCTGGATTAAAAATTTAATTAATCCTTTTATCAGATAGGAAATAAAGTTTAACCTGCAGGCAGCAATCAACCTAACCTGATCAATCATAGGCATTAAACCTATGGCCCTAGCTCGAAGGAAACAGCCTGGGAGAACAGGCTCCTGTTGATGAAACAATTTTCTCAATTCAATTGAACCGGATAAAATGCTATTCATTGTATTGTATAGGATATAGGGCATTCCGTTACCTGCATGAGCACTAGTACATCCATGGGGTCATTATCTTCACATAAAGTCCGAGGAATGAAGCCATAGTTCTGGGGGTACACCATTGATGAGTATAGGACGCGATCAACCTGAAAATAGATATTGGAGATTGACACAACATGTACACAAGAAGAGATTCATTCACATTGCTTAATTAGGAGTGTTGAGGTCATGCCTTAATGAGACCAGTTTTCTTATCAAGCTCATATTTGACTTTACTGCCTTTCGATATCTCAATGACCTGTAAGGATAATGCTACTTTAATCTGATAGGATCATAATCAATGTCAATCACAGGGGAGTGTAAAACAATTGTACTTACAACATTGAAAACATTTGGAGCTTCAGGTCCTACACAGCAACAATAAGGAATGATGAGAATATATATATACACACACAATTGCGGCAACAATTAATAGTGTTATGAATGAAAAAAGAGAATTGAACTACCTACCTATCTCGAGATCGTGCCAAGGGTGAGCGGCGACAGACCTCCTTGACAATGATGAGAGAATCCTCTCATTCAAACGAGGGGCTTGTCTTTGTTCATCACTCATTTTTACGTGCAAACTGACAACTTGTAGATATATAGATGAATAGAGGAGAAATGGTGAGTGGGTGTATATAAATAATAGCACAGAGCCCTAGGTATTAGGTGAAACAAGACAGCTTTCCACGCGACAAGGAAACTAGTAATATTGTTGTCCGATTCCTTTTCCTGATTTTTCTAGTTCACCTAACCTACAAAATAAAATGAATAAACCAGACTCCACATCTAACATTTTAATTTGTCCAGATCTAAATTGGTCACATGTTGACTTCCTCTTCTTCTCATTTCCAGCCAGACATGTTGACTTTTAGGATCTCTCTATTATCCAATTAAAAAGCTACACACACACACACTTATACATATAAACGTTTCTAAGTAGATATATATGTCTACTTAATTAGAGATCCATAACTATAGTAGATCTATGTTTGGTTTGGAGGAAGAGAGAGGTGAACGAGAGGTGGAATACATGTTGTATCAATATCAAAATGAATACAATTTCTATTAAAAAAAAACTATTGAACCTACTTATAGGTGCAAACTGTAATTATTTTGGTTAATCATAAATGTATCACATGTTTGCCTTGTTTAATATTTCCTTAAAAGAATCAGATTTACTCGATTTGGACAGTTGGCTCTGCAGGTCAAACATTATCCGTCTTCGTCTGATATTTAATATGGCTTGCAAATGCAAAAGTTCAAATATTTTTGACTCATGTTAAATTGATTGAACGATTAAATTAAACTAATCCGTTGAGATAAATTTACAGGAAGTTGGCAATCGACTGACGATTTCTCTTCTTCTCCTCTTAGATCCTCCCAAACAAAAAACATTACAAGAAAGAATATGATATCTAGTTTGTTGAATAATATAGTAATATTTTGTTTCGATTTGTTAGGCTTTAGCTGCATTCTCTATCTTTAGCATGAAGCCCTATTAATTATTAATTATTTCCGTTCCAACACAATTTCTTTTGATGGCATACTGATCAATTATTGTTCCCATTCCAAGTATTTCCTTTTACTTTTAGGAATATATGAAGCTCATAAATAATTGGACTCAAAAGGAGAAGAGCAGGTTATTGTGACATGACATACATAATTGATCAAGCTGTTGTGTAAAGATAAAAACTCAGGCTGAAGATGAAGAAATTGATGCTGCTTCTTCTTCTTCCTCTTCATTAGGCGGTAATCCTCTATAATTCCACTCGTGTGCTTTCCATTCCGGAAGTTGCTGAATGGTCATCTGTACAAATTGATTACTGGTCAATAGACTAACAGTTGGAGATTAATTAAGACGTTCGATCCATACGTACCATGCCTCTAGAATCAGGTTTACCAACTATTGCCTGACAAGCAAGCCTCCAATTATTTGGATGCTGAAAATTATATATACAAATTAATTAACAGCAGTACTACATTCATCACTTGCTCGTATATATATATATATATATGTATACCCGTTTTAAATTTTCATTCTCCTTGTCTGTGCGAGGGTTGAGTAGCTCCTTTCCTTCAACAACCTATAATTGATGTCTGTCGGTGTGAGATATGTTTAATTTAGAGCAGCAAAACCAAGTGTTCACACTCACCTCAACCAAACATGTAGCACAAGTTCCTCCTCCCCCACAATTGAGCAAAGGTCTTGCCTAGGAGTAATAATAATTAATAATTATACATAAGTAGCTGGACTGGATGATAAGAATTATATATATAGTAGTAGTACATACATAAGGTCCATACAACTCGACATTAGCATCGAGCATTATGTCCCTAAGTTTTTGGCCACCACATGCTTTCCTTAGCTGCACATCTGGTGTCCCATCTGGTAGGAGTACTGACTGAACGAATTACGAGCAGTTAGTAATGGGTACTAATTAACTCATGATGATCGAATTGGACTACTCACGCTGACAAAGGCAAACTTCACACAAGCCTCTTCCTTCTCATGACTACTTGCAACTGCTTTGATTTTTGTTCGCAGGCATCTCTGATGAACCTTGGAAATACACGACAATGATGATTGTGATAGAGTGGAAGCGGCTAAGCCCCCATACCAGTATATTTCAATTGCTCTCATTTCACTGCTACTGCCAGCAATGGAGCTTTACAATATTTTCTATAAATAAAATGTTGTGGATGGCTCTCCTTCCTTATCTTTACTTATTATCCATTCCTGATGCAAGGCCCACGTTTCCAGCCAGACATTTTGGCTGCCCCAAAACCTATCACCAAATTAAAAACGTTTGTAAGTAGATTAAAAAAAAAATACCTTCATTTTGGCATATTCTTTATATTAGTCTCTTTTTCAATGCATACGTGAAACTTTTAACGACATACATTTGAAGTTAGGAATGAAAAAAACCCAAGTGTGCCACAATCAGTCCTTTCTTTTGAAGAAATATATAGGCTTTCTTAGTAGTAAATGTTTGTGCCAAATTATCTTCAATTTATGGCACCTGGACGAAAAGTTGGATTGGCATCTTGCACTAGAGAATGGTATTTATTCATCATAGTTAAAGAATGAAGAGTCCAAAGAATTGAAACAAACAGATAATAGGTTATCTCAAGTCAATCTACTTCTCTTCCAATTCTTTTTTGCTTCTAATACAGGGATACATTACATGGAAATAGAGAAGGCACAACTAGTACACAAGTTCTTTCTTTTTAGGTTCAAGAATCGGAGGGTCAATGTCAATTCCCANTAGTGGCACAAGCTAGCACAAATGGAGAAATTGTCCTGCAAGAAGATTCATATTATGGAAAAACTAAAGAATTTCAGATGTGGTAGCTATTACTATTGGTGTAGCTTCTAAAAGGCTAAAACTCGACGCAAATCAATTTTCCAATATCTATCGAGAGATGAAACAACACAACTAGTACACAAGTTCTTTCTTTTTAGGTTCAAGAATCGGAGGGTCAATGTCAATTCCCATATTTGCTGCAGTGCCAGCTATTATCCTCATTGCAGATTCAATAGTAGAACAATTAAGATCCGGCAACTTCTCTTGAGCAATTACCTTCAATTGATCAATAGTTATTTTCCCCACTTTCTCCCTCTGTGGGTCCTTCGAGCCCTTTTCCACTCCTACAAAGTGATAAAAAGCTAAACTCCAGCACAAGTTCACACTAACATCTACAAGGTGTATTATTTTGATTGAACGCCTAATTTCCAAATTGTGAAATTACACTTTTTATTATGGGATAAGCAAAGATCTTATTCATCAAAATGATCAAGCACCAAGTCAGTGCTGGCATTTTTCCCTGAATAAAACAGGGGGTTTGACCCCATATACCAAAGAAAGGGGATATCAGCAGTATGCATAAACATCTAGTAGAACAAGCTAATATTCTAACTTTTTGAGCAAATTTATTTCACTCACTGTTATCTACTTCAAAAATTACCTTTTATGTTATTATAATCAACTGTAACCCAAAAAACGGTGCTTATGCAATAATCAACTGTAACCCAAAATTACCTTCTGTCTCAACTGTTTTTCTAATTCAGATTTCAATATTTCTTTTTTTTTCCTTCTCCTTTTTTGTCCAACCATCTAGCAAAGCAACATGGAAAATTTAAAAAAAAGGGAGTTCTCAGTCTAGTTTTTCTGTAATTTTACATGTCTACGTCCTACTATGAAAAATATCATGGAAGGCGGGAAAATCTTTATAAACAAGACTCTAAAGTTTCCTGTTCTAATACTCAATTCAAGTCAAGATCATTGGATAGTGCATCGAGTTGTAGTCTTCACAGGCGTCCTTTGTTTAAAAAGTGCACAGGTGAGGTGGTTAACTAATATCAGGCATAAACTAGTTTTAGTTCCTGATTCAAGCCAAGATCATGGGGTAGTATATCAAGTGGTAGTCTTCAAGGGTGTGAAATACAGCACATTACACGTACGTAGATGCTTCCCAATTCTTAGGTATCTTATTGTACATATGTTCTTAAAGAGTGTGTCGTGCAGTTGTATACAACTTTAAGGTACTAAATCAAAGAAGAAATAGATCTCAAGCAATCCCAACACAGACTCTTCATTACAATACAATTTTCGACTAAGAAAATATCATACCCAATTTCACCTTAGACTGGCACATGGTCCCAACTGATGTTTTCCCTAAGAGGTGAACAATTTGGCCATATCTACAATTCAGTGAAGGAAGTCCTTCATTGGATCATGCTGGTAAAGAAAATATCATACCCAATTTCACCTAAGACTGACAAAGAAGAAGAAGGAGTACCAAATTTGGATACTTGAAACCTCTCAATTACAGTTCTTTGTTTCTCGTTGCTTTTTTTTTTTGCCATGCTGGTAAAGATAGTGACTCCCTGACAAACAAGAATAATTTTCAGTTGTTCGACTAAACAGAGGAGCATTTATGTCAGCCAAATAAAATAAAGATGTTAATAGTACCAGTCCCACAACGCTTAGGAAAAATCCTACGCTTCTCCTTCACTAATGGTTCACCACATTCGTTTGCATTCTCCACTTCATCGTTGGAGTCCTCTAAATGATTAACAACACCAGGGGTCTCAGTGGACATTGGCAGCCCAGGTGATGAATTAAAGTTGGGGGCATTCTCAAAATGTTGAGGTCGAGAACCACCAAATACATTCTCAAGTGATGAAAGACTAGAATTCCTTAATATTTGTGATGCCGTGTATGGAACAATATCAGTATTTGTTGGTTGATATGTCATACCTGATGCCCCGGGAGTGAATTCTTGAGTTTGGCCCCTTGAAATGGAACCAAAATCACAAGTTGTGTGATCATCTTCGGAGACTGATTCATCTATTTCAATAGGCGCTCGTCCTTTCTCAACAGCACGAGCCCTCCTACCGGCAACACCACCTTTTCCTCGCCTACGAACCAGATGATGTAAATGATCATCATGTACCTCATCTCTTCTATAATCGGCT
>NC_028646.1:66877089-66900709 GCF_001406875.1 Solanum pennellii
CATCTCTCTACTAGTGAAGTGATCAAGCTACGATCAATAGAAGGTCGATTTGATCTATAAACACCATATAGTCCTGATAATTCAATCATTTCTAAGACTCGTGGATGAATGGGATATTTCTTTACGAGGTCCCAAAATTTTCCATCACACCTCCTCGTATTTAAAATCATATTAACACTTCCATTCCATATATCCCGTGACCTATGGGTAAGTTGTTGAGTTAGTACCGATGGTTCAAGTGGACCGGGATCCAATCGATATGCACTATAACCAGTCATATATGTATCTATTAAGCTGAAAAATCCATATGAAAGTATATTAAATATAATTGTTAGTCCAAAATATAACAACCAAATCAAAGTAATGTACTGTCACCAAATGTTTTATTAAAATATTAAAAAATAAACTCAATTTTAGTAGAAGCGCATTGTAGGTCAACCTAATATAATTTTCCCTTCCATTTTCATGTGAACATTTTTTTTCTTTGTTTTTCTTTTCATTGTTTCTCTTTGCATCAACAAGATGCATGAATTCAAAATAAAAACAGAACATGCAGATTAGAATTTCTTGAGTGATTATTCTATATAACCAAAACGATATAAATACGAGAAGATCGAAATTCTAAAACTCAAGCATTCCATCTACTAGTTTGTAAGGGAAAAAAAACATACCTCAAGGCTCTAACACAGGAAATTAACTTGATTCCAAGCTTTCCAGAAGATTGATAGCCGTAATTTATCGTGAAACTCGATATAACAAGAAATCCCCAAAATTGATTTGGAAAAACTACAGCTACCATTTATCCACGAAATGAGGTTTTGATCCATTCATTGTCTTCTTGTGTTTTTGTTCTTTCACGCCTCCTCTTCGTCCACAAATTACCGATCGAAAATGGAATTATGGAGGCTTAGAAAGGGAGCAATGGCGGCTGCCAATTTTTTTTAGGGTGAAAGGGGTGAAAGGGTTTAGCAGCCAAATAACATTAAAGGTAATAAACAAAGTGACGTCGTTCAGTGAAAGGGGTGGGGCATTGTCACGTTTTAATATAAAATCGTTACCGCCAGTAACGTTTATTAACTTAACGGCGTTAATTTTTTTAAAAAATCAAATAAAGCCTAAAACGTTACCATAAAGTACGTTTATACTATTTTTGTAAAAAAAATTAAAAACGTATTAATTAGGTAAATTGATTTTTAAAATAGCTCATTTTGGTCAAAAATTTAGTAACGATATTCTGTATTTTGTGGCGATTTTTATTGCCGTTAGGTTCTTATAATAAATGCTAATTGGCCACACTTAAATGAAGATAATTAGCCTCACATGGCTTGTCTTGTTACTAAAAATTTAAATTGTTAGCTCTTTGAAGTATTATGAATAACGAAGATATATTTTATTTCAAAATATAATAAAAGATCCAAATAATCTATTTCGCATAGTTACTACATGTATCGATAGCTTTTACTCTATAAGCGGATACAAGTTAAACTTCTTTTAGTGAAGTCTCGTTCTCCGTTAAAAAAATGAGCATAAATTTTGCAAGAAAAAATTTGAGTAGCCTATTTTACTCCAAGCCAATACAATTTATTTCTCGAAGTAAGAAAATTAGGATTTAATCTCTTTATTAATAATCTATGAATTTGTGGAAAATTTGAGATTTTGATCTCTTTATAAATATTTCATGAATTTATGATGAAAATATAATATCCTTTATATAGGCATGAACTAAAATTTAGGATTGGAGGCTAGTAGTCTTGAAAAATACTTATTAGAATTGGACACACCTTATAGATTCTCTACTCAAAAATTAAGCGCCAACAAAATTTGAATGTCGATAACTACAAAATATAAACAAGTCACTTAAGGAAAGATACTATTTTATTTTATTTTACTTTTTGAACTTGGTTAATTGAGGTATATTATCAAAGCCATGTGAAGTAGCTCATAACATGACCCATTGCCCATAACAACAGCTGACATAGGGTGTCATTATAATCATATTGTGGCAATAGTACAATACGTAAACAGCTATATAAATGCAAAATTCATAACAACAAAAATCAACCAAATTACATAACAAGAAATGGGGTTTCATTTGTTACCAATGATTTCCAATGCTAAACATATCTACAAACTGCAATCTGCGCTTACAGAGAAGAAACGATTCGTGGTCCCAATAACGTACTTGAATCATCCCTCTTTTCAGAAATTATTAAGGCAAGAAGAAGATGAATTCTGGTTTCATCATTCAATGGGAGGTCTAACAATACCATGCAATGTAGATGCATTTTGTTGATGTCACTTCTCAATTGAACACTTTATGAAATCAACAACAACAACTTATAGTTCAGAATTTTTATTTTTCAGTTTTTCCTCTTGTCATCCAAGAGATGTGAACTTATGTACAAAGTCTTCAACAAATGTAACATTTACCAATTTTTTTTGACTTTGGAAATGTATAGCCAACTTTTTTTTTTGATTGACGGAATTGCTCTCTTCGCTTAAATTTATTTGTTCTGCTTTCATTTTTAGTCCATTTTATAAAATAAAAAAAAATCTAACTTTTCACGTGTCATGTCAAAACCATAAAAATTAAACGACATTTTGGTATATTTATATATCTTTAATTTAAGATCACAGGATTTAAAAGATTGAGATTCAAACCCTTACAACAAAGTAAAAGTTTAGATAATCGACCAACTGATTTACTAAGATTTTTGAAATTATGTGCATTTAATGATCAGTTAGTTAGAAAATTTTCTTTACTTCTTTCCTTTTAACTGTTGAGGGCATCTGAGTTTCATAGTTATATGTCAGATTCTAATTGAGATTGTGCATTACAGACAGTTATATTAAAATAAAAATTATTGAGTTTAAAGAAGACACATTCTCTTGTTTAATTTTGTTTTTGCATAATTTCTTTTAGCAGTCAATTAGAATCTCTGTGCTGGCTTTCTCATTACATTCTTTTATGCCAACTGGAAGTCATGTTAAAATGTTTAGAAGGCATAGTATATAAAAATATACAATATATATTTTTAATTTAGATTCAGTTGACATTTATGTTCTTCGTATTAAATTAAATAAATAGACACACACGTCTTGTCCTACTTGACATAATACATACCGTATACTATGTAGAAATACAAAATTGTCATGTAGGATGTCACGTAAGACGAATATGTTTATTTATTTAATTTTATGCAAGATTAAGAGTCTAGCCATTGTGCACACCAATTTTGGAGGGCATAAATATCAATTAAAACTAAGTTAAAAGGACGTTTATGCATTATGTATGCCTTATTTAAACTGTGAAAGATCCTTCGTTATCGATGCGAATTTAAATTAGTTGAACTTCAATGTGAATATCGAATATTGAGCGTGAAAACAAAATTGTGAAATATCTAGAATAATGGGGTCAGTAGATACAGAAAAATTAAATAAGGTATACAAAAGTACCTAATTAAACTAGCTCAATCATACACATCAAATTAGTTGGAAAAATAATATAGAGCATATCTTATAAAGGGATCACAAATCTGATATTATATCTCAGGGCCATCCAAAGCAAATCTGTTTATTACTACTTTTATACTACAAATAAAACCATGATTACTAAATTACAAGATTAGATATATAGATGAGATAATATGCACATGTAGACAGTTAACAAAGAATGAAAAACTTGTGATCAATGATTGAACAATATTGGATGAATATAGTACTAATATAATGTAAGATGACAACAAGCTCACATGTAATTGTAGATCCAGGACATGTGTTCTTGAGAAAAGATTGGAAAATTACATACCTGAATTGGTAGGGCAGTTACGAATTGAAGTCACGGAGCTAACTCATTGAGGGAGGATTATCCAAGTGTAACGGCTCAGTTCGTGATTATTTGCTATAGGCCTAAGCGTGCATAATTTTAAAATATGACACTAGTTGGTAAAATCTGCTTACTTATATACTCAATATTTCTCATGTGTTAACAACCCCTCTATGCTTTGATACCATTTGTAATGTTTCAACCCTCTAGAATATTGTCCGCTTTGGGCCTAGGCCAGCATAGATTTAAACCGCATCACTAGTTGGTATACCCAATATCTATTATGTATTTTTCTGATGTGGTCTTAAGCTGGGTGTCACACCAAGTCTATAGAAGTAGATCATCAGTAGATTCTCCAATAAATGTGGAACTCTAAACACTTCTTTGGACGTGCAGTCCCAACTTCATGAGTGTGGATTTTTAGTTCAAAACAGAGATGAATCTTACTGTGATACCATATAAAAATATGATACTTTAATCTACAAACATAAAAAATTATATCACGAGAAATTCAAGTTTATATAAGCAGATCATTAATCAAAACATATTATGAATTTCAGCAAGTATCATATCATATATTATTATAAGTGGGAAGACTTTAGTTCAAAGTTAGATTACGAAAATGCCCTTCACCAATTTTTTAAATTAAAAAATCTTTTATTAATTTTTTAAAATTAAATTAATAATGACAATTAAACTCGACCAAATACATGATTAGATGTTACAACTTATTATTTTTCATTTCTTAATGAATTTGATTGTTAAACCTTTTAGCTTCTACCACTAAACACATTCATTCACAACCTTTCATCTACTTAATTTCTCCCTTTATAAATTGGATAAAAAATATTAATCCGCTGCACGTTGTGTTTCATCATCTAATAGTTCTTATGTACATATTTTTTTAATTGCTCACTATTTTTCTTACTGATTTGTGCCTTTGTTCATTTTTTATTTTCATGATTGTTTGAGACATCTGATAGTTCTAGTGTAATATTTTTTTATTGATTACTATTTCTTTTATTGGTTTGTGTCCTTCATTCATCTTTTTATTTTAATGATAATTGGAGTATTTATGTCCCAAGAAAGTTAAGCCTTGGGGCTTAGAATTTTTGAGTGATAATTCTAATTGGTAAAAATATTGTTTTAGCCTTACAAGTTGCTCATTATCTCCCAAAAAAATTATTGATATTTAAATTTTAGGCAGAAAATGAACACTAAAAAGAGTTTATTTTATATGCACAAAACACATATAGGAGTACTTTAGACAATGTTAAGTAATTTTATATCAACAAGAGTTGAACCTATATAAATTATAACAGTAACAAAAATCAAACGTGCAAAGCACGTATCGAGAACTACTAATATAAAAAATACATGGAAAGACATGTAATTATTTTTATTTTTGAAATGAATAGCCTAGTATTTATATAAAAGAGAACCCTAGGCCCGCCTATGTGGCGCCACCACAAGCAAGAATTTGCTTGTAAATTTATTTATTTCCAAAACTAGCCTTCTCTTTCATGAAAAGATGTGACTTTTATGAAAAGTTGTGACTTTAATGAAGAGTTGCGACTTTTATTAAAAGTTGTGACTTTTATGAATAGTTGTGACTTAAATAAAGAGTTGTGACTTTTATCAAAAATTGTGTCTTTTATCAAAAGTTGCGACTTTAATGGAGAGTTGCAACTTTTACGAAAGGTTGTGAATTTTCCGAAGGGTTGTAACTTTTCCAAATAGTTGTAACCATTCTGATAAGACACAGTAAGGATTTGTTGTGTTGAATGCCTTGAATCGGACCCGTTACAAACAGAAAGGACGGGGGTCTCACTGCCCGGTCAGCGAGTCGGGGGGTCCAGGGGGGCGACGCGCCCCCTGGCCTGGGGGTCCGGGGGGGCGGAGACGCCCCCGGCCCGACGGTATACAATGTTATTGTATTGGGCCCTTAATTATCTGTTAATTCTGTATGTTGGGCCCAAGCCTGTTAGGGCGTAGCTTAGCACTATATATAGACGCTATGGCAAACCCTATTCTGCAATTCTGTTCTTGCCTCTCCATAATAAAACTGCTCTCCCTCTTCCCCGTGGACGTAGCCAATTTATTGGTGAACCACGTAAATCTGTTGTCTTGTTTTTCGCGTTTATATTTTCTCGTATTATCTCAAATTCCGCATAACATGTTGATACTACCCTTTGTTGTCTATACATAGTGGGATTTCCTCTCATTTTAAAACAACAAAAATTCTGATCTTCTTCTTCTACTTCCGCAAAATTAAATATTTCTCAACTAAAATCGAAAGGGCTGCGTCACATCGAGATGTTGATTCGTTTTCCTCCCCCAATGAGATGGGAAATTTTTCACTCCCTATTTAGACTTTTGGTCCCTTCATCTTTCTGAACATTGTTTTTGTCTCTCATTTTAAAATAACAAAAAATCTGATCTTCTTATTCTACTTCCACAAAATTAAACATTTGTGTACTTTGCTCCTATTGTGTGACTTACTAACAACACTATTTTTTTTTATCAATAAGTTTGTGAATAAAATCGTTTCATCTTGAGAGGATGTAATTCATTAAACCACTGATATTGGAGGAGAATAGTTTTAAGGGGACATTGTGCATTAAGTGTACTCAATTTTTTCTTTCTATTTCATTTTATTTTTTACATATTCTGGTATATTTTTTACACTCATTAATTTATGATTATGATATTAATTTTTTTTTTTTAGTATCTGTTTTAAACTCTGTTGTTTATGTATCTGCAAAGTTATTGTCTCCGGTTATATTGAATGTATACACATATAGTATGTATATTCATTCTGCAGAAAATAATTATTGTACTAAGTTTCAAGAATTCATGTTTTGATATTCTATATTAAATTTTGTAACTTAAAGATATTTATAAGCTTACATGTATTTTTTTTACGTAGATATGAAATTCTCACTTTTCAATTGATGAAATTCATCATCCAAGTTCAAAAGTTATGATTGTCTTCATGTTCAAGCGTTATTTCTTTTTTGAGTTCCTTTTTTTTTCTTTATTTCCCTTTAAATGTTTACTAAAGAACCAATGATTTATTATTTCGTGTATAATTTATTCATTAGAGGTTCTTGAGTTATGTGATAATGACAAATAATCAAATTCATGTTGGAATATAGTTAATATGTTTTTAAGAACCTATTTTTCTATTATTTTTAATTTATAGATATTAGAAAAGAAATTATCTTTACAAGTTCATTTCAATTATTATTTATGACCGTGCAAAGCGCAAACAAATTATCAGATAGTTTAATAATTCTACAAGCTTGAGCCAGATGGGATGCTTCTGATTTGATTAGAAGTTGCAGAGAGTTTTAAGGATTAGTCAACAAGTGATCATTTAGTTGAGCTTTTATGATTGAAAGATGCAGAGAATGACAAAGCAATTATATATGCTTATAAAAAGGCTGCTACAAGTACAATGAATTGTTAGCACAAGCTGATAGGAAAAATATTACTTGCATTAAAAAAATAAAGTAGCAGAAAGCAATAAACTATTAAACAGAAGAAATATATATTATATTATATTATAAAAGAAATAGTTGCTGAATCTAGGTGACGTTAGAAAGTAGCACAAAACTATGTGCTATTCTTGAAATGTATTGTTCCAGAAGTTTTCTTCCATCTACAAGTTGGGAATTGAAAAGAGTGTTAGTCAATTTGGTCCAGCATTTTTGTGAACTACTGAAATGAATTAAAGTGTTTTCTTAAAAAATAAGTTGGTCTCTTATTTATTTTTCTAGTGTTTGGTAAGAAAATAAGAAAATATTATTCGAAGAATACTTAATATGTGATGTAGCAAAACATTATGAAGGAGAATAGAGATGGGCAGTGAGTTCAGCGATGGGGGGAGGGGATTCAAGGGGTGAGAGTTGGATGAGATGATAAACTTGGAATGTCACTCATTATAGACATAAAAATCTTGTAGGATTTTACAAAAGTAGTTCAATTTCAGTTAGGGTTCTTGGAAGCTACGCACTATAACAAAAATGATCATTAACGACAATTAAGAATATGTATTTTTTATGGCAATTGACACTCTTTATATATGTCCCTAAAGCCTTTAGCACATTAATTCTAATGACATTTAACTAACGCTGGTAAAGACTTTAGCACTGTTTACCTAAATCCTATCTAGCTCATGTCTATATATCAAAGTTTATATATTTTCTTAAAGAGGCATCTCACTCAGAACTTCCATAAATTATGAAATATTCACAAAAATTAGATCAAGATGTGTTCAGACTCTCGACATCATCCTAGTTCGAAAAAACATTCTCGAATCATGAAGAAATTTTAAGATAAAAGAATCAAGTAAAGAACAAAATTATACTTGCATTGTATTATTAATAAAATCATGTTTCTTTCATATTTTATATGTGATTAAAATTTATTTTCTATCACTTCAATTTGTTGCAAATAATCTCTTATGCTACTTGTTTTCCCAACTTGCATTAGGGAAGACATTTTCCTCATTTTATGACACTTCTCACCAATTAATCCCTCTACCACCATACTAAAATTGATCTTTAATGATAATTAATTAGCACTCTTCTTAAATGTTCCTAAAATGTCCTAAAATTTATAGTGATATTGAATTACTCAGCTAGGTAGGCAGACACCACTTCTTTTGCAGTCATCTTGGAGGCTGTCTTGATGCAAATAGTTATTATTACTAAAAGTGGAGTCACATGCATGTGTATGCATACTTCAATAGAAGTCTATTTGTTAAAGGAAATAAAATTTAATAAAAGCAGAACATGTCCAAATTACTTCAAAAAAGGTCTATGAATTAACAGAAACCTATTTATAGTGAAGCACTATTTCCAGATGTTCAGCATAGTAACTTTGATATTCACATCCTTATCGATCACACAGTAGTACGTATTGTTATGAAATCGTTGTACGATCAGCTATTCCGATGCATCAACAACAAAAATGAGGCACTCCATAATGCAATAACTGCAGAACACACCTAGCAACTTGATCACATCAGTCTGATGCATTAACAAGGTACTATACTACTATTGAACATATTGCATTTTTTAATTTATTGAACTTTAGGACCAAAGCCATGTGAGTTAGCTCTCCCCCATAGCAACAATGTATGCTAGCAACTATATAAATATAACTTATTCCTTGTGCAAACTTCAGTGCAAGTGTTAGTTCAATATAAATTACTCTAATATTAACATATCAACAAGTCATGGGATTTCGATTGTTACCTATGATTGTCGGTGCAAAGCAAATCCACAAGATGCAGTCTGTTCTTACAAGAAATCATTCAGATGTTCCAAAAGGACATTTTGCAGTTTATGTAGGTGAGACAGAGAAGAAACGATACGTGGTGCCAATAACATACCTGAATCATCCTTCTTTCCAGAAGTTGTTACGGAAATCAGAAGAGGAGTTTGGATTTCATCATCCGATGGGTGGTCTAACAATACCTTGCAATGAGGATGATTTTTTCTACATCACTTCTCGATTGAGTTAATCATATGTAGAACTATGAGATAGTACTGTTATAGAAATCAGACAATTTTGAGTTTAGAATTTTCATCTTGCTAGGCAAGAGTTGTAAACTTTTGTACAAAGTTAGCAAAGAATGCAAATGAAATGTTTACAATTGTTTGTTGTTTGCTTAAAATGGATAGCCATATTCTTTATCTGTGAAAATATCATGTATTCTTTTATAATAGAACTGCAGTACAAGATAGCTCGTGTGCACTTCAACTAATTCACGAAACAGTTTACTATCTCCACAAGCACAGCGTAAAATGTTCTACGTGATATCTTAAGATATGCAATCTAGGCTTTAGTTTGCAATCAGTTCAATAGTTTTTTGAAATGAATGAATCTCTATATATGTCACGGTTTTTATATATGAAATAATTTCACATGGAAAGTAGAAGTTATTTTAGGATGATTATTTGATCTGTGGAAAATCTTGATTGATTTGTTAAGAGGAATATTGATAGTGTTAGAGCTGTATTAAGGCATCAAAATCTGATGCTGTATCTTAATACAAGCCAGAGCAAATCTGTTTATTAGTACTTTTTTAATACTAAAGCAAATCTTTATCACTAAATACAAGATAATATGCATAATATCTTACATGTGGACAGTTAACAAAAAGGCCACAGGAATGACAAACGTCCTATCGATGATTGGATAGTCGAGCATATGCCAACCTGCAATAAGATGACATGATAAATCTCATATGTACTTTGACACCTATGTGACATGTGCTCTGAGATGAAATGTAGGAAAGGACAATACCTCAAATTGGTTTGGGCAGATATGTTAGGATGAACAACTAAATCATTCATTTTGACAGCAGAAAATGAACCAATCTTGATTGAAGGCCAAAATACGAGATAATTCACAGCGCCTGAACAAGAAGAATGCAGGTGAGTGGTGTAATAAAATGAGCCAAGTGGCACTGCTTTGCTTGTAGGGAACTTCTATCGATAACCAGCAAGGACGGCTGCAAATACAATAATTGCATTCAAGTACTACACCAAACAGCAAAGGCCCCAAATATGCCTCATCAATAAATCTGTTTCCAGTCTGAAGACTGAAATGATAACCAGTGAGACAAAATTTATCTCTGTCACTTCTCAGTCGAATGTCATTTCATTGTCAATTAACAAAGGTATACAATCCTAGCTCTTCAACCGATACCATCATGTGTGTTGTTGAAGGTTGTTAGCTAGTAATAGATTACAGAGTCCTCTCCTTACTCAACATTGTAGATACTATTTTCTTGTAAACATGTAACTATATTGATCCAATTCATCATCTCGTTAAGCTGCATTTCATATTAAGAACAAAAGCTTCTGTCATATGACATGATATAGGCTTTTGTTCTGTTTCTAATCCAGCAACTTTACCATACTTACTTGAATTACTCATTTAGTTGCATAATTTCCTTGCATGGACAATCATTAAGTGGAATCATTTGCTATAAAATTGCCATTGCGCGATCCTAGTTGAATAGTCATCAAGTTTATATTATAGCATTCAAAGTTCAGTAATTTGCATATGAACAAAGTGGATCCTTTTAAGATTGTTAGAATAATGCATTATTTTTCAGAAATTAGGGATGGCTTCTAGTGCTACTTTTTTCTTTCCCTGCAGAGCTTTCTAAGACCATGAGAGCCTTGACATCTAAAGTAAGCGCAATATACAAGTGAAATATTCAAGGCATTAAAAGCTGATTTGACAAAATACAAGATCACTTTCATGAAGATTAACATCAGATGTGGACAGTTAACAACTTGTCATCAATGATTGAATATTGAATTCCCTAGCAACCTGCATGCGCCAGAACAGTATCCGGATAATTCAAAAGAAATTTAGAAAAGGACAGACCAAATTGGTAGGGAAGATATGTCAGGATGAACATCTAATAAGTCACTGTGATAATAGGTTAACAATCAGTCTTAATTTAACCATTTAGATCCAAAAAGAGATATTTTACAATGTTCGAATATAGAAAACTGAAGGTGATATATCGTGGAATTGTAAAGAACTCCTCAGTACATAAGAAAAGACTTTGAAGTAATAGAAGCCTATTTATAGTAAAGTATGGAGATCAGAGATGGTGATTTTGGTAGTCGCGTTCCTTCGTCACATAGTATGGCAATGAATGTTTTCATTGTACGATCAGCTATTCCCGAGGCATCAATAATAGTATTAGAGCAAGCCATGCAATAACTTTATAGGAATTGATGAATGTTCTTTAGCCACTTGACTACTTCAGGTTGATGAATTCACAGAGAATAAAAGATACTGTATTTTTATTCAGCTATATGATCAAAGCCATGTGAGACTCCCCATCCCTCTCCCACCTCACTAGAACAGTAGAACCATAGCCCATAACAACAGCAGTAGTTAAAGTAGCAAATTAAGGCATCAAGAGATGATGTTTAACGTTAAGACTTGCCGAATAATATTTGTTTTTTACATTTTTAATACAAAGAAAATATTTGTCACATGAGGATAGTTAACTTGTTATTAATGGTTTTGAATATTGAATACATACTGCAGCCTGCACCAGAACAGTATTGGAGTTAGTAAAAAATGACCTCATAATCACTTGTAGTTGTACCAATAGGATATAAGCAAATTGGTAGGGAAGATATGTCAGGATGAACAACTAATAAGTCGTTTGTGAGAACAAGTAAACAATCACTCTTGATTTTAATAATTGTGGACCAAGAAGAGATATTTTCGTAGTGCTCAAAATAGAAAATACTAGTGAGAGGAAGTGCAAATTAATCAGAGGGGGATAATAGACGCGGTTTTGAGCAGTAAACTATGTGCTATGAATTGTTAAATCAAAAGAAACTTCCTCTATCTTACACCAGCAAGTTGGGGAGCAAACATAGCTCTCTTACAGTGAATTTTGGTCCCTACATTGTCGATGTCATGCTACTTTATATATATAAGTCAGAGAACTCATTCGCAAAATCAAGTTTCTTTCTTCACACTACACATTACTCTTACCAGCTATAAGTCGAAGAGAAGTTCATCGATCATGAGGAATCATCTCAAGACAATCCTTCATCATGCTAAAAACAATATTCTTCACCGTCAAGGATCAACTGCAACCCCTTCATCAACATCAACAAAATTAACAGATGTTCCCAAGGGTCACATGGCAGTTTATGTTGGAGAGAACCATAATAATAAGCATTGATTTGTGGTTCCCGTCTCTTGCTTGAAGCATCCTTCGTTTCAAGACTTGTTAAGATATGCAGAGGAGGAATACCGATTTGACTATCCAATGGGAGCCCTTACTATCCCATGTAGTGAAACTGCATTTCTCTGTGTCACTTCTCACTTGAATGTCATTACCAATTAGTAAAGGCGGTGTAGAAGTATACTTCTTCAGTCTATACAATCATGTATATTTATAGGTTAGATAGCTTATTAATGTAGTTCATATATTACTACAATCCTAACCTACAAGTGTAACTATATATGAAATTTACTATAACAATGCAATAGTAATGACGAACAATATATTTAATCAAATCATTCATTAACGATCTTATCAACCACTTGTAGAGGAATTGGAGTTTGATTATGCTAATCTGCAACTATCAAAAATGTGTTTCTCTATTATGAAAGTATCTTTAATTTTACTTAGATCGCAAGCAATTATTTGGTTATAGTGATTGGTATTACTGTGGACTATACTCTGTAGGTTCTAAAATAAGCCATAGCAATGATAAAATTGTGATCAATGATTGATTAAATATTAGATGCACATATCAATATGCACCAAATAATACTCAGATTATCTAACAAATAATAGTTGCATCTCTAGGACATGTGCTTTAGATGAAAGGAAGAAAAAGACATAACAAAATGGTAAGGAAAGGAAGATATTGAGCTCAAAATAAACAACTATTATTGTGAGAACAAGAAATAATTAATCATTGAGGGGCCAAAACATAGATATGTCACAATCTTTGAACTAAAAAACAGCTGATGAATGGACTTGTTACAAAAATAATTAAGAGGGGCACTGATTGACAAAAACAGTGATCTTTCCTATATCCATTAATTGGCAGATTTTTTTTTAAAAAAAATTTATCATGGTGTTCGGTTAGCTTGCACAGATACTAATTGATAGAATATTATCAAGTGGAAGAAAATAGTAACAAATTAATGAACCGAGTTCGATTTATTCACCAAATCATTTTCCTTTTCTAATCTTTCAGAAAGTTGTTTGCCTTGAGTAGATTTCCATAAATCTCATTTACACTACTTCGTCAATTGGTTTAGTTCCTATAAGAAACAAGTTCAATCTCATACAGCAGATTTTAAGGCACCAAAATCTGATGCTGCATCAGGACTGGCACTCGAGAAAATCTGTTTATTAGTACTTACTTTTAACACAAATCAAATATTTATCTCTAAATACAAGATTACATGCATGAAGTAAATATCTTTCAAGTTGCATGTCGACAGTTAACTAGAAGGCCTCAGGAATGACAAATTTCCTATTGATGATTGTATATTTGGTCATATGCGAACCTGCGAAAAAATAGTAGTATCTGGATAATCTGTATATATAATGATGACACGATAAATCACAAATCACATGTACTTGAGACTTATAGGATGTGTTCTGAGAAGAAATGTAGAAAAGGACAATACACTAAATTGGTAGGGCAGATATGCCAGGACAAGCAAGAAAACTTCAGTCGTTTCATTTGTTTGTCTGATTTTGACTTGGTATGGAGTTTAAGAAAGTTTAGTAAGCTTTTGAATCTTGCAGTGTTAAACTAAAGATACTTAGAAGGTACTAAAATGTCATTTGATCTTGTGGTCGTACGCATGATATGTGGAAAGGACTGCTGCAAATACAATAAATTTTGGCACCACACAAATTAGAGAAGCAGATGGGAAAAATAATTGCATTCAAATACTACACCAAACAATAGAGGCCCCAAATATGCCTCATTATAGTAAAGCTGTTTTCAGTCTGAAGACTGAAATGATATAGAGTAACAAAAACAATAAATTATCAATTAGAAAGGCAATAATTGAGCTGGAAACTATGTGCTATGCTGTAAATGTACTGTCTAATCAGACGAAAACTCTTCTATCCTTACAGCATCAAGTTGGGGTGCAAACAGAGCTATCTGGCACGATAATATTAAGCAATCGAGTCCACTGTCATGTTTCATTAAAGTGAATCTTAGTCCAACGGGGGGCCTTACTATTCCCTGCTAGAGAGACGACATTTCTCTGTGGTCACTTGAATGTCATTTCATTACCAATTACAATTCTAGCTCTTCAATCTTTACCAACATGTGTGTTGGTGAAGCTTGTTAGCTAGTGTAGCTATTGATCCAATTCAGCATCCCGTGAAGCTCAATTCCCTATTGTTAAGAACAAAAGATTATGTCATATTACATGATATATGTATATATATATAAAGGATTTTCTTCTGTTTCTTATGCAACAACTCCCTTCAAACAGAAACACTCGTGAAACTTATTTGAAGAATGAATAAAAATAGAGTGAACTAATGAAATTCCAGCTATGTATCAATTTGCACAAGATCTGAATTTATACAAGGAAAAATCTAACCATTTCCTATCTAGTAGCCACTTACAAAGTGGACGTTAAAACTAAATAAGAACATGTGTCATTAACAACCGGGGGCCATTAACTTCAGAAAGTTAAGCAACTAAAGTTGACTAAGTCTAGCTAGAAAATAGAAAGCACTAAACTGAAATAAGTAACAATAATAAGCTGGAAAAAATGTCAATTGTATAACACTCCTCGTTGGCATTTTTGTGGCAAACACCAATTCCTTGCCTCAGATCTTCAAACCTTTCCTTTGGCAATGACTTGGTGAAAATGTCAGCTAGCTGGTTCTCAGATGAAAAAGGAACAAGAAACACTGCATTAGATTGTTGGACTTCTCTAATAAAGTGAAACTTGATCTTGATATGCTCAGTTCGACCATGAAATACTGGAATTTTGAGATTGAAACTGCTGAACTGTTGTCACACATGATCTTGGTAGCTTCTTTTTGTTCATGGCCCAAGTCCTTTAACATTTTCCTTAGCCAGATAGCTTGATACACAGCAGATGCAGCAGCTATGTACTCAGTTTCTGCTGTTGATTGAGCTGTAGTTTCTTTTTTCCTAGAGCTTCAACTAAAAGAACTTGTCCCCAAACAGAAAAGATATTCAGAGGTGCTTCTGGAATCGTTAACTCCGCCACCCCAATCACTATCAGAGTACCCGATCAGGTCCATATTTCGGCAGATGTTGGGAGAAAAAGTTCTAAACTAATAAGTCATTGTGACAACAAGTAACAACCACTCTTGATTTTAATAATTGAGTACCAAGAAGACATATTTTCGCTAACCTACAAGTGTAACTCTATGTGAAATTCAGTATAACAATGCAATAGTAATCACAAACAATATATTTAATCAAATCATTCATTTCCGATCTTATTAACCACTTGCAGAGGAATTGGAGTTCGACTATGCTAATCTACAACTATCAGAACTGTGTTTCTCTACTATGAAAGTATCTTAGTTTTCCTCTGATTGCAAGCAATTATTTGGTTATATAAAACTTAAACATTAATGAACAACAATTGCTACTGCAAATACAATGAAATTTGAGCAGCACCTGCTGAATTATGAACAATTGCATTACAACCAAACAACAAAGGCCTGTATCTGTCTTATCTTACATACTGATTACATATATCTTTGTCTCGAGACTGAAAAGATACAGTAGCAAAAGAAAAAAATTATGTTTAACTGATTCCACTGATGCAATACTGCAAACAAATCAAGTGATTTCTCCAAGACTCAAACCAATCCCTACACATATCAGAGGACTCATTTGCAAAAGGCATTAGCTTATTTTTTTTCAGAATACATGAATCAGTTGAAGCTTTTTAAAGTTGAAGAGAGGTTCATTTATCATGAAAGTGTTGGGTTTTAGCAAGTGTGAATGGGAAAAGAAAAGAGAGAATATGAAAAGTGAGGGAACTACTTTGGAGGGAAAATGAAAAGTCATTTGCAAAGTGCAAATGAAAAGTCATTTCTTATAAATTTGCAGGTAACAGCAACGTTCCGAAAAGTTGTTACTCCTTCCGAAAAGTCGTTACTTTTCGAAAAGTCGTTACTTTCAAAAAAGTAGTTATTTTCCTAACAGACACAATTTTTTGAAAAGTTGTTATTTTTTCCAAAAGACACAACTTTCTGGATAAAATGGGTCTGAACAGATTTCACTGAACAGACATGTTCCTTGCTGAAAATGGCTATAAAAGGAAGTCAATTTTTGATTTTTTAATCACTGAAAATTTTTTCTTTCTCTGCATTTATTTTTCTCTCAAATAAATCAAAGTGTCGATCGACTGAGTCTGTGTGACTTGTTGCTGTTCTTAAGTTCGTTGAAGTTAAAGAAGTTTGAGGTACCGCTATTTCTTTAACAGGTTTAATCTGTTTTATCTTGAGAGAAATTAATCCATAACCTTGGGTACAGTGAGGGGATTAAATTTCTTAAGGACACACAGTAGTTTCTGTGGACTCGGATTAATTCTTGTATTCTATATTATTTTCTGCTTCATCTTATTTCTGTTTCTGTTTCTGTTTATTAACTTTATAAATACAAGTTATTGTAAGAATAACAGAAAGTTGTTGATCAGCTTAAGAGATTGAACAAGCTATATGGTGTAAGTTAGTTAAAGTTGTTAGAAAAATTCTAGAAGCTTCTATAGTTAGTTAAGAAAGTAGTTACAATTCTATAGTCTATAAATAGATATTGAACTACAATGTAAACTTCACTTTTCAATATAACAGTAAACTCATTTTCATATACGAAAGATGCTCTCTTCTCTTCTCTTCCTTTTGGCTCTTCTCTCTGTAATTGTGTACATTCTCAATCTCCATTAATGGTGTTTTCATGGTATCAGAGCCAGGTTGATCAAAGACTAGTTCCGCTGTAAATCGTACCACTAGGTGCTAAGAGTTCATCCCTATTCAAAGGAAACTCGCAAGGAAGCATCAAAGGTTAAATTCAGCTACAATCTATACTCTGCAAATGGAAATTGAATCAACTACTGAAGGAACAAGTACTGGAGTTACAACAATGGCATCCTTCCCTGTAATTGACCACAATAATCCCTTGTTTCTTCAACACACAGATACTCCAGGTAGCTCTCTGATCTCTCTTCAATTAACTGGATCTGAAAACTACGCATTGTGGAGTAGATCATTTAGGATTGGACTTGTGGGACGTAGCAAGTTAGGGTTTGTTGATGGAAAATTCCCTAAATATATGTTCGAACCTATGTTACATGATCAATGGGAAAAATGTAATGTTGTAGTATTATCTTTGATAATGAATGTTGTTCGACCTGGACTTCTAAGTTCAGTTGTCTATGCATCTGATGCTCGTAAGATATGGCTGGGTCTGAGAGAAAGGTTTGATACAGTAAACGATCTAGGATATTTCATTTACACAAAGAGATTCACATTCTCACTCAATACACAATGACAATTGCTGACTACTTCTCGAAACTCAAGGATCTGTGGGATGAGTTTGATGCTCTCATACCGTGTCCCTTGTGTCCTTGCCCAGAATCAAGGAAATTTGGTGAACATTGTGAGTACCAGAGACTTCTTCAGTTTTTTATGGGTCTGAATGAGTCCTATTCACCACCTAGAAGTCAAATTCTTATGACGAGTCCTATACCTTCCTTGAACAAAGCTTATGCTCTTCTTATGGACCAAACGTGTCAGAGAAATCTAGTAAATTCAAGTTCAATGAACTTAGGATCTGGTACAATTGAAGGCACTGTCATGTACAACAATAGGAATTCAAACTCTCATACAATTCCAAATACATTTAAAGGAAGCAGTTCTGGTGGAGGTTCTGGTAATATCTCGAGCTCTTTTGGTAGTTACAACAGTAGCGGTGCAAGCTCATCTGGTAATTACAAGAATAGAAGGCATTTTTTGCAATGTGATCACTGTGATTGTAGAGGTCACTCTAACGAACAATGTTACAAAATTGTTGGGTATCCAACTGACTTTAAGTCGAAAAGGAAAGGTCAGACTTCTGGAGCCTATGCTAATTAGGTTGATACACCTCCTAGTATCGGGTCAACTTCCTCAAATGCAGCTCAAACTTCTGGAGGATTTATCACTCAGGACCAGTATCAACAAATTCTTCAGCTACTATCCAAGAATGGAACTGATAGCACAATAGAATCTTTTCCCAAGGTGGCCTCTGTTGATGCAGGTATACATACTTCTGCTCTTTTGTGTTCTTATGATGCAGGTGAATGGGTAGTGGATACTGGAGCTACTCATCACATCACATCAAATCTTGACACATTACACACGAATACTGTATCTGTCCCTAATGCACATAATAAGGTGTATCTGCCTAATGGTAATACTACTGTTTCTCATATTGGTAGCACATGTATGTTTTACAAATCAGTCTGTATCAAATGTATTATACCTACCTGACTTCAGAGTTAACTTGCTATCAGTGTCCAAGATCACTAAGAAGCTTAACTGTCTGGTGGTATTTTATCCTGACTTCTGTGTGTTTCAGGATCTCTCAAATGGTCAGGTGAAGGGGATTGGTAAGGAACAACATGGACTTTACATACTAAAAGGAGGACCAACTCAAGCTCTAAAGAAGCTGGTAAATAGTAGTAGGAGTCTTAGTGAAAAAAAACTTGTTAAGTCAAATGTTATACCTGTTTCTTCTAACTCGGTTGAGATATGGCACAAGAGGTTAGGACATGCACCTCTTGATATAATAAAGATACATGAGTTTCTTAGGTCTTTAGCAGAACAAGATCAATCTCATTGCACAGTGTGTCCTGTTGCTAAGCACACAAAACTTTCATTTCCTTTAAGCTCTACTGTGTCTAGTTTTGTCTTTGAATTTGGTAAACTGTGATATCTGGGGACCCTACAGAGTTCCTACTTATAATGGAAAAAGATTTTTTGTTACAGTTGTGGATGACTTTAGTCGATATACTTGGATTTTTTTTGATGAATTCCAAAGCTGACACTATAGTTGTTCTTAAACAGTTTCTTACTCAACTTAAAAATGTGTTCTCTACAAGTGTTAAAACATTGAGAACAGGCTATGGCTCTGAGTTCTTGAGTCACAACTTTCAGTCTATGCTAAGTGAACTTGGCATTGTTCATCAATCATCTTGTGTGTATAGCCCTCAACAGAATGGAGTAGTTGAGAGGAAACACAGGACCATTCTAAATATAGCTAGGACCATCAGATTCCAGGCTGCTATTCCCCTCAAGTATTGGGGTGAATGTGTTTCTACTGCTGTCTATATTTTGAACAGGCTTCCTTCAAGGTTACTGGGGTTTCAGTCTCCTTTTGAGAAACTATATATGCATCCTCCATCCTTGTCTCATCTCAAGGTGTTTGGATGTTTATGTTATGCTGCATGTCCTAAAGTATTGGACAAATTCTCCTCTAGAGCCATATCTGCTGTGTTTATGGGATATTCTTCCACATAGAAAGGTTACATCCTATTTGATCTACATGCTCATTCTTTTTTTGTAAGCAGACATGTGACCTTCCATGAACACATATTTCCTTCAAGCATGTACATGAATCGTCTAAACCTATATTTACAGTTCTGGACCTACTGCTACCCCCTAATGATACTGTGTGTGTACCACCTGCTGATGATTGTGTTCCACCAACTAAAGGTTCTGTCCATATTGATCCTTGTCTCGTATCTACAGTTCAGTCACTACAGGTTACTCTACCTGTTCCCTCCAGAAGATCTACCAGAACCAGCAAGCCTCCTTTATGGCTGCAGGATTTTGTTACTCAACCCAAACGCAATACGTGTTCCTATCCTCTTGCTGATCAGCTATCATATTCCCATCTATCTCAGCCCTATCAACATGTACTTCAAGCATATTCAGCTTTGTGTGAGCCTATGTCTTTTCAATACGCTGCTGCTGATCCTGCTTGGGTTAAGGCAATGCAGTTGGAGATGGAGATTGATGCATTAGATAGCAATCACACATGGAGTATTGTGAATTTACCACCTTGTAAGAAGCCTATTAGGTGTAGGTGGATTTATAAATTCAAATACCTTTCCTTGGGGCTATTGAAAGGTTTAAAGCAAGGTTGGTTGCACAGGGGTTCTTTCAGAAAGAAGGTATTGATTACAGTGGGACTTTCAGTCCTGTTGCTAAGATGGTGAATGTTAGATCTATTATGGCTCTGGCATCATCTAGGGGTTGGTATATCTATCAAATGGATGTTCATAATGTCTTTCTTAATGGTGATCTTCTTGAGGAGGTTTATATGGTTATTCCTAGTTGGTTTTCTAGACAGGGGGAGACTCACAAGGTCTGCAAACTGCATAAGTCCTTATATGGACTTAAGCAGGCACCAAGGCAATGGAATATGAAGTTAACAAAAGCCTTGTTAGATATGGGTTTCAAGCAGTCATTATGACTACTCACTATATACTAAGTACACTGAAAATGACATTGTTGTGATATTGGTCTATGTAGATGATTTGCTTATAACTGGGAAAATCAACAGCTCTTATGCAACACTAGATTGGATATTCAGCAAAAATTCCAATATTAAAGATTTGGGTGAGTTAAAGTTCTTTTGGGGTATTGTGTTCTCAAGGTCCAATCAAGGCATACTTATGTCACAGAGAAAGTATGCATTAGAATTGATATCTGAGTCTGGCCTAGGGGGAGCAAAACCAGCCTGTACACCTTTAGAGATGAATCAAAAGCTCACATCAGTTTAATATGATGAGCATATTAATGAAGGGACAGATGAAGGAGACAACTTGTTGACTGACATTACAAAATATCAAAGACTGGTAGGAAGGCTCTTATATCTTACTATGACAAGACCGAATATTTCTTTCTCAATACATGTCTTGAGTCAATTCATGCATTGTCCTAAACAATCACACATGAATGCAACTCTTAGAGTAGTTAGGTACATCAAAGAAGCACCTGGCTTAGGTTTGTTAATGCTTGCACCAGCACAGACACTTCTAAACTCACAGCTTACTGTGACTCTTGATCGGGGAGCATGTATGGAAACTGAGAGATCAGTTACAGGATACTTGGTTAAATTTGGAGAAGGACTTATTTCTTGGAAATCCAAGAAACAAGAAACAGTTTCAAGGATCTCAGCTGAAGCTGAGTTCAGAAGCATGGCAGCATGTACAACTGAGTTAACTTGGTTGATAGAATTGTACAAAGAGTTGGGGGTCAAGATAACCACACCCGTGAATATGATTTGTGATAGTAAGGCAGCCATTCAGATTGCAGCTAACCCCATCTTTCATGAAAGAACAAAACACTTTGATATTGATTGTCAAGGCATGCTGAAAACTCAACACATAAACACAAAGGACCAACTACCTGATCTATTAACTAAAAGTTTGGGCAAGATACAACACATCAGTTTGTTGAGCGAATTTGGAATGAAGAATGTGTTTCAATAATAAAGCTTGAGGGGGAGTGTTGATCAGCTTAAGAGATTGAACGAGCTATATGGTGTGAGTTATTTAAAGTTGTTAGAAAAATTCTAGAAGCTTCTATAGTTAGTTAAGAAAGTAGTTACAATTCTATAGTCTATAAATAGATATTGAACTACAATTTAAACTTCACTTTTTAATGTAACAGTAAACTCATTTTCATATATGAAAGATGATCTCTTCTCTTCTCTTCCTTTTGGCTCTTCTCTCTGTACTTGTGTACATTCTCAACCTCTATTAATGGAGTTTTCAAAAGTTCAACTCAAGATGTTCTTTCATCATGCTAAACACAATTTCCTTCTCCGTCAAACATGAACAACAACAAATTCATTAGCATCAACAAAGTTAGCAAATGTGTCTTACTTTTAGCTAAGTCTATATTGATTTCGAGAAAAATTGTAGACTATGAGTAACATCTATTTCTATAATTTCATTCTCTTAAAATTATAACGAGCCTATTGTCTAAGTTGTTTGTATTTCAACACAACAATCCCACTCACCTCAACTTCACTCTTCTCATGCTGACTAAATTTCAATACAGATATTCGATCTTACTTCTACTTATCCAAAAATCCTTAACTTTCCAAAGTAATGTTCCACAACTCAAGAATTTGATTGACACTTCAAAGTTATTTCCATCAATCAATACAATATCGTTAACAAATAGCACTTATCATGATATCTCATCTTGTATTTTGATGATCAACTTATCCATAAGTAAGTACGGGGTTCAATGTTGATCCTGTAGACAAATTATTATGAAAACACCTTTCTATTTGATTTCAAACGATTGCTTTCACATTAGCGACAACTCCTCCATGCATGTCATTATGACACTTATATATTCAATACAAATTTGTAATTCTGCTCCATAATCTACCGAAAAATTTTATTACGTATGAGGCAGTCCATGTAATGAGGCATTGTTTGATTGATAAATGGACATGAATGAGACCCATTTTGTCAAGCTAATAAAGGGACATCTTTTAAGACTCCTTCGTATCTTTTTTAGTTTTATTTTTTATTTTTAAATATGTTATTTTCTTAAAATTATTTTAATCATATCTTTTAAGAATTTATTTGTTGATCTAATAGTTTATGCTTTTCTTTTTTTTACGAATTTTTATATAAATTTTACGATCATTATATAAGTTTTTAGTTAGTTATTTTAATGTTATTTTTCTATTTTATGTTATTTATTCTATTATAATAAATATTTGTCTAAATTTTTTTTTAGTTTATAAAATCTAGATATAATACATTTTCTAATCCTAACAATTATTTTTAAAAAAATTATAGATAAATTTTGTAAAATTGCGAAAAAATTTTTAAAGGAATAAATTATTAAAATTATTATTTATATTTATAATTTCTTAAGAAATGTATAAGAAAAGTTAATCAACAAAAAGTTAATTAAATTTCACCTACCTTGAATTTTATGAATAAAAATATCGCATAAATTGACGGAAATAATATGTATTTATGTTGGTGTTTATGGATGTATTTCGTTTTTGAATTTCATGATAATAGTATCAAAACTTATATAATTGTTTGTCAAGATCATTGAATTTTTTTCGTTATTTACTTTTGAAGAGTATTTGTGGATTGAAGTGCTTTTGGATTATGAAATTGTTGAGAGTAAAATAATGAGAAAATGATCAAAAGCCTCCCCCCCCCCCCCAC
>NC_028646.1:66900765-66901447 GCF_001406875.1 Solanum pennellii
GAAATCCCAACTACACACTCCAACTTCACGGGTGTCCCATTATCCACCTAAACTATATTTTTATCTATTTTCTACCCACCTAAGTGCTGACCTGTCATGGGAGTTGTTGTCACCGCCTCTAGGCGCGTTTGAAGCAAAATTTGACGAAAAAATTTCCCCTTCTCCTACAGTCATCTTCCCCACTTTTAAATACCCATTACTTCTTCTTCCCCCACCATTAATCCTTGTTTCTTTAGTAAAAAAATTCACGAATTCCTCTCAAAATCAAGTAGGGTTTAGTTGTTAATGTTCATTTGTACTTCAAATCTTGAATTTAGGATTTGTAATCTGATCTAATTTCTTATTTAGGTTTCTAATTAGAAGTTTGAATTTTCTCGAAACTCATAAAAAATGGCAAATGAAAACTTGAATACGCTTTGTATGGATGAATCAGACCCAATGTTCAACGTTGTAGTGAGATGCAAACATGCAAACTTCTTGGTCGAAATTAAATCTAGGAAGAAGATTTTGGTGATATCACTTGATAATGCAGAATCGTCTGATGTAAATGCTCTTACTTTTGATGATGCAGAATCGTTTGATGATAACCCAAAATTGAAGTAGGAGATGAAAAGAGGGTTTTTGGAATTTTCTTGCTTCCTTTGTTCTTCTTTCAGTCTAAGGGGAAATGGGGGGGGGGGGG
>NC_028646.1:66901521-66933502 GCF_001406875.1 Solanum pennellii
GGGGGGGGGGGGAGCAAGAAAAGGGAGAAAAAGAAGAAACGGGAGTTTCTAGCTGTGGGTCCCAGCGCGTGGAATCACGCAGCTTGACTTATTTGGTTTATGTGTTGAGGTCAGCACTTAGGTGGGTAGAAAATAGATAAAAATATAATTTAGGTGGGTAATGGGACACCCGTGAAGTTGGAGTGTGTAGTTGGGATTTCAGATATAGATTGGGGGGGCTATTGATCATTTTCTCTAAAATAAAAGAACATATTAAATTTCTACCTTCTTTGTTTCATATTAATAATTTAGTTTTTGCTCTTACAGATTTCTTAAGAATAGAATAATATTTTACTAATTTACATCTTAATTTTTTTTGGGTAACTTCATAAATTTACTTCTACTTTTAAAAATATTTAATTGTTATAATAAAATAGAAAATTGTAATTAATTATATCTTTGAAAATTAACAAATAATTTTTTATAACTATTTTTAACAATATAAATAATTAATATCGAAATGAAAAAATAATATCAAAAGTTAAAAATAGAATGAGTCAGGCAAGATTTTTTGAATTTCATTTTTTTCATGAATAAAGTTATTAAAGTATGAAATTTGGAACAATTGTTAGAAAAGAAACCAAAGTAAAAAAGTAAAAAAAAAAGTAAAAAAGAGAGAAAAAATGTTAAAAGGAAGAGAGCGAAGAGTTTGGTCAATTTTCTGAAATAGATCCATTCGGTAAAATATAAATGAGTCTCATATAATTTTTGTCTGTCACATTATACTTGAGCCTCATTCATGATATAAAATTTCATAATCTACCAAAAGATCTTTGATCGTACCTTAGCTAAGTCAATAAACACCATATGTAGATGTTTTCTTTTTGTGATGACCAAATTTTCATCAATCTTCTTACAAAAAAGATTGTGTTCATTGTATTACATCTACCAGACATAAATTCAAACTGATTCTCTCGTCATAATCCTGAAATCTACACAATATTACAATATTTCGTTCGCAAATTGAAAAGATTTACTTGTCAGTATTCATTAATAAATAATTTAACTTACTATAATATTCCCCTTGTTTGTGGCATCATATAGTTTCATATTGTAACTTGCATATGGACAGGTAAAGCCTTTTTTAACATTCTTAGGATGATGTGATTCCAGGAATTAAGGATGAGTTTTTAATAGGGGACGATTCGACGAAATCTATGACCTGAAGTCAAATTATAATAAGAGGCTTCTAAACAAATCGACTTATTATTTATGCATTAAACAAACGAGATAAACAGAAATTACTAAGTCATAAGAGTTAGGTGGATGATTTATTTAATTTGTAGAAAATCTTTATTGGAAACTAAGACATCAAACTCTTATCATGTTATATTTTAAGATCACAATCCAACTTAAATCAAATCTATTTATAGTAAGGACATTTTATATTACAATATTGCAAATATTTATGATCATTATATACATTATTAAATGCATGAGTTGTCTTTGAAGTTCCATTCATGTGGACAGTTAACAAGTTGTTATTAATGATGAACCCATATAATTACAAAATGCAATAAATTAGTACCTAGATATGTAGTTGCAACTTGCACCTACTGAACATGAATGTGATCTTCACAAAAGTACATACACAAATGGGTAAGGAATTAAGATATGTCAGGATAAGAAGATAAACTAAACTACTTCTTTCTTTAAATAGACAAGTACTGGAGATGGGTGGATTTTATAATCTATTGTTAGATCAAGAAAAATCTTTCATCTTACATATTGGGTAATGTTAACATTCTGTCTATAGCAAGGCTCACAAGGGGTTAAGTGGCCTAGATCGGAGTCATGATCGAACATAAACATAATGCTTATTTGATGGACTTAATTAAGAAAATAAATTATGCTTTTCCTATCAACAATAACTTTTAACATGATGATAACCGTTTGATCATAACATTACCGCTACAATCTAGGGAGAGCCATAATTTATAAGGGTTAACATACTCCATATTTGCATTGTGCAACCCCCCGATCTTTAGCATCATGCAAAGTGAACCATTGAGTTAGAAGTCTAAAGGGTAAAAAAAATTATCAAAAATTCTAAATAAATATATCAATTTCTTTTCTAACCAAAAGGGTAAAATCGCTACTGATGCAGCAATTTTGTCCATATTTTTTTTTCTTTTTTTAAAAAGAAAATCGCTGCCAATGCAGCTTTTTTGGCGAATTTTTTTTTAAAAAAAAAAAAAAGTTAAGCTGCAACAGCAGCGTTTTTATAAAAAAAAAAAACTTTTTCTTTATAATCGCTGTGTAGGTAGCAATTTTTGTGGGTAAATTTTTTTTTTCTTTTTGGAAAATCGCTGTGTTGACAGCGAATTGTGCACTTTTTTTGGTAAAGTGATTTGTTTTTTTTTTAATTTTCTGCCAATTATGTTTTTAAAGTGATTTGTTTTTTTTTTTATTTTCTGCCAATTATTTTTTAAAAGTGATTTTTTTAAAAAGAAAATTCTGCCAATTATTTTTTAAAAAAAATCGTATTAAATATTGGTAATTTTTTTTGGTCAAAAAAAAAATTGTATTACAATTGTTAATAAGGATTTCACTTAATACAATTACAAGAAATAAAATGGTAGCAATATTTTAAAAAAAAAATTAATTAAGTAAAATAGTTGCCTAGCTGTCATGGCACCAAATTTTCAAAAAGAAGAAAAAGAGTTCCACCGAAATCGCTGTCTTGGCAGCAATTTTTTCCAAAAAGAATAAAAATGAAATTTCCCTCTAAAATCGTTGCCTTTAAAAAAAAAATATGAAAACGCTGCATGGGCAGCGATTTTGTTGTAAAAGTGAAAAAAAAGTTCTGACAAAATCGTTGATAGGTCAACGATTCTGCCCTTTTGGTTAAAAAAGAAATCATATACCCTTTTAAAATTTTTGACAATTATTTTTACCCTTTAGACTTCGGACTCGTGAACCTTTCATTACTAATCCTAACAATAAGTATTTCCAACTAATGTCATACACTCTCTTGGCTATTAGTCCCTTTTGTATTCCCTTTGTACCAATTTATGTGATTCACTTTTTTTCGATTAATATTAAAATAGAGATATATTTAAAATTTTAAAATATAAATTTGACCGTTTTGATCTATTAATTCTTATAGCTGAATATGCTAAACTTCTAAAGATATGTAGTACTATATATTTAAATAATTTTGTGTATGTAATCAAATATCCAATTAGAATAGTACTTCTAAAAATGGATTTACCAATCTTTTAGTTCATTTCAATTTTAAAAATGTCTCTTTTGTTTTTTTGGAAGTTATTTAGTTTATTTTTCGTACGTGACATGTTTAACCATAAAATTAAATGGTATTTCAATATATTTCACATATCATTTATTTAAGACCAATAAATTAAAAAAAAGATCTTTACTTTCACAAAATAAACTATTTAACATATAAATTTTTTTCATAGGAGCCCCCTGAGGATAGGGATAGCTGGGTCATTTGCATTTTGGCCACCCTTTTTGTGTTTGGTTTGTAATTTTTATCCCTCGTAGTGCATACTTTATTTTTTCGCTAGGCGTAAGATTATATTTTTTATACCATAATATTTAAAACTTTTGCAGGTACATGTAAAATGAATCTTGAATCTATATAACTTAACCTCAAGAACTAGCTTACGAGAGGAGGATCAATGTCCAAATTCATATAAGGAGACCATGCACCCATCTCTTTTTACTTTGATGCGGATACGTTCACCTTACCTCACGACAGTGACGGAGCCAGACATTTTATAAAGTGTGTGCAAAATATAAAGAAGCAACTAACAAAAAAATTTAGCGCGTAAGTCCATATCTAACTTGCTTAAGATAGCGACTTTTAAATCGATCATGAATAACGTCATAATTAGTTTTTAACCAAATACAATTCATATATCTTTTTATCTTCAGTTTGGATTGCTTGTAGTTGTAAAAACACACCATAAATTATATAGATTGAAATAATAATTTTATTACATACGAATCAAGATTTCTATTAAACACATATCACACGTTCAAGAAAACATAACACTAATTTATCGATTTTTACGTAAATCTAAATTATTTTTATCATTGAGTTTGCTACTTCTTAATTTAATGAATATTAAATTTATTGTGTTTTGGTAAAGAATATGTGAATATCATAATCAAAAGTGTTAAACTCAATTTGTTCTCTTGATTCGCCTATAAATCATTGAAAGAAATTAACAATGCTAGAAAAAATAATGATGAAAGAAATTAAAAATAATATATGGATAATAACACATAATCTTTTCTTCTAATATATTTTTAGATAGAAACTTATTTGAAATACTATTTAATATTTAATAAAATAAATACCCAATACGAAAGTTTCAATTAAATTTAGTTATTAATAAATATTTATTTTATCTTAATTTATGAAACATACTAAAGACCTACTTTGTTTTTTTAGTATATCTCAAAAATGAATGTTGTCTACAATTAGGAATCATTTAACTTTAAACTGTAGTCTTATTAAATTTTAAATTAATCTTTTCTTTATACTGAATAATTAGTACAGGACCACCAAAAAAACCCTTTGAATTATGAGGTAATAAGCAAGAATTGATACTTTGACCTCTAAGTGAATTGTACACCTTTTACCACTGAGTCAAAGACTGCAACCATGTCATGGTTATGCAAATTTAATTATATAATATATATTCAATAAATTTGACCTACATATATAATATAATTTTTCGATAAGGTTGTTCACGTGCACAACCTTGATTGACTGTGGCTCCGTCCCTGCCTCACGATCCATGTTGGACATCTGATGCGTGAGCAACTTAATTTAGAAGCTTAATATCGATACACAAGTATTGAAATGAAACTTGCTTTGGTACCTTATAAAAAAATGATATATTGTGGTTTGCTCAATTACAAAAGCTAGTTCATGAGCGGAGATGAAACCATCCCTCCCTTTTTCATTAGATGTGGCAATTTTAACCTTATGCCCCACTAGACATTAGTTCTAGAGCAAAAATTAAAATAATCAATTCATTTGAAGGGTAAAACGTGCAAATTAGGGAAATGAAATACAACCATTTGTTTATTACATTACAACAACACATAAACATGGATCCTCATGAATACATGCCTATTTTACTTGTTTAAGATCTCCATGAGAACCCTAACAAATACTACACACTTGATATGACATATTAGTTAGTGAATCATGGCACATCAATTCTTCACAACCTTAGAGCATTGCTTATTGATAAAGTCCTTAACCTCAAGAATAAGTTGTGTAGCTTCAGGAACCTCAGGGAAAATGTAGAAAGCATGCACCATAGTTGGATACTCTGAGAGGTGAACATCTTTGCCAGACCTCTTAAGCCACTCATAGTACCTCCTTTGCCAATCTTTAAGGGGATCAAAACCACCCACGACTACCATCGTTGCTGGAAATTTGTCCAGCTTTGATATGTCAACAGCCCTTGGACCGCTAACATTAATAACCTCATGATCGCGATCCATTCCTTCACCAGGTGGAATGAACGCATTCCACATCCAATCTGTTTTTCTCACTGATATCAACGGATCAACGTCTACTAGTTTTAATTCTGACTCCGTTCGTTCCTCTCCTCCAAAAAAGGGTTGTATAGCCACCAGTCCAATTACCTAGAGCACATAATACAGTAAGGCAAATCCAGAATCAGGGGATATTGTCTGATTAGTTTAATATGCATAGATTTTGGGCAAACATGGTATATACATTTTTAAAAGTACCACTATTTCATACTAGTGACATTCAAAATAAATATTCAATCAGTTTATTTGTCTTACTTTACTTTCGACTCCACAAATTCAATATAATTTGTGGGCGTGGGAGAAGTCTCTAATTAGAATCAGTCACGCGACCAACTGTGACGTGAAAAAGTGAAAAGATGGTAAGGCTTGATTGTCAAAAGGAAGAAAAATCTGCAATAGACTCTAGTATAATTAATGATTGAGATTGGCTTCCTCACAAATTATTTTTTTTTCAAAGGTACATGTCTATTTTTTTTATTTCAAAAAGACATACTCCCTCCATTTAAAAAAGGATGACATAATTTGATTTGAAATGGAGTTTTAAAAAAAAAAAAAACTTTTTAATTTTGTAGTTCTAAATTAAAGTTATGTCAAATGTACCAAAATACCCTTTAATCTTGTGGTCTTAAACATGTTACGTGGAAAGTTAAAGTTAAAATGTTGCCAAAAAAGGAAAGGGGTCATTTTTTTTTAAACAGACTAAAAAAGAAATAGGGACATTCTTTTTTAAACGGAGGAAGTAATACATAAATGTGTCTTTTAACTTGACAACATTTTATAGTTGTGTCGTCTAACTTTAAATGTGCACAAATATTTCACAGTTGTGTGCTCCAACTTTGGGTGTGCACAAATAAACATTTTCATTTATATAAAGTTGAACAAGTAGACACGTGTGTCCTATGTGACATAAGACACCACCATGTAAGATGAAAATTATCATGTATGATGCCATAGGACGTGTGTCTACTTATTCAATGTTATATAAATTTAAATATCTACTTAATACACACCTAAAATTAGAGAACATAAATATGACTTAAAGTCAAATCAAAAAAACATATTTATATGTTATGCCTTTCGAATATAAAAACTGAGCCACTTTTTTTCAATTTCTCTTTTTTATCAAAGTTGACAAAAATGGAGACTCGTAAATCATGATCTATTACTCTTTCCTTTTAAAAAAGATGACCTTATTTGATTTTGGAACGGAATTTAAGAAAAAAAATTTAATGTTGTGGTTCTAAATTAAAGTTATGTCAAATGTATCAAAATGTTTTTTAACCTTGTGGTCTTAAAATGTCACGTGGAAAGTTAAATTTAAAGTGTTGCGATAAAATGAAAGGGGTCATTCTTTTTTAAAACAAACTAAAAAGGAAATACGGACATTCTTTTGAAAACGGAGCGAGTATATTAACTTCAAAAGGTAGAATTCTGTTAATGTCAATCGAACTACTTTGTGAAAAATGTGTAGAATTTCTACTTCTAAGTTCTAATCTCACTGATCTTTTGAGTCCTACTTTAGCTATAAATATCACAAAATTAAATAGAAAGAGACACTATCTTGAAAACACTAACTACTATCGTCATACGGTTCGCACTACTAAACACCAAATGAAATGAAGAATTGGTAAGCGAAGAAGACGATAAAATTGGGATGGAGATGACATAAAAGACCAGGAAAAAAAAAAGGAGGAATTGGTAAGCGAAGAAGAAAATGATTGTATGGGTATGGATTGTGGCGGAAAAAAACAATAAAAGTGGAGGAAAATGATAGAGAAGATGATTGTGTAGGGATGGGAGTGTTGATTTTTTCTATTTATTGAAACCTTTTTTAAGAACATATTTGGATAAATAATTTACCTGTCGTTTGTTCATTGGTCATTTTATCTATTTTTATCCTTATTTTATATTTTTAATATGACATGACTGTTGAAATGACTTGGCTGTTGTCGTGATATAAATTGTATCTACTTATCCCATCATTTATATTTTATATTAAATTGATCAGATAAGTTATATCATATATCTATTAACTGTTTATTTTATTTGTAAATAAAATATATAATTCACATTATTATTTTTAGAATTATTTATATCTTATATAATAATTATTTTCATCCTCATAAAATTTATTATTATTTTAAATCAACTTCTACTTTAACATTTTTATAGATTAATTTTATTATTTTTTACAAAATTTATTTACCAATCAAATTGACCAACAAATGATGAAAAGTAATAATATTGATTCATTTTTCAATTATATAATCGAGAAATGCAAGCGTTGTTTGTATTAGATGTAAGGATTATATTATAGACTACTACACTATAACTTATATTTTTTGTTGAATTAAAATTTAATTAATAAATATTAGCTTTGTGACCTTGTATTATGTGATTTTATAATTTTTTGCTTATTTGGTATGATTTTTACAACTATATAATATTAAAAGTTCAAATTACACATCTAAACAAAATTTTAATTTTATCAAGTTATTTATATTATAATTTCATATTGGACGGTCAAAATGAGCCTCTACGATCTCATAGTTTATATTAATATTTCATATCATCATTTGAGTTTATATTAAGATTTCATATCATCATTTGAGTTTATATTAAGATTTCATATCATCATTTTACATAACACGGTTAAGCAGACCCTTATCAGGAGAAGATTGTTTATGAAAAAAGAACTCAAAATCACATAACAAGAAGATGTCTAAAATAAATAAAGCTAAGTTGATGTAGCTATGGCCTTCATTGCAAATTAGAAAATTTTTAAAAAAAGGACCGAAAAGTTAGGCAGTACAGTGACGTGACATGTATTGGCATGGAATATGATAGGAGTAAAAGAGGGACCATACCTTCAGTGCATCAAAGTTGGACGTCATTTCAGATGCGCGCTTAGCCACGTGATGAGCGAGGTTCCCGCCGGCACTATCTCCGGCAAGGAAGCAGCGAGATAAATCGACATTTTCCGGCAATAGCTCACGGCTCTTCTCATTGTCAAGGAACTTGAGCACATCAAAGCCATCGTCATACTGCGCAGGATACTTGTGTTCCGGAGCAAGCCGATAATTAACAGAGACAACAACAGCCGGGGTTTTCCTCGCGAAACGACGGCAAACGGCGTCGTACGCCTTCGTATCCGGGCTGAGATACACAAATCCGCCACCGTGGAAGAAGACGATGATCGGAAGTGAACTCAAATTCCGAGATTCATCGGTAGTTGGAATGAAGAGGCGAAACCAGAGATCGCGAGAAGAATCTACAGTGACCTCGTAGGATTTAACGCCGTTAACTGGATTTGGATTGGCAGAAGTTTTGAGACCAAAGATCCCGAGTAGCCGGCGGTTAACGGTGCCGTTTTGACGGCGAGAATAATCGGTAACGGTAGAGACGAAGGATAGTGCAATTCGTGTCCTCCAAGGAATTCCCGGAGATGATTTCTTCTCTTTTTGGGCCATAGATGAAGAAAGAAAAAAACGGAGAGAAATTGTGGATGTGTGGAAACAGAAAACCGGTTGTGAGGAAGCACAATAAGTAGGATTTAAGAGCCTGTTTGGCCAAGCAGTTGGGGAGACCAAAAAGACTTTTTTTTAAAAAAAAAATTAGGAGTATTTACTTTTTTAAGAAATAAAAGTAGTTGACAAATTAGTGAAACTTATTAGAAGCCGGATTCTTAGGTTGGTATGAAGAAAAATAGTAAAAAATAAGTGATTTTTTTTTTTAGTTGTTTGAAAAGTAGGTAAGAAAATGTTATTTTAAAAATATTTAGATGAGGTTATTCAAGTGAATAATGTAATGTTTCGAATCGTCATTAATTAGGAAACGAAAAAAGTCAGGAAAGTTGGGTCTTTCAGCTTGCCAGAGTGGGTCTAATGCCGCTAGGGCGACGACGCTCTAGGAGGATAAGTGGCCGCCAGAAAGGGATGGATGAGACAAAATTTAAATAACGCGGAGTCTTATTTTCTCATTTTTCTTAAAACACCAAATCGAGGCTAGAATCACAAAAGAAAACCTCAATAGGCTGCTCTAGGCTTGGGAATAAAGCAAAAGGATGTTTCTAGCGTAAGGGTAGCTTGCAAATTTCCCATCAAAATCCACCCTATCTTCGTTCAGAAGCCTGGATTGGAGTCATAATCTCTCTACATCTGCTTGACGTCCAAGTTAGCTAAGTTTATTTAATTGAGTAGTTATAATTAAATTCGTGATTCACTGCATAGTATATTGATAATTAATGGTAGAATTAATGTGTAGGCTTCTGTGCACCGAAAAGAGATGAGTATACATATATTCCTAGGGTTACATCAGACGTATATGGTAGGAGGAAACCCTATTCCGTGAACTAACCTACGTGATGGTTTGATCTTGTTTGTGTGATATATGTTGGTGATTACTTCATTGTAATGCATTTATGTATGTGAATGAAACATTGTTGATCAAACCTAATGAAATAAGTGTGAATGATTCAATGTATTTCATGTTTCAACACTTGATTGTATGATTATAAGAATGTACATATGAGTGTAATTGTGATTGTGGTTGTGCTGAATGGATCGGGTGTCATGTTCTGACACACTAACTTTAATTCGGTGCCACGTTTCGGCACATACCATTAAAATGTTCATATCTGTTAGTTATTGATAATTAATGTGGACGATATGTTGCTCTAAAATGATGACTAAATTGTTGAATTGACATATGTACTTGTTATTGAGAATATGGAGACGTACATTGTTCCTGAAACATTAATTGATTTATGCATTCTGGATTTGTGTGTTCACTACGTCGTGACGTGTTGGATATTTTGTTACTGAATAAACTGGAATGATAAGGCCCAATCGGGATGTGGTATGGTAAGTGGAGATTGAGGCCGAAGTTACTATGCATTACTTAGGGTGGGTGGTGTTCGTGTCGCAAATGTTAAGTAGACGGGGCTTATCTTGGAAGGGATTTGTATTGCAATGGTTAGCGAGCTTTAGTAGAATATACTATGGGGTCAAGGGTTGAGTGGTGACGGGAAAGAAGTGCAGGCGTGTTGTAAGTGGTTGGCCGGATTGATAATGATTGCATACAGAATCTCTTAAGGGGTCGAATGACTAAATTATAACCAAGACCGAAGCGAATCGGGGGTTAAAGTCAAATGTACTATTGTGATTAAAAGTATACGAGAATGGTAAAGGTGGAGGAACGGACAGTCTTATTGTATGTTTCCTACTAGTTGATTTCCCTATATTATGTGATGGTATTGGTTTAACTGATGGTACCTACCATTACGTATAGTTGTACTGATACTACTTTTGTTATGCTTTTTTGTCATAGTCTGGTTGTAGGGTCAGTGAGTTTTCATAAGTGAAGATGAACACCATCTCCAACAGCTCATATTTTTCCTTCCATGTGGTGGGAGTTGCGTCATTTGTTATTATGTTGTTTGCCTTGTGAATCTTAGAAGCTCTTGTACATGCTTAGACTAGATTCTTGAGGAAGTTAATTACTTTACGAGTTAACTTTGAGTGATCCAAAACTCTTATTTTACAAATCATTACATAAATTTCCTTTTTATTCGTCAGTTTTCTACATTATTTTGCACCTTTAAAATAGTTGGGATTGAGGATTCTCCAATAAAAGCGGGAACTGAGTTCTAAGGTGGCGGGTATGTGATGATCAAGGAATTAGGGTTGTGTGTTGGTGGAGAGGGAGAGGGAGAGGGAGAAAATAATATTTGAAATGTCAATTAAACCATTTGTTTTCTATCTCTATATGAAAAAAGAAAGATTAAGGAACTTGATTTCTAAGAAAAAATAGTTTTCAAAAATTGAAAATGAAAAATTGAAAAACTCCCATGCCAAACAAAAAAGTTATATATATATATATATATATTTAAAGATTCTTTTCGTCCTCTTTACCCAATACTTTTTATTTTTTGGTTTTATTTTGTATTTTATCTATTACTTTCTCCGTATACTTTTATTTATCATATTAAGCTTTTAAAAGTCAACTTGATTTATTTTCAAAGTTAATTAGATTACATGAATTGATATTTTAAATAAAAAATTTAGATATTCAAAAATCATTACTAAAGTTCTATAAATTACAATTTTTACATATCAATATGATTAAAAGAATATTGTAAAATGTTAATCAAAGTTCTTATAATTTGACTCTAAAAATAGAAACTATGACAATTAAAAATGAACAGATGTTGTATCATTCAAAGTCTTACTTTTACCTTTGCATGTAATTTACTCTCTTTTTTTTGTGATTCTTTTTAGGGAAATTGTATAAAATACTCCGCAAACTATTAATTTAGATTAATGTTATATTCATAGTTTATTTTATTCGTAATTCACAAGAAATATCCCTTTTTGCCATCTGACTCGATATACAATTAGCCATTTTCGTATACAATTAGTCATTTTATATATTTCAGTATAAAATGCGTTTGTATTTATATAAAACGATAGAAAAGTGTATATACAAGTACAACTACATATATTTTCATCTTATATACTTATAATTATATATATATACAAATCTTATTATACAAATTACAATGTATAAATGAAATTATATAAAACTGAACAATTTGTATAAAATTGGATTTATTTAGCGAATTATACAAATAAAAAACTCCATAGCAAACATAAAATTTGATATGAAGCGCAATTATATAAATTATAGCTGTAAAATACAAATATAAGTTTTATATTTGCTATACGTAAAAGTTACTTTTTTATAGAGTTAATACCTCAGATGGTCACTCAACTTTGCACTATTCTCTCAGAAAGTCACTCAACTTTCAATTTTCCCTCAAAAGTCACTCAACTATGCACTCTTCTCTCAGAAAGTCACTCAACTTTCAATTTTCCCTCAAAAGTCGCTCAACTATGCACTCTTCTCTCAGAAAGTCACTCAACTTTCAATTTTCCCTCAAAAGTCGCTCAACTATGCACTCTTCTCTCAGAAAGTCACTCAACTTTCAATTTTCCCTCAAAAGTCGCTCAACTATGCACTCTTCTCTCAGAAAGTCACTCAACTTTCAATTTTCCCTCAAAAGTCGCTCAACTATGCACTCTTCTCTCAGAAAGTCACTCAACTTTCAATTTTCCCTCAAAAGTCGCTCAACTATGCACTCTTCTCTCAGAAAGTCACTCAACTTTCAATTTTCCCTCAAAAGTCGCTCAACTATGCACTCTTCTCTCAGAAAGTCACTCAACTTTCAATTTTCCCTCAAAAGTCGCTCAACTATGCACTCTTCTCTCAGAAAGTCACTCAACTTTCAATTTTCCCTCAAAAGTCGCTCAACTATGCACTCTTCTCTCAGAAAGTCACTCAACTTTCAATTTTCCCTCAAAAGTCGCTCAACTATGCACTCTTCTCTCAGAAAGTCACTCAACTTTCAATTTTCCCTCAAAAGTCGCTCAACTATGCACTCTTCTCTCAGAAAGTCACTCAACTTTCAATTTTCCCTCAAAAGTCGCTCAACTATGCACTCTTCTCTCAGAAAGTCACTCAACTTTCAATTTTCCCTCAAAAGTCGCTCAACTATGCACTCTTCTCTCAGAAAGTCACTCAACTTTCAATTTTCCCTCAAAAGTCGCTCAACTATGCACTCTTCTCTCAGAAAGTCACTCAACTTTCAATTTTCCCTCAAAAGTCGCTCAACTATGCACTCTTCTCTCAGAAAGTCACTCAACTTTCAATTTTCCCTCAAAAGTCGCTCAACTATGCACTCTTCTCTCAGAAAGTCACTCAACTTTCAATTTTCCCTCAAAAGTCGCTCAACTATGCACTCTTCTCTCAGAAAGTCACTCAACTTTCAATTTTCCCTCAAAAGTCGCTCAACTATGCACTCTTCTCTCAGAAAGTCACTCAACTTTCAATTTTCCCTCAAAAGTCGCTCAACTATGCACTCTTCTCTCAGAAAGTCACTCAACTTTCAATTTTCCCTCAAAAGTCGCTCAACTATGCACTCTTCTCTCAGAAAGTCACTCAACTTTCAATTTTCCCTCAAAAGTCGCTCAACTATGCACTCTTCTCTCAGAAAGTCACTCAACTTTCAATTTTCCCTCAAAAGTCGCTCAACTATGCACTCTTCTCTCAGAAAGTCACTCAACTTTCAATTTTCCCTCAAAAGTCGCTCAACTATGCACTCTTCTCTCAGAAAGTCACTCAACTTTCAATTTTCCCTCAAAAGTCGCTCAACTATGCACTCTTCTCTCAGAAAGTCACTCAACTTTCAATTTTCCCTCAAAAGTCGCTCAACTATGCACTCTTCTCTCAGAAAGTCACTCAACTTTCAATTTTCCCTCAAAAGTCGCTCAACTATGCACTCTTCTCTCAGAAAGTCACTCAACTTTCAATTTTCCCTCAAAAGTCGCTCAACTATGCACTCTTCTCTCAGAAAGTCACTCAACTTTCAATTTTCCCTCAAAAGTCGCTCAACTATGCACTCTTCTCTCAGAAAGTCACTCAACTTTCAATTTTCCCTCAAAAGTCGCTCAACTATGCACTCTTCTCTCAGAAAGTCACTCAACTTTCAATTTTCCCTCAAAAGTCGCTCAACTATGCACTCTTCTCTCAGAAAGTCACTCAACTTTCAATTTTCCCTCAAAAGTCGCTCAACTATGCACTCTTCTCTCAGAAAGTCACTCAACTTTCAATTTTCCCTCAAAAGTCGCTCAACTATGCACTCTTCTCTCAGAAAGTCACTCAACTTTCAATTTTCCCTCAAAAGTCGCTCAACTATGCACTCTTCTCTCAGAAAGTCACTCAACTTTCAATTTTCCCTCAAAAGTCGCTCAACTATGCACTCTTCTCTCAGAAAGTCACTCAACTTTCAATTTTCCCTCAAAAGTCACTCAACTATCCACTCTTTCCTCAGAAAGTCACTCAATCTATTAAATTATTTTTAATTAAAATTTATTGATATTAATTATTTATATAACAAACCAAAAATTTTAAAAAATAAATTAAATCATTTAGTGATCTACCCACCTAACCCGACCCATTAAAAAATATAATATGACCCATTTTATTTTATCTTTAATCCTAAATTAATCTAATCCTAATTCAAGGTTAAAGAGAGGGATTAATTTAGGATTAAAGATAAAATAAAATGGGTCATATCATATTTTTTAATGGGTCGGGTTAGGTGGGTGGATCACTAAATGATTTAATTTATTTTTTAAAATTTTTGGTTTGTTATATAAATAATTAATATCAATAAATTTTAATTAAAAATAATTTAATAGATTGAGTGACTTTCTGAGGAAAGAGTGGATAGTTGAGTGACTTTTGAGGGAAAATTGAAAGTTGAGTGACTTTCTGAGAGAAGAGTGCATAGTTGAGTGACTTTTGAGGGAAAATTGAAAGTTGAGTGACTTTCTGAGAGAATAGTGCAAAGTTGAGTGACCATCTGAGGTATTAACTCCTTTTTTATATGCAATGATTTAGTTTGTAGAATGATATTTATATATAAAAAATAATCTGATATTTTTTAGTATATTGAAATCTTTATGTTAATATTATATTAATAATTATATTATTCAAAGTTTTACTTTTACCTTTGCATGTAAAAAGTTTTACTCTCTTTTTTTGGTGATTCTTTTTATATGCAGTGATTTACTTTGTAAAATGATATTTAAAATCTGATATTTTTTAGTATATTGAAATATTTATGTTAATATTAATTAATATTTAATTTACCTATAGATTACATTGATTAAAAATGTATCGTATATGTACTTTTTAATTGAATACTTTTCAAATATTATTAATACCAAATGTTGTGGTCGAGATATGCGAATATAACAATGAAAGAGTTAATTATATCATATCTCTATTCTTATTCAAATTACAAAATTCCTTAAGTTTAATGAAATTCAGATATATCCCAAAACTTTCAAACATCGTGTTTTGATTCTGGATACATTGCTCCGATACATCACGTTTCAGTTTCAAATACATCACTCAAGGTCCTGATACATCGAGTATGTTCAAATACATCGCATAAAGTGATGTATCCGACTTATACATTACGTAAAGTGATGTATCAGACCCCGATACATCGCGCAAAGTGATGTATACACTACAACAAATATAACTTTTAGCGGTATAAATATTGACACTAATAAAGAGTGCTAAAGTCTTTACCGGCATTAGTTAAGTGTCATTAGAACCAATGCCGCTAGAGGCTTTAGGGACATATACAAATAGTGACAACTACCGCTAAAAAACATATTTAGTGGCAATTAATAATTAATTACCGCTAATAATCATTTTTGTTGTAGTGATCCGAGAATATGAGAGAGTATGAATTTTCATAATTTTTTAAATTGTGAAATTTTTTGAAGAATATGGTAAAATAAATTCTAAATTTTAGGCTAATTTTTCAATAAAACAACCTGGTCTTATATAAAAGAGAGAAAACCTTGTTGAAACATTTTACATGAAAAAATAGCATAACATGACATCCATTTTACTAATTGACAACATATAGCCTCTTTTTATTTTATTGACGAAAAAAGGTTTTTTAAAATCAAATTTTACAATTTGTAACCCATATAGAAGGCTTTTTTTAATTAAATTAATAATTTTAAAAGGTGGTAGCATGATGTTCTTTCTTATTGAGAAGTGGTTTTTTTTTCATTTTTTTTCTCTTCTGTGCCATACATATACGATTCTTTTAAATTGTGTTTCTTTATTGATTATCTTCTTCATTATTTTGAATAAAGATGATTTGTTTTCTTGTTTATTAGTTTTACATATTGAATTCTATAAAAACATTCATTCATAGTTTATTTTGTCTCTTTCGCTTTCAAATTCTTGTGGTTTGTTGATATTTACCCATCAATTTCTGTACTTGTTAGCCTATGTTTGACCCCTCTTGTATTGTCGTTCGATTTTTTTTTATGTTTTAATTTGAAATTGAAGGTTATATCTAATTTAGATAAAAAAAAAATTAGGCAATAGTAATTAATTGTGGGTATCAATTGTCATGTTTAAGAAACTTATCCTAGGATAATTTATAAAATTGGGATTCTGATTCTAATTTTGTGGATTCTCCATCCATAACTCTAAATTTTATAGTCATGTAAGTTCTTCTCGTTATTCGATTCAACTTGCGTGTTTTCCATTGAGCATTTTATATTTCATGTGTAATCTTCATTTTCTGAAGGAAGAATTTGGAATGTATACAATTTTTAAGAGAATGAATACACGGATATGCATACATGAATGCAATGCATACATTATCTTCCTGATTAAAAAAAAAATTCAATGCAGTGTATACATATTATGAGTGAATGAATACGTAAAGTGTTTAATTTTTTAATATGTATACATTGGACGGGATAACATAGCTATAAATGTATAGTAATACTAAGTGAATGAATACACTATTTTTAGACGGTTACGTATTGTATATATAATTTTGTATGTTTCCGTTATTTTTGTTTTTGAGTAATTTTGATTATACGAGAAAAATAAAAAATAAAACTATAAAAATATCATTAATTAATTTAGGTCATTTTATGCTTATTTTTTATTTGTCTATTAAATACTAATTAATGTTGAACTATTTATTGCTAATTGTAACTATTAGTTGTATATATATATGTCATTTCCTCTTTTTACATCGAGTACTTAGTACTCAAGTCCTATTAAAGATTTATTACTGGCCCATAATGGAAACCCAAAACTAAATAAGAAAAATTACATGAATGAATACATTTTTAAAAATAATTACTGATTTTAGCGATACTTTTTGTTTATTATCATTTATAGCAATTATTGTGATAAATCTGTAATATGTATTAAACGTGAATTATGTATGCAATATATTTGAATTATAATTGTTTTTGAAATATATTATGCTTGTTTGATAAAAAATTGTCACATTGTATTATAAGTGTATTAAAATGTGTGATAAATGTATTATCCATCATTAAAACTTGTATTATATTTGAATAATAAATTTATCTTTGTAATATGTATTAAACTTGTATTATAAATTAATTAAAAGTGGTCAAGTGAAAAGAAAAATGTTATTGCTATAAATAGTAAATATTTTTTTATTATAGTATATTTATGTAAGTTTACGAACTAAATACAATCACCATAGGCCCATTATTACATCTGGGCCTTTACACATTGGACTCAAACAAAGCCTTAACAACTCCAACAAAATCATGTTTGTATCCATATTCTGCATGGAAATGTTTTGGTGGAATAATCTTTGTGTACACATAAAAGGCCAGACAACTAATAGTAGGCCCAATCCAAAAGATCCAATGTCCATCCCAAAGGTGACCTCCTCTAACGATCGCGGGTCCCAAACACCTTGCCGGGTTCATCCCTACCCCGGCGTAGCCCCTTTTCGTGGTGACCGTGGTTGAGATAAACACTAGAAGGCCTAATACCAAACCAACAATGGTCAAGACAGTGACAAGGCCAAGAGCCTTAGCTTGTCTATGATCATAAGCCATCCAAATTGAAGCAAAGAGTAAAACAAACGTACAAAAAATCTCAAGCCACAAGGCTTGGGCCGTCTCTAGGCCCAAAGTTACAGGCCCATTTGGGCCCGGTGCAATTATTGTGATAGTGCAACCACCAAGTGAGAAAGTGTCTTCAATTGTTGGACTAACCACCGCTTTGAGAGCTAGTGCACCTAAAACTGCACCAAGACATTGAGCCATAATGTAAATTATGGCTCTTGACATAGATATAATTCCGACTAGCGCGGCTGAGAAGGAGATAACCGGGTTGAGATGGCCTCCGGACACTGGAACAACCGCAAGTAGTAGAATTATGAGCACAATTGCTATGAGAATCGACATGATCAAATTTGGCATTTCAGTGTCACTCTCGGAAGTAGAGATCACTATAGTATCCACCATGAAAACAAGTACCGCTGAGCCTAGGAGTTCGCCCATCGACGCTCGCCATACCTATATCAAAAGAAGTTCAATTTTTTTGGCACCGACAAATATGGTCAATTAATTAGTGTTTGAAATCAAAATATATTTACTAACATTCAAAGAAAAAAAGTCAGGAACGCCAAGCCTTTGAGAGAGTGAGAGAAAGTTTTGCTTCTTTCCCTCGTCATCAATAGTGTTCCTAGTAACAGGAGTGAGGTAATAAATGTTAGTTTAGTGAGCATCTGATAAATCAATCTGACAAAATTAAAGAAATTAATTTCACACATACTTTTTTGGTGTGGAAGAGTAAGGTTGAACTCTATTAGTATTACCAGCAGAAAGCTGGCTTTCTTCATCACCTAAAAAAATATTATTGTTGGAACCCATTTTTTAGGAGAAAACTAAGATAGTTGCTAAGTATTTATTAATGCATTTTCCCTGAAATATTGTGCATGGATATGGGGTTATAAATATTACTTCCCAACTACCACTGCCTAACCTATCTTTTGTTGTTGCTAAAATACAAGAAAAGAAAGAAAGTTACGTCTACGTATATATAGGGATCTCTTAGCCAATTTTATTCATTTTGTTGAATATGCACTCTAAATTGTCATACAGTTAAAATAGGTTATTACTGCCTAGTTGAGATTTGAAGATTGAGACGTCTTTTCCCATTTTACATCAATTAACAATTAATTAGTCAATTAGCCAAATAACTTGAATATGTAAATGAAAACTGATAATTTAGTTTCTTCACTAACTAATAGTATTAATTTTTCTAGAAAAAAATGACAGAAATCTCACCTTTAAGTTCTCTTTTTACCATTATTCCCTATTAGTTTTACAAATCCCCAAAATCTCTCATTTTCACACATCAAATTAATGTATCTTGCGCATCAGATTAGTTTATCATGTATCTTACTTAACGATTAATGTATCTCACACATCAAATTAATGTATCATCGCTTATATTATTGTATCAGTTTGAGGGATTACTGTAATTATAACTTATAAAGGACAAATGATAATTTTGCCTTAAAAATATTTGATTTCTGTTCTTTACCCTATGGCAGAAAGAGAGAGAAAACTTATTGAAACGTAATTTGATAAAATTAAATTTTCATAAATTACATCGAGTGGATACTGGCTAGGCCCATTATTGAGTCCGGGCTATAAAGCTAAATACAAGAGCATAGGCCCATTATTGCATTTGGGCCTTTATACATTCGATCCAAACAAAGCCTTAACAACTCCAACAAAATCATGCTTGTATCCATATTCTGCATTGAAATGCTTTGTTGGAATGATTTTTGTGTATACATAGAAGGCTACACAACCAATAATAGGCCCAACCCAAAAGATCCAATGTCCATCCCAAAGGTGACCTCCTCTAACGATAGCGGGCCCGAAACACCTAGCCGGGTTCATCCCTGCCCCGGCGTAGCCCTTTTTGGCGGTCACCGTGGTCGAGATAAACACTAGAAGACCTAACACTACACCAACAATCGACAAGACAGTGACATGTCCAAGAGCCTTAGCTTGCCTGTGATCATAAGCCATCCAAATTGAAGCAAAGAGAAAAACAAATGTACAAAATATCTCTAGCCATAAGGCTTGGGCCGTCTCTAGGCCCACAATAACAGGCCCATTTGGGCCCGGTGCAATTATTGTGACAGTACAACCACCGAGTGAGAAAGTGTCTTCAATTGATGAACTAATCACTGCTTTGAGAGCTAGTGCACCTAAAATTGCACCAACACATTGTGCCATTATGTAAATTATGGCTCTTGACATGGATATAATTCCGACGAGCGCGGCTGAGAAGGAAATAATTGGATTCATGTGGCCTCTAGACACTGGAACAACCGCCAAGAGTAGGATTGTGATTATAACTGCTGCAAGAATTGACAAAATCAAATTTGGCATTTTGGTGTCACTTTCTAAGGTAGAGATTACTATTGTATCCAACATGAAAACAAGAACCGCTGTGCCTAAGAGTTCTCCAATTGACGCTCTCCATACCTATATAAGAAAAAAGAAACGTTTAATTTATATGTACTGACGAAGATCGATTTATTTATTCTAAAAGCATTTATTGATGAAATCAAAATGTAATACTAACATCCAAAGAAAAGAAGTCAGAAACGCCCAGCCTTTTAGAGAATGAGAGAAAATTTGACTTCTTTCCCTCATCATCAATAATACTCCTGCTAAATACATAATTAATTAAGACAAAATATAGGAAAAATGATATAATAAATGAAAGAAGAAATTAATTTGACACACCTTTTTGGTGTAGAAGAGCAAGGTTGAACTTTATTAGTTCCACAAGAAAACTGATTTTCTTCATCACTAAAAACAACATTATTATTGGAACCCATATTTGGGACAAAAACAAAGTTAGTTGCAAGTATTTAGCTTAAGCTTTTTAATTATTTTCCTTGAAATTATGTGCATGGATATGGGGTTATAAATACTACACTCTCCAACCTCCAATGTATTATAATATAAGAAAATTATGTCTACGTGTATATAGCAACAAAGAAGATCTCTTGGTCAATTTTATTAGAGGCTTCATTTTTTATTAATTAATTTTGTTAATTTGTTCTAAAATATGGTATTTCTACTAGTACATGTAAGAATGTGGTAGATCCTAATTAAATAGTAGGCCTTTTATGATTTACTAAATAATTTTAGTAACGTATTATTATCGAAAGGTATTCGCACCACTTGAAACTTATTCGAGAAGATTTTAGTTATGGTACTTTTTATAAATAGTTGGTTCATAAATAATTATTGTGATAGAAAAAAATGATCGAAATAATTCAGCTTTATTTATCTTTATTCAATAAATGTGGTGAAAAAGGATTTTTTTTATGGTTTTCTTTTCGTAGAGTTGAATAATAACATGAATTTTGATTAATATATAAGGATATTTTTTTAATCATATTGAGATGAAAAATATTGCATTTTATAATATTTTTTATATAATTTTTGAGTATCTAAATTTTAATTTTAGAATATCGAATTAATCTAATCTAATTTAACTTTAAAAATTATTCTGACTCTCAAAAAGCGAAATGTGAGAAATGTTTTTGAAGAATGGAGTATTAAATTAAAATGAAATAGTAAATAAGGATAATTTAATCAAATTACACTATAAATTAATACTCCCTCTGTTCTATATTAACTGAATTTGTGAGGTAATGCACACTCATTAAGAACAACATGCAAGAACATAATTTAAATCATGTTTTTCGTTATTATCCTTTGTGAAATCATAAATATAACTTCTTAAATTGTACAATTTATCTCCTAAAAATATAAATTCTCATTAAATAAAAGAGCAAATATGCAAAATATTTCAAACTCATCTTAAACTCTGAACAGTTTAATTATTTTGAATAATAAAAAAAATTAAAAATTTTGTTAATATAAAATAAGAAAAAAAATATTAAATCTTTTCACATAAATTAAGACAGAGTAAATTTCATTTACCTCTCTTTCGAAACAATCTATTTAAAGAAAAAAAGGTCAAGTATTTGGAAACTAAGTAAGTAATATGGAAAGACAATTGATGTGGGGGAGTAGAGGAATGATTTTTTAAAACAAATACACCAAATGTTAAAATATGTAAATCAAATATTATCCAATAATAGAGAATATGGGAGATCAAATATCTTATTTGACAGAGTGTTGTTGTTATCAATATTTCCCTATTTGTAAGTGTTAGATGACAATAAGTCTTCTATGTAAACTCAACATCCTTTATTGATTAGGATAGCTCTTTTCTATTTGTATTCAAACTCTATCATGTACATCATCAACATATATATATATATATATTATGGCAGCCTTGGTCACAAGTAGAAGTGACCAAGTTTCTGTCCTCTTCTTACGTTTTAATTTGGTATCAAAGAGCCAATTTTTTTTTTCTTTCCGCCACCATGGACAACTCCAACCAGTCCATCGCCGCTGCCGTTCAGCCACATTCATCCTCTTCCACACATCTCTCCATAACTGACTCCAACTCCCAAACAATTGCCCTTCCCGGCCTTCCGATAAAACTTGATCGCGAAAATTATTACCTTTGGCAATCTACCGTATATTCTGCCTTTGAAGCCTTTGATTTGGAGGGTCATCTTGATGGAACTAATGCTCCATCCGCCACTATCTTAACCACTACTCAGGGCACCTCTGCATCCACAACAAATCCAGCCTTCACGGCTTGGAAGAAGCGGGACAAAATCCTTCTTCTTTGGCTCAAAACTACCATGAGCCATTCTATCATACCTTACATAATGCACATTCGTACCACTCATGAAGCTTGGTCATATCTTTCCAACCTTTATCAATCTCAATCCCGAGCTCGCGTCATGCAACTTCGCCACCAACTCCAAACCACCACTAAGGGTTCTTCAACCATTATGGACTATGTTGACAAGAAACGAACTATATCCCATAGTCTAGCCCTTGCTGCCCGTCCCATAACAGACGAAGAACTTATGAGTGCTATTTTGTTCGGACTAGACTCTTCCTATGGACCTTTTCGCTCTGCCATTAACCCTCACCTTGATAACCTCACCACTGACTCACTTCTTGGTTTACTTCTCCAAGAAGAGGAGAAACTGGCTGAGGAAACCAAATCCTTCCAACTTCAAGCCAATGCCATATCTCGTCAATACTCCAACCGCTCCCCCATCACTGGATATCCTAATCAACAAAGTGTCACCACCTCTCAAAAATCCTCCACTCGCCCGACCAATACCAACCCCCCTCGTTCCTCTAATAGATCATCACCTCGCATAATCTGTCAAATATGTGAGAAACCCAACCACCATGCTCGTAATTGCTACAACCGCAACAACATGGATACCTACCCACCAACCCGATCCTCTAACCGTCCACAAGCCAATATGGTTACTCCCTCGACTAATTCTATGATGTCTCCTTCGGCTATTATTGATAATTCATGGTTTGCGGACTCAGGTGCTACCAATCATGTTACGTCAGACTTGTCTCAACTATCTATTCACACAGACTATAATGGTGAGGATCAGCTTGCTGTAGGTAATGGCCAAAAACTCTCTATTAATCACATCGGCTCCTCTAAGCTTTCTTGTGCTACTCGACCTCTTCATCTTAATAAAATTCTTCATGTTCCTTCCATCACCAAGAGTTTACTGAGTGTTTCTCAATTTACTAAAGATAATAATGTCTTTATGGAATTTCATCCCTCATGTTGTTTTGTGAAGGATCCTCAGGGAAAAATACTACTCCGCGGGTCAATTGATGATGGTTTATATCGTTTCGATGGTGGTGGGCTTCCTGTTATCTCATCCTCAACTCCTCGCGCCTTTGTCATATCTCGAGCATCACTCCAAGCGTGGCATGAACGCCTTGGTCATCCCCATGAGCAACTTTTACGTCGTTTAGTCTCTAGTTTTAATCTTCCAGTGACTTCCAACAAAATGCCTGCAGTTTGTGGATCTTGTCAATTAGGAAAAAGTCATAGGCTCCCGTTAGCATCTTCCTCTAGTCGTAGTTTATTCCCTTTCGATTTGGTGTATTCTGATGTTTGGGGGCCTTCTCCGCATCTTTCTATTAATGGAAACAAGTATTTTGTTCAGTTTCTTGATGATTCTACTAAATTTGTTTGGATATTTTTCTTGTCAACAAAATCACAAGTATTTGATGTTTTTAAATACTTTCATAAGATGGTTTCCACACAATTTGGCAGAAACATCAAAACTTTGCAAACTGATTGGGGTGGGGAGTATCGTAATGTGTCTTCATATGCCCAATCCATCGGCATAACTCATCGTCTCTCTTGTCCTCACACTCATGAACAAAATGGGGCTCCAGAAAGACGTAACCGCACCATTGTGGAGAAAGGACTAACTTTACTTGCTCACGCATGTCTTCCATATCAATACTGGGAGCATGCTTTTTCTACCGCCACATACCTACATAACCGCACCATCACTCCTATATTATCCTTTAAATCACCCTATCAAGCTCTATATCATCATCCACCGGACTACCAACTTCTTCGAAAATTTGGGTGTCTATGCTACCCTTTTCTACGTCCTTACAATCATCATAAAATTGATTTTCGCTCTCTTCCGTGTGTCTTCTTGGGTTATAGTTCGAAGCATAAAGGTTATCTATGTCATTATCCCCCCACCAATAGGATGTACATTGCTCGTCATGTGACGTTCGATGAAGATAGATTTCCCTATCCTCATTACAACAAGTTTTCTTCTTGCTCCAGTGACAACTCACCACCCTCATCCTTAACTTCTCTACAATCAATTTCCAATGCGTTTCCCACATCTGCTGCCTCACCTTTACTCCATTCACTGGCAGATTCCCCTTCCTCATCCTCCCTATCCACTCGAGTCCTACCAGTACCTCATTCATCCACCACAATATCTCCACCACACAATACATGTACGCCCACCGTCGCGTCCTCGGCTTCAAGCACAAATCAGAATGCTCCCACATATTTCCGGCCTGCTACTTCTTCCAATCATCCTATGACCACACGAGCTCAAACAAATTCCCTCAAGCCTAAAACACTTGTTGTATCTTGCCATCCTACCCCAGTTTCATCCGTTATAGCAAGTGAACCAAAAACCTATAAGCAAGCTGCATCCTCTCCTGAGTGGTTGTGCGCCATGGAAGCTGAATATCAAGCATTGCGTCGTAACTGCACTTGGACACTTGTTCCCTGCCCTCCCACTGCAAATGTGGTGGGTTGCAAATGGGTATACCGTATTAAGCGACGAGCAGATGGTTCAATCGAAAGGTACAAAGCTCGCTTAGTTGCCAAAGGTTTTCATCAAGAAGAGGGGGTGGATTTTCATGATACATTCAGCCCAGTTGTCAAACCTTCAACCATCAGACTTGTTTTATCTTATGCAGTGACTAAAGGTTGGGCTCTTAAGCAATTAGACGTTAACAATGCATTCCTTAATGGTGACCTTACGGAGGTTGTTTACATGTCTCAACCACCAGGCTTTATTGACAAGTCTCACCCACATTTTGTGTGTCGCTTGTCGAAAGCGTTATATGGACTAAAGCAAGCTCCTCGCGCCTGGTTTCTCAAGCTCAAAACATTTCTCCTATCGCATGGTTATACTTGTTGTTACTCTGACTCATCCTTGTTTGTCCGTCATACTCCTTCCTCCACTACCTACCTCTTAGTTTATGTGGACGACATCATCATAACGGGTAGTGATCCCTCTTATATATCCTCATTCACCCAATCTCTTGATCTTGAGTTCTCTTTAAAAGACCTTGGTAATCTCTCATTTTTCTTGGGTATTGAAGTTAGTCGTGTCGGATCTGGAATGCATCTCTCTCAAACTAGCTACATTCGAGATTTACTCACTCGAACAAGAATGACAGATTGCAAGCCTTCTCCTTCTCCAGCGGACACCACATTTCAGTTGTCCAAACATGGTGAAACCTTTGATGATCCATCATTATTTAGAAGCATTGTTGGTGCTCTTCAGTATGCGACCATTACGCGACCAGAGATCTCCTTCTCAGTTAGTCGTGTTTGCCAATACATGCAGAATCCTACATTAGATCATTGGAAAGCCGTAAAACGAATCCTTCGCTATCTCAAAGGCTCCCTTACGCATGGTATCTCCATCACTCCATCCACTTCATCTACTATACATGTCTACTGTGATGCAGGGTGGGCTGCTGATCCTGATGATCGTCGTTCTCATCATGGCTTTGCTGTATATTATGGTCCTAATCTAATCAGTTGGTCCTCACGGAAGCAAAAGGTAGTAGCTCGGTCCAGCACTGAAGCTGAATATCGTGCCATTGCATTTGCCGCATCAGAAGTATCTTGGATAGCTAGTTTGCTCAAGGAACTCCGATTGCCTTGTCCTTGTCCTCCTGTGATATTCTGTGATAACATCAGTGCCATTTATCTCACTGCCAATCCTGTCTTTCATCAAAGGTCGAAGCATATTGAAATTGATTATCACTTTGTTCGCGAAAAGGTTGCTCGTGGCCAGCTTTGTGTTAAGTACATTCCTTCCACTGATCAAACTGCTGATGTGTTCACTAAAGCTCTAAGCTCCCCTCGTTTTGCTCATCTACGATCCAAGCTCACTGTCTCCAAACCCGACATGTGCTTGCCGGAGGGTGTTAGATGACAATAAGTCTTCTATGTAAACTCAACATCCTTTATTGATTAGGATAGCTCTTTTCTATTTGTATTCAAACTCTATCATGTACATCATCAACATATATATATATATATATTATGGCAGCCTTGGTCACAAGTAGAAGTGACCAAGTTTCTGTCCTCTTCTTACGTTTTAATTGTAAGTATCAACCATGAGACCTGGGATTTGCATGGCTGTCACCATGATCCATGGTTTTAACTAATGAAAACAAAGCCATGCTAATTCAAGTGTATACTGACTCAATTAAAATAGAGTACTTATTTTTTTACACCTCTTAAGAAAATATTTTCTTAATTCTTCTTGATTTTTGTGTTGCATACTTTCGCATTAATTCATGCACCAAACAAATTATGATGATATAATATACTTCCTCCATTCAATTTAGGTGATGACGGTTAAATAGTGGATATAAGATTTAAGAATTAAAAGAAAATATTGAACATGTCAAAAGCTATAGATATTTACTTAAAAGAAAAGGGTCATGTAATGTACTTTTAAAAATGGCTATATTTATCTTTCGTTATACCTTTTTAATATATTTATTTTTATCACTATATTTATTATTTTTAAATGTTAAGTCTAACTATCCCACTTTTATCATTTTATGTGGTGTCTACACATATATTATTTTATCACAATTAAAATTTACTTTCTATTTAATATTTTACTCAATCATACTATTGAAAGCTATATATGTAGGATAAGAAAAGAGCTTATATGATACTTGAATATTCAAGAATAAATATATGTTCAAAGTCGAATGACGAGAATAAATATGTTAGAAAAATACGATCAAAAATAACTATAACTCTTTTGTAAGAGTATAAAGGAAAAATATAATCCTTTTTTGTCTATATATAAGAGATTAATTTGACCGTCCTTTTCCTGTTCAACATTTCCTATCAATTCACAATTACTTCATCAATTAGACAATCAAAACTTTGGATATGTAAATGACAAATGATACTTTAATATAGTTTCTTTATTAACTAATATTCCATTTTTTAAATCAAACTATAAGAATTTTGACTAACATTTTAAGATATATTTTTTAATTATATTGCTATGCAAAAAATTGCAATTTATATTACTTTTCATATATTTTTTGAATAACTAATTTTTTTGTTTAAATATCAAACTAATATGACCTAATTTAACTTTGAAAGTTAGTTAAATTGAGTTTCAAAAAGCGTAACATACTAATAGAAGTCGACGGAGGGAGTACTAATGGGAAATTTTTCAAAATGTCAATATTTTAACATTTAAGAGGGCTTATTAGCAACACTTTCAATATTTAGTAAGAATGTCAAAATTTTAATTTGTTATGTATCTTATTTATGCTTTTATTATTTGTTTTTATTTAAAGAATAATTATTTAATAAAAAATCAAGGAAGAGAATATTTCAAAAAAAAAGTAAAGATCACTTAATTTTCTTCAGTTACATTTTCAAATAAAACTCAAACTTTGTTCTTTTTTTTTTCTCCATAATCTTAATCTTTTTTTTATTAGTCATTCCAATAGGTATGTCAAATAAATTTATAGTTATTTAAGAAATATATTTGTATTTATATATTTTTTTCATGTGTATTTATTTGTTTCTTCAAAAATTTTGTATTTCGTTTTTGTTTCAATATGTATTTTATTCGTATTTCTATTTATTCTAGTTTTTATTTAGAATATTATATAATAATATATAAAATACAAAAAAGTAGTATGATGAAAAAGTGAGATAATAGTTTTTAGAGAAGGAACATATCACTTAAAATTCTCATCATTAACAATTTTAAAAAAAAACTCCTTTGTCATTCTATGAGATCAACTTTCCTTTGTTATGTTTTCATTTTAATTGTATATCAATATTTTTTACATTTTATGTGCTCACTTTACCATTCAAATTAAAATTAATTTTTTTTCTTTCAAACTACAAATTGTATTTCGGTGATCAAAATTGCATTACTTGATTACCATATATATACACGTATCTCAAGATGTATGAATATGATTTATGAAAGGGTACAAGTTTTTTGGGGGGAAATAGCATACTTGGTGAAAATAATAAATTTGTTGAGGAAGGATATAATATTCTAAAAAAATAAAAAGAAATTGACTATGAAAGAAATAAGAATACAAGATTCTGGAAAACATATAGCATACGTAGTAAAATAATATAATCAATATACAATATTCTAAAAAAAATACAAATTAACTGTTGAAAAACAAGATACATATATGTTTAAGAAATACAAATTCATATGAGATAGCATACATAGTGAAAATGATATAATCCGAATACAATATTCTAAAAAAATATAAATTGACTGTTAAAAAATATGATACATTTATGCTTAAGAAATACAAATTCATATAAGATGCGTATTTGAATGACTACAAATAAAAAAGAAATACAATATTCTTAATAAAAATACAAATGATGGGTAAAAGAAAAATAATTGACAAATAAAAATTAATATGAATATTATTCTGATATGAATACAATTTCGCAACCTTCTTCTTTAACTCTCTCTTTCTTCTTCGTCTGCTATGTTTCTCTTTTCCAATTCTTTTCACCAAATTCAAATCTGAATTTGTATTTATTTGTGAATTAATAACCCTATAAGCAAAATTCGAAATTATTAAATATGAATATATATAAAAAAAAATCAAACAATATATTTTGTATGAATGCTTATGTGGCTTACTACAAATTACAATCTACTAAATCTCAAATATGAAAATAAAATCATAAAAATAGTGTTTCAAACACAAATTCTGAAATGCATAAAAATTTGATGAGTATGTTAACAAACTCATATAAAAATCGAAAAAAATGACGAAAAAATTGTAATACATACAATTCACAATTCAACATAATTTTTATTTCGAAAATAAAATCTTATGAAATCTCGCAAAATAAAAGATGATTACGAAAATATCTTTATGTATTGAGAGATTTCTTGAATTAATCGATAGATCTGAACAAATTGATATGAACTTGAATAATTAGTTCTCCTTCAACAATGAGAGACAATAATGGTGAAAATGGTAAAAGAGAAAAAAAATTGAAAATTTTAAAGATGGAAATAAATTTAATGGTATTAAAGTCTAGAAAAAGTCTAAATGGATAGTGAATATATTTAATGTTGTACTGTCTTGAGAAATAAAAGGAAAGACAAATAATAGTATTTACAAATTATTTTTAAAATATTGACATTTTGACATTTTGATTAAATATTTTAAAATATAGATATTTTTACTAATTAAGTTAGAAATTATGATTACTTTACTAATTTTTCCTATAATAATAGAAAGAGAAACTTGTTGAAACATTGATAAGTTTTAAGAGTAAATTACATCCAAGTTGAAGGGAAGTGGGTAGGGACAACATGATCTGATATTCTATTACTAAGGCTAGGCCCATTACACATTAGTTATTGTTGGCCCATAATAAAGAAATCCAAAACTAAATACATCAAATAGGCCCATTATTGATTATGGGCCTTTATACATTGGACCAAACAAAGCCTTGACAACTCCAACAAAATCATGTTTGTATCCATATTCTGCATTGAAATGTTTTGCTGGAATAATCTTTGTGTACACATAGAAGGCTACACAACCAATAGTTGGCCCAACCCAAAATATCCAATGTCCATCCCAAAGGTGACCTCCTCTAACAAGTGCGGGCCCCAAACACCTCGCCGGGATCATCCCCGCCCCACCGTAGCCTCTTTTAGCGGTGATTGTGGTTGAGATAAACACTAGAAGGCCTAACACCAAACCAACAATGGACAAGACAGTGACAAGGCCAAGAGCCTTAGCTTGTCTATGATCATAAGCCATCCAAATTGAAGCTAAGAGAAAAGCAAATGTACAAAAGATCTCTAGCCATAAGGCTTGGGCCGTCTCTAGGCCCATAATAATGGGCCCATTTGGGCCCTGTGCAATTATTGTGATAGTGCAACCACCAAGTGAGTAAGTATCTTCAATTGATGTACTAATCACTGCCCTGAGAGCTAGTGCACCTAAAATTGCACCAACACATTGTGCCATTATATAAATCATGGCTCTTGACATGGATATAATTCCGACGAGCGTGGCCGAGAAGGAGATAACCGGGTTGAGATGACCTCCGGACACTGGAACAACCGCCAGGAGTAAAATTGTGATCACAATTGCAATGAGAATTGACATGATCAAATTTGGCATTTTCGTATCACTTTGTAAGCTGGAAATGACTATAGTATCCAACATGAAAACGAGAACCGCTGAGCGTAGGAGTTCTCCCATCGACGCTCGCCATACCTATATAACAAAAAAATAATAATTATGTTATGATAATAATCGATTTATTTATTCTCACTACTAAAAAAAGGCCAAAAAGAGACCTAGAAATGGAGACCTCAAAAATAGGTCAATAATAAGAGACCTCATGAGGTCGCTATTTAAATTAATATCTTTTAATTTTTTTTTAATGTAGAAGAGACCTCGTGAGGTCAATATAATGAATAATTTTTTTTTCCTGACTTATTTAAAAATTTTAATTTTTTAATCTAATTCTCATAAAATTGGAGACCTCATGAGGTCTCTAATTTTTTAACTATTCAATTAAATTAAATTATTATTTTTAATTTAACAAGTAGAGACCTCATGAGGTCTCTACTTGTTAAATTAAAAATAATAATTTAAAATATTTAAAAATTTAGAGACCTCATGAGGTCTCTTAAACAAAACCAAAAACCTAGCCAAAATTAAAATAGCTCTTTCTTCCCTCTCTCTTAATTTTTGGTCGACGACTGCGCGCCTCTCTCTCTTTCTCACTGCCCTCGCGACCGCCTCTCTCTCTTTCTCACTGCACTCGCGACCGCCTCTCTCTTTCTCACTGCCCTCGTCGACCGCCTCTCTCTTTCTCGTCGTCGACCGCCTCTCTCTTTCTCTCTCTATGTCGACCCTCTCGCTCATCGCTCTCTGTAGACCCTCTCGCTCATCGCTCTCTGTCGACCCTCTCGCTCATCGCCAGCTCTCCGCCGCCAGTTGCAGTCGCCTCAGCAGCAGTGCCTCCATCTCCAGGTAAATTTATTTATTTTTGGTTATTGAAACTAAATGTGTTAGATCATTGAGGAGGTGTTTGAGGTTAATTTGATTGTATTATTATATATTTATATCTCATTGTGATATTGTAACTTTGCACATATACTTATGTTGTTATGAATCTTTAATGAAAAGAACCTATTGGTAAAATGTGTGTGATACTACCTTGA
>NC_028646.1:66937305-66938383 GCF_001406875.1 Solanum pennellii
ATTTGCAGCTGAACCACGTAACATTAGATTGGGTTTATGTTCAGATGGATTCACGCCACATTCTGTTTCTGCTGCACCATATTCTTGTTGGCCTGTATTTGTAACACTATATAATCTTCCACCCGAGATGTGTATGACCAGTCCATATATATTTCTCAATTGTATCATTCCTGGCCCTCGGAATCCAAAAGTATTGATTAATGTATACTTGCAACCTTTGATTGATGAGTTGAAACAATTGTGGGTTCAAGGGGTTGAAACATTTGATGTGTCTCTTAAGCAGAATTTTAATTTGCGGGCTGCCTTAATGTGGACTATTAATGATTTTCCAGCATATGGAATGTTGTCAGGGTGGATGACAGCGGGAAAGTTAGCTTGTCCTTATTGTATGGAAAATACTAAATCATTCACTTTGAAACATGGTCGTAAAAATTCTTGGTTTGACTGTCATCGACAGTTCTTGCCAATGGATCATGAGTTTAGGAGTATGAAAAATGCATTCAGAAAGAATTCTGTTGAACAAGGTTATCCTCCTCCAATCTTAACTGGAGAACAAGTTTGGGAGAGGGTTCAAAACTTTCCAAAGGTCGCAAAAGAACAACCCTATAAATTTGATGGATATGGTGTTGCACATAACTGGACAAAACAAAGCATATTCTGGGAGTTACCGTATTGGAAGGACAATCTTCTTCGACATAATCTTGATGTCATGCATATTAAAAAAAATTACTTTGATAATTTATTTAACACAGTAATGGATGTCACTGGCAAGACAAAAGATAGTGTTAAAGCTAGAATGGACTTACCTGAATATTGCAGGCGAAAAGAGCTATGGTTGCAAGAGAAACAGAACAACAAGTTCTTCAAGCCTAAGGCTAGTTATTCATTTACAAGGGATCAAAAGCGTAAAATTTGTGAATGGGTCGAGCAACTTAAGATGCCTGCTGGACATGCTTCAAATTTAGGAAAATGTGTTGATATGGAGCATGGAAAATTACATTGTATGAAAAGTCATGATTGTCATGTCTTCATGGAAACATTACTCCCCGTTGCATTTAGTGGCTTGCCTGATAGAATT
>NC_028646.1:66950659-67024745 GCF_001406875.1 Solanum pennellii
TGACGGACCGTCATAGGCACAACGGTCCGTCGAGGGTCTTCGTTCCAAAATACTTCAACTCTCGGAATCTGGGTACTGGGATCACTTCTCTGAACTTCACGACGAACCTGCAGGACGGACCGTCATAGCCATGACGGACCGTCACAAGCTTCGTAATCCCACACTTGGTCAGACTTCCCCATCTTCCTTCAGCAGCTGCACTACGCTGCCACCTACGGACCGTCACAAGCACGACGGACCGTTATAAGCTCCGTAGGTGGTCTCTTCTGCATTTTTCCGCTCAAAATCTCCGTATTCAGCTTTGGACAGATTCCCTGCAAAACAAAGAGAAACTTATATCAAAATTAGCACAAAAAGGCTTTCGTACACACTAAACTTAGGAAAAAGTATTAATTATACCGTGAAACCACGGTATATCAGTCTCCCTTTTGTATTAATTTTTTCAGCTATTTCATAATGGAGACCTCATCAGGTCTCTAATTAACATTTTATATTTTATAAATGCAGAAAAGAGACCTCATGAGGTCTCTTTTCTGCATTATATTTTCCGTAAATTTCATTATGGAGACCTCGTGAGGTCTCCAAAAATTAATGCAGAAAAGAGACCTCATGAGGTCTCTACTTTAAAATAATATAAAATTAAATTAAATAATATCTTAGCGACCTAATGAGGTCTCTTTATTAAAATATAAAATTAAATAATATAATAAAATTGTGACCTCATGAGGTCTCTATATAAAAATATAAAATTAAATTAAATAATACAATAGTGACCTCGTGAGGTCTCCTTTTTGTAAAAAATCAGATAATTTGTTGGTGACCTCGTGAGGTCTCCGTTTGGCGACCTCATGAGGTGTCTGTAAAAAAGTGACCTGCATTTTACTGACCTATCGTTGAGGTCTCTTTTTCGGTCTCTTTTTTCCGAAAAGAGACCTCGTGAGGTCTCTTTTCTAGGTCTCTTTTTGGCCTTTTTTTAGTAGTGTCTCAAGGTAATTAGTGATAAAATCAAAATATATTACTAACATCTAAACAAAAAAGGTCAGCAACGCCCAGTCTTTCAGAAATCGAAAGAAAATTTTGCTTCTTTCCATCATCATCAATATTATTCCTGCCAAATGTGAAATTAATTAATTTGGACAAACTAAAGCTTGAACTTTCTCAGATTGACAATCACCTAATTTTTATTATCTCAAAAAGTCACCATGTCAAAACTTTTCAACAAAGAAGTTGACTTTATGAGATAACAAATATTGGTTACGGGACCATGTAACAAAACAATAAATCAAAGAGATTATTAATTTGACAAACTTTGTTGATGTAGAAGAGCAATGTTGAACTCTATTAGTCCCACCAAGAAGCTGGTTTTCCTCATCACCAAAAACAACTTTGTTCTTGGAAGCCATATGTGAGAAAACTAAGATAGTTCATCCTAGTATTTAACTTAAGGTTATATAATAAAGTTTTGTTTAGGTGTATATATCAAGCAAAAGAAATCTCTTGGCCAATTTTATTGGAGGAGTCAATTTCTTATTAATTGTTTTTTTTTAAAAAGATATATCTGTTATAAAATATGGTAGTTCTACTACTAAATGTAAAGATTTGACATATCCTCATTAATATAGTAGGCCTTTTTGTGATTGGGAAATAATTTAAGAATAGTAAGCTCTATTTTTTCATTCTCTTTACTATTTACGAGTCATTAGAATATATAAAAGTACTAACGAAAGTTATACACACAATTTAAATCTTTGGGTGTTGGAGAACATGCTTCGAGTGTTATTAATTGATTTTGATATACTCGATGGGATCAATATAGAATGGATTCTCTTATAAATTGTTCGATCACTCAACTTATTTTCTTGTTTTTAGTTTTACTAATATAAGTTTATTTTCTTGATTTTATAAAATTATATCGTATCCAAGGTAAACAACCATCATGATTCATGTGGTAATTCCAGTCCAATTTACATCGCTATATACTACTTTTTATGTCTTTAATTACTTGTCTATTTTAACAAATAAAAAAAAAACAAATTCTTTTTACCTATTTATCTTCAATATGTCATCTATTGTTTTATTAATAAGTGAGTCAATTTAAAAGTGAACAAATAATTAAGGGAAAATGCATAGATTCCACCTTAAACTTGTACCGAAAAGTCAGTTACACGCTTAAACTATCATGACGACCTATTACACAACTCTGTTATTTAAAAGTGAATTTATTTATTCCAAAAGCTGACATGAAAAAATAATAATAATTAAAAAAAGTGTGTATGTGTGTATATATATATATATATATATATATATATATATATATATATATATATACACACACACATATCTCTTCTTCTTCATACCCCACCATCCTCTTCTTCTTCACACTCCATTAAACTTAAAATAAACCAATAACAAGAAGCAACCAAGAAACAAATTACTTCAAATAGGAGTAAGATTTTGAGAGGTGTCAATTGTTAAAGCTTCGACGGATATTTTGAGTGATTTGGGTGATCGATTGAAAATGGAAAGGAAATTATTTTTTTATTATCTTGATTTTTTAAGAAACCTCCATGAAAAACGTGAAAAAAGAACAAAGAATGTATGTCCAAATCTGAAAAATATTTACAACTACAAATCGTAACAAATAACAGTGGAAGCTCATTTTCCATGATCAATCAATGAAAGAAATTGAAGCAACCTTCTTGTTAGTACATTTTGGAATGGAAGAACTCTTCAACTCCATGACTAAAATGCAGATTTAGGGTAATTTTTTTGATGGTCATTCCTAAAAGTTTCTTATTTACCATTCTGCTATGAAGAAGACATAATTATTAGAGAACTTTAATAATTGATTAGAAATTAATTAGTGTAAAATATAATTAATAAAATAAAATATAAGTAATAAAGAAAAGAAAATAAAAAATTACAAATTCTAACGTGCCCTAATGTGACAGGAGTGTAATACATTGCATACTCTAGAGTGGTATTGCACATATCAGGATAGTATTAAATTCACTTTGAAATAGTTAAAGTGTGTAATAGATCGTTATGATAGTTAGAGTGTGTAACTAACTTTTCAATATAAATTTAAAGAGAAATTTATGCTTTTTTTCAATAATTAAGAACAGAGTGAGTATTAAATCTTTAATTTTCTATAAAAAAAAAAAGAAGAAGAACTGGACCACTGGCTCTTCCAATAGAGCTTGCTTAATAAGTTAAAAGCCATAATTTTTCATCATAATTAGTTAACTCGATTTAGAATTAAATGAAGTATTGACCTCTTTCATATTTAAGAGACTAGATTTATTTAACATTTTCTCAAGTTATGAGATTAATCAATGCCACTATTTGTTTAGTCTTGATAATTAATATGATATCAGCTAGTCCAAGATCCTTCATTAAAATAAAAGATCTCTTCATTTTTTTTTTACGATATATGCATAATTCTTACTATTCTTTTTGTTTCAAATTATCGAATCGTTAAGATATGTTTTATTTTTTAAATTAATTTAATTGTCTACTTTTTTTAGATTACTTTTAGAGATAAGTGTCAAAAATACACTTAAACTATTCACTTTTTTTAAGTTTCATATCTAAACTATTGAAAGTGTAAGTTTCATACCTAAACTATCACTTTTTTGTTTGAGAAACACACATCAGTGGTGTGTGTAGTGCACTCTCTCTTTTATATGAAAAAACTTTGACGCGTGGCATTCCACATAGATAAAATATTTTATCTAGATAAAAATTAAATAATAAAAATAATTGTAATTAAAAACTAAAAATTACTATCCATATAAAAAAATTAAATTATTTTTCTTATCTCACTCCATCACCTCTCCACGAACCCACCTCCCCTGCGACAACCCCATCCTTTTAAAAGAAAAATCATTTATACAATATTTTTAAAATTTTCGTATTTCATCCTCCCCCTCCCCCCCCCCCCCCCCCCNTTTCGTATTTCATCCTCCCCCCCCCCCCCCCCTCCCCCCACGGATAGAAATTGATATTAGTTTATTTAAAAAAATCTATCCCATTCTATTTAATTTTTCGCTCCTAATTTTTTTTTTTTTTTACGTTTTTCTTATTTTGTGTTAGGCATGCACGTACATGTATTTTTAGAAAAAAAATTCTACTAGTGTACCGAATATAACATGAACAAATAAAATATATAAAAAGTCTTGTGGCGGCAAGTATAAAATATTTTCGATATGTATACCTAAACACTTGGGAAAAAATTGAAAGCGGAGGGTTAAGTGGGATGGGTAGAATAATATTTTTAAGAAAATAAAATAATATCTAAATTAGTATTTGATGAGGAGGAGGAGATGAAGTAAAAAATGAAATACTTTTATAAAAGAAATTTAAACAAAATAAAAAACTTTAAAAAATGGTGTGGGATAAGAAAAATATTTTACATTTTATTTTATAAAGAAAATACTATTTTTTTATAATAATTTTTTAATTTTTAATTTTAACTAATACTAATAATTTATTTATTTTTTGTCAAGGTTAAATATTTTGTTCGTGTGGAGTGTGATGTGGAAATTCTTTAAAATAAAAGAGAGAGAGTGTATTACACATACACTGATGAGAGTGGTATAAAGAGAGATGTGTGTTTCTCAAACTAAAAAGTGATAGTTTAGGTATGAAACTCAAATTTTCAATAGTTTAGGTATGAAACTAAAAAAAGTATAATTTTGGTGTGTTTTTGACAGTTATCTCTTACTTTTAAAATGTTCTTTTGATTTTATCCTTCATTAATTAGTATTAAAATTAGTTGTTAATTAATATTTAGTTATTTTATTCAAAAATTTGACAATAATTAATAAGGATAAAAATTGAAAGTTATACTTATGTTATATTTTAATCTTCTTTTACTTAAAGATGTGAAACATCTCAATAATTCAATTAATTAATTTTAAATGGAGAAAACATCAATATTATATCAATAAACTATCTCAAATTTATGTTCTCCAAATATATGTTAGATAATGCAAAATTAATTTCTAATCTTAAGCAACAAGCCTCCCACATTTTGGATGTTTAGAAGCTTATTCCATCATATATGAAAACTCAAATCACATTTAAGTAAATACACAAAATTATAGGCTTCTTACTACATCAAACTCACAAAATGTATTGACCTTTGAACTGTAACAAATACTCTCTCTATTCACATTTATTTGTCAGTTATTTCTAGAATATATTTTTATTTTTACTTGTTATTTTTGACATATCAAAAAAAGACAATTATCATTTTTTTCATAATGATGAAAGTTTTATAATATGAACAACGAAATAGAACTGATGACTTGAAACACTTCCCAAAAATGATATTTGCTTCTTCTGCTTTTCGAGATTGCTATAGGATTGCACGTAAATAGCTTAAGTGGATGTGACAAGCCTATAAATTTCTGCACTAAGCAAATAATGAAGAAATCCTATTAAAAAGCAAGAACTTGAACTTGAACTTGATCTTTTTGAAGAAAAAGAAATTCTTTGTATAATGTTTATAAGGAAAAATATTATATTAAAAATTACACTGAAATCTCCCTTCGTCCGATTTCAATAAAACTTGAGGTAACCAAATTAAGTATGAACAAACACACGCTTTAATTTAAAATACACCAACTAAAGAGTAAACAAACTTTCATTTAAATGACACATTTTCAATCAAAATACTTATATTATTTATTTAATCTTAATCTAATCAAAATTTCAATAAATTTAACAGTGAAATTTGTCCTTAATGAAATGTACTACTAATTAAATTTGATGAACAAAATTTTCATGATAATATTATTAAGCTCGAGAGTTCGTTTACTTAGGGCCCATTTGGCCATGCGATATGATATCATGATATGAAATCATCATATGAAATTATAAGATGAAATTGAAGTTTTGTTTGGACATGCGATATGGAATTTTTATATTGTATATTTTTCATAAACATAAAAATCTCATAAGTTGTAAAACTATTAAAATAACCTGATTGTTTATTCAATCATATCAAATAAAAAATTATAAAATCGCATAATAAATTATTACAAAGGTATTTGTTCTCCACTTAAGTAATTGTTTTATCTATCTTTAATTTAATAAAAAATTGAACATAAATTATAGTGTACTAACTATTAATATAATCCTCCCACATAGTACGAGCAATTTCCTCAAGTTAAACTTGCATTTCTCGATCATGTGACGGAGAAAATGAACCAACATTGTTACTTTGAGCCATTTGTTGGTCAATATCATCAGCAACTATATTTTCATGTTTATAGACCATAAATATTTCATCATTTTAACAATCGGTTGGTGTGAGTTAAAGTGATTATATGTTGGTGAGAATAATATATTTTACGTCGGTGAGGATAATAAGTTTTAAAAAGTATTGATGTGATTATGAATTTTATGTACATATGAAATAAATGGTAAGTAGATATAAATGTGGAATTGTTTTAACAAAATATAAACTTGTGGATTAATTTTTGTATTAAAATATCTCAAATCATGATATGGAATCACCATGTAATTTCATATCATGCTTTAAGAAGAATATGAGATCACATCTCATGATATGAAATCATTAGATAAAATCAGTATAAAATTGCATGTTCAAACAATTATCCTATCTGATAATATCATATCATGATATGATATCACATGGCGAAACGCCTATGATATCAAAATGCATGTCAAACAGAAAGGGGCCCATCTTTACGTGTAAGGGTGCACCTGTTAACTTGGTTAAAAATTATATATATATATATATATCTTTAAGTTATGACACATATTTCATAGACAATCTAAAAGCACTAAAACTACATGGGTGGCACCGGTTTAAACTGTGCCCCTCCTCAATTTGAGGTGATGGACCGGGTTAATACGTTCCTCCATTTTTCCTTTGAGAACCTTATATATATGTTGGATAAATTAAGGGGTTGATAGTTTCAAACTTACAATCTAAGTTTTAAATCAACGCTTCACACTGTAAATATATTATGTATTAGAGTCATTTAATTTAAATTTGTATGTTAATACATTAATTTACTATTATATGTTTAGTAAAAATATCACACAAATCAATATTTGATGATATGCTTTAATTAATATGTCGTTAATGCACTAATCGTCTTCGAATCCAAACAAAATTTTCGATACGTAAATGACAAATGATACTTAACAGGTTTCTTCATTAACTAATACTATTAATTTATACAATTGAAAGACAGAAAAACTTGTCGAATCATTCATAAGTTTAAGCTTAAATTCCATAAAGTGGGACTAGGTAGGGACAATATGATGACAATGTTCTATTTACTTATTACTCAAGTCCTATTACACATTTAGTTTATTATTGGCCCATAAAGGAAACCCCAAAACTAAATACATCACCAAAAGCCCATTTTTACATTTGGGCCTTCATACATTCGACAAAGCCTTAACAACTCCAACAAAATCATGCTTGAATCCATATTCTCCAAGAAAATGCTTTGGTGGAATGATTTTTGTGTACACATAGAAGGCTACACAACCAATAGTTGGTCCAACCCAAAAGATCCAATGTCCATCCCAAAGGTGACCTCCTCTAATAATAGCTGGCCCCAAACATCTCGCCGGGTTCATCCCCGCCCCTCCATAGCCCTTTCTCGCGGTCACCGTGGTCGAGATAAACACTAGAAGGCCTAACACTACACCAACAATTGACAAGACAGTGACATGTCCAAGAGCCTTAGCTTGTCTGTGATCATAAGCCATCCAAATTGAAGCAAAGAGAAAAACAAATGTACAAAATATCTCTAGCCATAAGGCTTGGGCCATCTCTAGGCCCACAATAACGGGCCCATTTGGGCCTGGTGCAATTATTGTGATAGTGCAACCACCAAGTGAGAAAGTGTCTTCAATTGATGAACTAACCACTGCTCTGAGAGCTAGTGCACCTAAAATTGCACCAACACATTGTGCCATTATGTAAATTATGGCTCTTGACATGGATATAATTCCGACGAGCGCGGCGGAGAAGGAGATAATCGGATTGATATGGCCTCCGGACACCGGAACAACAGCCAGGAGTAGAATTGTGATCACAATTGCTATGAGAATTGACATGATTAAATTTGGCATTTTCGTGTCACTTTCAAAAGTGGAAATGACTATAGTATCCAACATGAAAACAAGAACCGCTGAGCCTAGGAGTTCTCCCATCGACGCTCGCCATACCTATATAACAATAATAACAACAAAAATTATGCATGGATAATGCACAATTCATTTATTCTGGAGGTAATTAATGATGAAATTAAAATATATTACTAACATCCAAACAAACGATATCAGGAACGCCCAGCCTTTCAGAGAATGAGAGAAAAATTGGCTTCTTTCCCTCATCGTCAATAGTATTCCTGCTAATTGGAATGTACAATAACTAATTAGGACAAATTAATGCTTGATTTTTTCATATTGTCACTCAACTAATTTTATTATCTCAGAAAGCCACCATTCCAAAACTTTTCAACAAAGAAATTGACATTCTGAGATAATAAAGATTGGTTAAGTGACGATCTGAAAAATCGATCTGACAAATTAAAAAAAAAAAAAGATCACAATAAATCGAAGAGATTAATTTGACATACTTTCTTGATGTAGAAGAACAAGGTTGAACTTTATTAGTCCCACCAGAAAGCTGGTTTTCCTCATCACCAAAAACAACATTATTCTTTGAAGCCATATGTGGGAGAAAACTAAGATAGTTGATCCTAGTATGTAGCTAATTAAGGTTTTAATTGTGTGCATGGAAATGGGTTATAAATATTTAAAATACTTGTCTCCAACCTCCACTGCCTAACCTATCTTTTATTGTTATTATTATTAATTATTAAAATATAATAAGGTTTTATTTGCCTGTATATATCAAGCAGAAGAATCGCTTGGCCAATTTTATTGGGGGAGTCAATTTCTTATTAATTTTTTTTTAAAAAAAAATTGTTATAAAATATGGTAGTTCTACTACTAAATGTAAGGATTTGACATATCCTCATTAAAATTGTAGGCCTTTTTGTGATTAGGAAATAATTTAAGAATTGAGAGCTCTACTTTTCATCCTCTTTAATATTTACGAGTCATTAAAATATATAAAGTATTAGTAAAAGGTATTCACACTATTTGAACCTTAAGAAATATGCTACTTTCTGAATCATATTAGTTATCGTACTTTTTGAAAAAATATTTAGTTCAAAAGTTTATTAATTTAAGAAATTAAGAGATGATTAAATTTTTATTTTTACTTAATAAATATAGAAAGGGAGTAATGTGATGAAAATAATTAAAAGGGTAGCATCAAATCAAAATCAATATATATATATAAATGAGAATCTTCAATCCGCCTATGTGGCATGCCTCAATGATGAGAAATATATATATATTTTTTTTTAAAAAAATTAGGGCTTTTTAGATTATTATTTTTACACAATAATATTATGTGTATATATATATATATATTGCTATTAATAAGTTACTTAATGAGCATTACACCTTCTAACCTTTTAATAATATATATAACACCTAACCTTTAATTTAATAATATAACTCCTAACCTTTCATATTCATAACCTTCAAAATATTTAATATAAAAATTATAACTCCTAAATATTACACCTATAAAAATCCACTTTGAGACATTGCATGATGGTCATTTTATTTTTATTTTTCTTATTCTTCATTTTTTGTTTCTTTGATTTGTTAATTTCTTTTGTCTTATTTGATCTGATTTTTGCAGGAGAGGGATGTATAATGAAAAACGTTATATATTTTGCATATTTTGATTTTGTGAGGTAAAATGATTTGACATGTCTAATTATCATTATCACTTTTGTTCTATTGTAATTACATATATATTTGATATTATTAGGTTGGATTGTTGATGATACAAATCATGATTCTTTTATAGAAAAAATAATTTGTTCATTTTCTTTTTTGCTTCTCTTTGTAGTTTTTTGAGATTTTTTTTCTCATTCTTGTAGTTTCTACCGACACTGGTTGTCTTTATTTACTTTGTAAATTTGAAGAATCAAATTATGTTATGTTGAGAACTCTTTCCTCTTCAAAACATATATAACTAAATATTTTAAATATTTTTGCTTGATTAGTTAACTATAATTTTATGCCTTTTTGATGTTATTATTATTGTAAGGATTGTAATTATGTTATGTTGAGAACATGATCCTTCTTTCCCTTTCAAATCATATATAACTAAATATTTTAAATATTTTTGCTTGATTAGTTAACTATAATTTTATGTCTTTTTGTTGTTATTATTGTAAGGATTGTAATTATGTTATGTTGAGAACATGATCCTTCTTTCCCCTTCAAATCATATATAACTAAATATTTTAAATATTTTTTCTTGATTAGTTAACTAATTTTATGTATGTTTATTGGTATTATTATAAGGATTGTTTATAGTTCTCCGGTTAAACCTCCGATGCAATAAGAGTTGATTGGTTCCTTATCAGATTAATTAGTTAATTGAAAAAACGTCAATATATCTTATTTCTAATTTCGTCTAACAATATCTTCCTCCTCACTAGCTATAAAAATGTCATACAAATATATAATAAATATAAGTAATAAAAAAAGTAATATATCACATCTTAATATAAAGTAAATAAAATACTAAATATAAATACAAATATTATATAGCTAAGAATTAAATAAATCGATTCCTCTTTTAATTTTGTATCTCACAATCACATAACAATGATATGATAAAAATACATAATTTTAACGTTGCATTATTTATTATATTATTTATATATAGAAATTATTTATAGGCCAAATGTTTCACAATTTTGAGAATTCAATCAACAAAAAAATTAAATATTTTTTAATTTTATTTTAAAACATCCGTACTATTACTTTTTTTTTTTTTGATAATTTCAAAAAAAATTCTATTCCTTTTGATTAGCTTTTTAATTCTATGTCCCTTTCTAAATTTGTTTTTAATTAATTTTTCTCTTAATAGATATCTCTCCTATAATATAAAATAAGAGAAAAAGTATATATTGTTCAAAATAATAGTAATTACTAAAAATAATGTTTATTATTAGAAGCATATTTGGAGACTTTTAATAATTTGAAATTTCTAAAATGATGTAAAAAGAAAATATGTCATATAATAAAATAAATCATAAAAATATGTAACATTTTTTTTTTACCCTTTTCCTCTTATTTTTATATATTTATTTTGAATTTAATTTTTATCATAAACTCACACCTCTTCATCTTTCATAACCTCTATACTTAATTAATACTTATTATTAGTACCTATAACTTCCAACTTTATATATTCATAACCTCAAATTACTTAATGTTTAAAATTTGTGACATCTTAAAAGTACATAAAAAATATTTCTAACCAAATATATTTATGTTTAGCTTAATTGTCCTCTACTTTAATCTTGTAATGCAAAAATCTATCGACAAAGACTGCTTTGTGTAATTATTTTTACTTCTAATAAGAATAAGATATATAAAAGAGAATAATTGATTTTTTTTTTGCATGAAACTACAAGAGCAAGATCATTACTAAAAGTAAGACAAAAATAATTTTTGAAAATATTAAAATGTATTTGTAGGTACGCTTAGCGGGGGAGATAATCAAAAATATTACGAAGTTATTTTTAAAATTTTTTAAATAAAATATGAATCATGAAAAATCTAATAAAAATTAATTAAGAGAATTCATTTAAACATTTTGCTTAAATTAATAAAAAGCTAAAGACAAGCTAACTTGATTATGTTAAGATACGATGCTAATTGTTATTGTTTAAAAAATATATATATAAATTAGTAAAAATACTAAAGACGAGCAAACTTCATTCTCTTAATTGCAATGCTAATTGTTTGTGTTTTATTAATAGAATTAAATAAGCAAAGACTATAAAAAAAGGAGACTAAAAAATAGCGTTGAAATAAATTTTAAAACAAAACTTAGAATTATAGAAGAGAATTTATCAAGGAAAAAATTAATACAGATAATCATTTCAAATATACGTATTACTTAACCACTCATCCTCCATTATAATGATTCTAAAAATTTACTTAGTTTTTTCTCCTACACTTTAATTATAAGAAAATATTATTTGTCGTTAATAATTATAAATATTCATGTTATTTGTGAACATTTTTTTTATGTTTACTTTACTTAGAAAAAATTCAAGAGTCTAATTATAAGTTTTTAGTAGATATATAAGTTTTTTTTAAATCTTAACGTAAAACCTTTTATCATTCATTTATAATTGTTCATTTATTACTTATTTTATTATGCATTTTAAAAATAATATATTATTTTTATGTTAATTCTATATCACTAAAAATTATTTTACCGAACTAAAATCATGTATTACCCATTTCCTTCCAAAGAATCAATATATAGAGAGAACTTTATATTTTAATATATAATTATTGAAGTACCTTTTTAAGTCTTCATATTATAGATAGCTTATCTATTACGAATAATTTTTCATATTTCTAAGTCTGTTTTTGTATTTATTACTATTTTAATTCTTTTGATATTTCTTAAAAAATTTAAAAGATTAAAAATCTCACTTTAAATTTTTAACAAAACATCAAAGTTAACCATACTTAATTTTGAGAACTCATTCAAATGGATAATAAAGTCATAAATTCTTAATTATATATTATAACTAACATAAAAGAATAGGTACCATTCAACCAAAAAAAAGTATAGGTATTTGACCGTACTGCTAATTTAAGGTATTTATTTTTTGATAAAATTAATTCATGAATTGAGTTGAGATTACAAAACTAAATAATAAAATTTATTAGCTAATCTATTTGGATTTAAAAATTAAAGTAAAAATGAAAACTTTTAAACACCGCGCATAGCGCGGCTAAGTTTACTAGTTAAAGAGTAAATAAGAATAATTTAATGAAAGTATTTATTTTTGTTAATCTTTTGAAAAAGAGTGTAATGAAAATTATAACAAGTAAAATAGATGGGAGGAAATGATTAATTTGTTAATTCAAAAGATATTCTTCTCCCGCCCCCTTTTTATGTAAATTTGTTATTTGTTTTAGGAGTTAAATATTTTTAAATTTTCTTTGACTAAATAATTTTCTCAAAACTCTTTTTAAATTCTTTCAATTATATTATCATGTTGATTTATTTTATTTTTAAATGTATAATTTTTATATTAAGAAGTTTGGGGGGGGGGGTATATACCTTAATTCATAGTAAAAATTGAGTGGTTTATCCTTAGTATGTTGAATCCCTTCTTATAAATTAGGGAAAAAACATCATTTCTCTCTCTCTCTCTCTCTCTCTTTTAGCATGATTAAATTGTGGAGTAGTAAAATGAGAGTCCAAAAAACATATTACATATATATGTTTTTTCGGTAAGTTGTATTCTGAAACTAACACTATGTTTGGATCATTGTTATTCATTGTACTGTATTATATTGTTGTTATACCTACACTGTTTGTTTTGATTGTTACTTAAAATATATTGTAGTGTATTGTTAAATTTTGTTGTTACGTAACAATGAAAATCTCTATTTTATGGAACAACCAATTTGGTGTGTTCCCACTGTTACTTAATTTCTTTTTCTAATTATATCTTTACATAATATTTCAAAATACTATTTTACTCTCTATGTTAATTATTCAAATATTGTAAATTTATAAATTACAATACAGTACGATACAATCAAACTAAACAATCAAAACGTTATTAAACAACAAACAATATATTCTGGCCAAACCTTGTATCTACCATATAATACAGTACAATACAATACATTATAAAACAATGCGTAACAATAATCCAGACAAAGTGTAAATAATTCAGTAATATAGGAAGACAATTGTTGTTCGGGAGTAGAGGAAATACAACATATTTTAAAATAGGTAAATTAGAGAACACGAATAATTGTGGAATATTTTTGTTATGCATATAGAAAAACCACAAGGGAAATTAAAGATTAAATAATAAAGATGGGAGGTGAAATAACTTTAACATAGTGTGTTATCAATTTTTACCTTATTCGTAAATCGTATGAAAGTATCAAAAAGTGAGACTTGGTATTAGCATTGTTGGCTCCATGATTTGTGGTTTAACTAATAAATGAAGTCACGCTCATTCAAGTCTATAATGTCTCAAAATTACATCGATAAACATTTTATTTTTGCTCTCAACTCAGATATGCTTAGTATTTTAATGGTCATGTGCTATTCATGAACATTTATGGAAGTAAGTTTGAACTCTCAAACGAAGTGGTATTACTTTTATGTTTATATAGGTGAAACTTTTTTTAGTGCCTTTGTCATTTTGAGACGCTTGTTCCTTAAGATATGATATAAATAATTTCATTTTAAATTAATTTTTGTCATGCAATCATGTCAAAAACTTATGCCGTTTGACTTCTTATTATATGATATTTCCATGCTCGAATTAGAGTGACTTGTTCTTGGTCTTGAAATAACAATATAAACAACAATCAATCACAAATGACTTATTAATTTACTTAGGTTACTAATAAATCTTATCTCTGGCCAAAATATGATAATTTCCCCTAACTTGGGCTTCTTCCCACCCTGAAATTATACCCAAATCTTTCCCCAATGTTAATCACTTAGTTTCTAAGACTTGAGAAATAATTTACAAGATTGAGGAGTCGAATTTTTGCTTTTACCATAGAATTTCGTGGGAAAAAGATAGCAGGTTTTTCAAACTCGCCTCCTCTCTATTTTCAAGAACACAATTGCAAAAAATATGGATTTTGACCAATTTTAATTCCCTCGCTATAGTGATGCCTATCTCACGATAACGATAACTTACTTTGGTATAGCAGTTTGAACGCCGCTAAAGTGGGAGGCCGGATGCTATAACGAAATAGACGAAAGTTCAACAACCTCGACTCCTGAAAAAGAGTCCTCTTTACAATACAACATTTTTCCTTGACATCATAACTCGTGTCTTTCATACCAAACTTAATTTTTAGAGTTCTACAATATTTGAATTCAACTTCAAAAGAACTTATGAATTTCTAATGTATTAGTATACATCAATCAAATCTCAAACCAAGACCCTACCCTTTCCTAGATGACCCTAGACTTCATTTGCCTAGCCATGAATTTTCAAGTTACTATCAAAAAAAAATTGTGGCCTAAATTTCTTCTCTACTTGTTCTTGTAGAAATTGTAGTATGCTTTAATCAGTCCATGAACCGTCGCCTCACAGGCCGAAAATTAAATGCTAAAATTACTCCTTTTTTTTTAGTTATTGTTTCTTGTCAAATGCTCCATTGTCAAGTTATATAGTGTATCACAATAAAATAAATTATATTGATATCTAGTACTTTAAATTGAGTAATTGATGAAAGATATCAAGAAATTTTTTTGATAATATGAACAACGAAATGGAATAGAAGGTCTGAAACACAGGCAAAATGATATTTGGTCTCGAAATTGCTATAGGATTGCACGCACATAGTTTTAGTGGATATGACACGCCTATTATGCACTAAACAAATAATTAAGAAATTCAATTATAAAATAAGAACTTGAACTTGATCTTTTGGAGAACAAAGAAATTCTTTAGAATAGGAATACCCTGCTAAAAAATATGTTCAAATCTGAAATTGTTTGATTTAAATAAAAATTGTGGTAACTAAAGAATGAAAGAACGCATTCTTTCATTTTAAAGACAACAACTAAAAAATTAAAAGACACTCTCTTTGATTTAAAATACTTATATTATTAGTTTAATCTAAACTAAATTTCAACATATAAAAAGTGAATTTTTGTCCTTGATGAGATGTACTACTAATTAATTTTGATGAACAAAATTTTCATGATCATATTATTAACCTCGAGAGTTCGTTTTACAAAATTTTGGATATGTAAATGACAAATGATACTTAATTTGATTTCTTCATTAACTAATAGTATTAGTTTCTACTATTGGAAAAGAGACAAACATGTTGAAACATTGACAAGTTTAAGCTTAAATTACATCAACAAGGTACTAGGTAGGGAGTAGGGACAATATGGTATGTTCTATTTACTTATTACTCAAGTCCTATTACACATTAGTTTATTATTGGCCCATAGGCCCATTGTTGCATTTGGGCCTTTATACATTCGACAAAGCCTTAACAACTCCAACAAAATCATGCTTGAATCCATATTCTCCAAGAAAATGCTTTGGTGGAATGATTTTTGTGTACACATAGAAGGCTACACAACCAATCGTTGGTCCAACCCAAAAGATCCAATGTCCATCCCAAAGATGACCTCCTCTAATAATAGCTGGCCCCAAACATCTCGCCGGGTTCATCCCCGCCCCTCCGTAGCCCTTTTTGGCGGTGACCGTCGAGATAAACACTAGAAGACCTAACACTAGACCAACAATGGACAAGACAGTGACATGTCCAAGAGCCTTAGCTTGTCTATGATCATAAGCCATCCAAATTGAAGCAAAGAGAAAAACAAATGTACAAAAAATTTCTAGCCATAAGGCTTGGGCCATCTCTAGGCCCACAATAACAGGCCCATTTGGGCCCGGTGCAATTATTGTGACAGTACAACCACCGAGTGAGAAAGTGTCTTCAATTGATGAACTAACCACAGCTCTGAGAGCTAGTGCACCTAAAATTGCACCAACACATTGTGCCACAATGTAAATTATGGCTCTTGACATCGATATAATCCCGACGAGCGCGGCCGAGAAAGAGATAACCGGATTGATATGGCCTCCGGACACCGGAACAACAGCCAGGAGTAGAATTGTGATCACAACTGCTATGAGAATGGACATGATCAAATTTGGCATTTTCATATCACTTTCGAAAGTGGAAATTACTATAGTATCCAACATGAAAACAAGAACCGCTGAACCTAGGAGTTCTCCCATCGATGCTCGCCATACCTATATAACAAAAAAATAGAGTTTAAATTTCATGCACTCACGATATATAATTCATTTATTTATTCCGAAAGCAATTAGTGATGAAATCAAAATATATGACTAACATCCAAACAAAAGAAGTCAGCAACGCCCAGCCTTTGAGAGAGTGAGAGAAAATTGTGCTTCTTTCCCTCATCATCATCAATAGTATTAATCCTGCTAACGGGAGTGAGATAATAAATATTAATTGAGTGACCATCTGAGAAATCAACCAGACAAATTAAAAGACAAATGATGATAATTCAAAGGACATACTTTCTTGGTGTAGAAGAACAAGGTTGAACTCTGTTAGTCCCACCAGAAACCTGGCTTTCCTCATCACCAAAAACAACATTACTATTAGAAGCCATATGTGGGAGAAAACTAAGAAAATTGATCCTAGTATTTAGCTTAAGGTTTTAATGCATTTTCCCTGACATTGTGTGCATGAATATGGGGTTATAAATACTACTCTCCAACCTCCACTGCCTAACCTATCTTTCTTTTGTTATTATTAGTATTATTTATTATAAGAAAGTTCTGTTTACGTATATATATCAACCAAAAGAGATCTCTCTTGGCCAATTTTATTGGAGGAGTCAATTTTTATTTATTTATTATTTTTGTTATATAATATGGTTCTTCTACTGCTACATGCAAGGATGTGACAGATCCTTATTAAAATTGTAGGCCCTTTTTGTGATTACGATATAATTTTAGTATAGTAAGCTCTACTTTTTCATCCTCTTTATTATTTATCTACTATTATCAGTTCTAAGTGTGTAAATATATTAAGTATTTTTTCATTCTTAATTAGAGTTTTGGGTTCAAATTCTTCTATTTATGGAGGTATTTCTGTTAGAGAACACTTTACTTTCAAGTAATTTTTCAAGTCGAAATTCAAATTCAGTCACGCTCCAACGTACATATCGAACATTGAGTGAAAACCAAAAAAAAAAAAATGCCCCTTTCTGAATCATTGGAGTTATCGTGTTTATTAAAAATAATCGATTTAAGATAATCATTATCTTTAAAACATAAAATATAACTGATTATTTAATTCCATTTAATAAATATGCATGGTGAAAGATTAATATAGTGAAAAAGAGAATAATATTAAGTTGAAATCAAACAATAAATAAAAATAATTTAAATGAAATTACTTTTTAAGTTAATGTTTTCTTAAAAGGACGATCAAAGAGAAATATATCAAACAAAATGGATCGAAGGAAATATTAAATTGTGTTAAACAACAAATATTTTTCTAAACTTCTTTTTCCCCATCCCATTTTGTGTAACATTGTTATTGTTCAGGAAGTCAATAATTATATCAATTTTCTTTGACTAAATAATTTTCTTCCTCAATTTTTTTTAAATATTTTAAATCATTATCAATGTTTTTATAGTATTTTTATTTTTTAATTTCTTTTAAGGGGGGGGGGGGTATAGCTGAGTTTTGTTTAGCATAAATTATGATTTACAAAGAATATTTCATTTCTCTCTCTTTTAACACGATTATGTATTTTATGGAACAGTAAGGAAGAGTCCAAATATCAAGTATTTTAAAACAAATTCAATAATATGGGAAGACAATTGATGTTGGGAGTGGAGGAATGATTTTTTAAATAGATACACCAAATATTAAAATATGTAAGTTAAAGAACACGTTAGATCGTGGAAAATAGTTGTTATGTAGATAGAAAAATCACAAGGGAAATTAAATATCCAAAAATAGATATGGGAAATCAAATATCATATTATTATTGTATCATCAATATTTCCTTTATTTTATGCAAATATCAACCGGTAGACTTGGGATTTGCATTGCTGGTTCCATGATATGTGGTTTAACTAATAAAAATGAAGTCATGCTCATTCAAGTATAAAAATTTGGCTTAATTTTATCGTTGAAATATTCTCTAAACTATGATTAAAATTTTAGAGAAAATCTATTATGAAATTGAGAATTGCAGCCAAAGTTTGCTAAAGAGTCTGCTATTTTGTTGCCTTTTATGAATGTTTAGACGATTTTGAAATGGCTAGCCGATAATATGGATGAAATGAAGCTTCACCCTGAGTCTAGGTATGTGTAGTTTTAGGGATATCTTTATTTCACTGAAGCAATCAACAATGATTTTGGAGTCAATTGCAAGTTTATGAGCTTGATGAATTTAGATCGCATCCAGAAGAGTAGAATCAGTAAACGTCCAAGATGATCTGATGTCAAGAAGCCGAGAACAGTCTTTCAGTCAGTTCGTAATTTTTTGAATAATAGCAGCCGATTGAGATATTGAATTTTCTAATTTACTGCTATTGTCTTCCTTCCAGAGTTTCCAAACTAGATAAATAGTAAGTATGGACTTGACATAGCCAACTTGAGATTTCCCACAAAATTTGTTAAATCGTCGGGACCGATTGAAATTCGTTTGGAAGGATCTTATATTGGAAAGACCATCAAAATGGTTCCGATTTAAACCTCCATATCAAGCTCATTGATGCATGTAGAGACGATCAATACTTTATTTCTCATGCTCCAACACCTTAACTAAACTAAGATCTTATAACATTTTAATTTTTTTTAAAAGTTATACACCTTTTGACTTATGTGACATACTCCATGACTCAACATAGTTGAGGTGCTGAAGATGTTTGGATGTCATGTAAGCCAAAAGATGTACAGAATTACAAAAAAATGAGTTCGAAAAGGTAATAGAACCTTAATTTAGTTAAGATGTATGTGTCTCCGCAATTTCGATCATAGTCTAAGAATACTTGTGTCTTGTCTTTTTTTTCTCCTTTTATTACAAAAAAAATATATGTTTTTTTTAGAGTTAAATGCTTAAATGAACACGAAAATTTATAATTAGAAATTCCCAACAAATGAAAAAAAAATAATGCTTAGCTATAAATATAATCGATCTTAAACCATGCATTGAGTGTGATTACATAAGTTCTTTTCCAAGAAATTGGCAATGACGCATTCTTTTTTTCTTTTAAAGGAAAAAATCAAAAACAAAAATAAGATGACATAGAAAATTATTTTATTTGTTCATCGATCTTCACTTGTTCAATATCGTTTTGGTATATATTTTTAAGAGTAATAAATAGAATAATAATTTTATTAGATCGTATTTTGAATATAATAAATTTATTGTTCAAAAAAATAATTTTAATTAATAATATCTTTTAAAACAAATAAGCATAATAAATATTTTATAATATGATAGAATAAATAAAAGTGGACGGTTAGTTCAGTTGAATGATATTTATATTTTTAAGAGTAATAATTAGAATTATAATTTTATTAGATCGTATTTTGAATATAATAAATTTATTGTTAAAAAAATAATTGTAATTAATAATATCTTTTAAAACAAATTAGCATAATGAATATTTTTTTAATATGATAGAATAAATAAAAGTGGACGAACAGTACATTTGAATGGTATTTATATTTTTAAGAGTAATAATTAGAATAATAATTTTATTAGATTGTATTTTGAATATAATAAATTCATTGTTCAAAAAAATAATTATAGCTAATAATATCTTTTAAAACAAATAAGCATAATGAATATTTTTTAATATGATAGAATAAATAAAAGTGGACGGTTAATATAATTGAATGACATTTATATTTTTAAGAGTAATAATTAGAATAATAATTTTATTAGATCGTATTTTGAATATAATAAATTTATTATAAAAAAAAACAATTATAATTAATAATATATTTTAAAAAAATAAGTATAATAAATATTTTTTAATATAATAATATAAATAAAAGTGGACGATCAGTACAGTTGAATGGTATTTAAAGATAGAAGATTGGGCAATCTTTTTATTGTTGAAACTTATATATTGCGGAATAAATAAAGATGGAGATAACAATCTTTGGGTTGGGGTCATTTATTAGGCAGGTCACGAAGCTTTCGACTTTTTAATTCTTTGTAACTTTCTCTGTTTAATAATAATTATTTAGCATATTAAAAATTGTTGTTTAATAATATTTGTTCAATTTTAAAAAAATTAAAATATAATTTTATTTTTATATTTATTTTATTTTTGCTATTAAATATTATTTTATTATATATCACATTTTTTAAAGTAATAAATTTAAGGAAAAATGTATAAGTATTCCATTAATCTATGCCCGAAATTTCAGAGACACACTTATACTGTACTAAGATCTTATTACCCATTTTAACTTATTTTATAAATAATTTTGTACCCGGCCTACGTGACACTAGCTTGAAAAAAAAAATCAACACAGGCTGGGCCCGCAAGATAGTGACATGTAGGCGGAAAAGGGATAGTAAATTATTTATAAAATAAGTTAGAGAGGTAATAGAACTTTTATATAGTATAAATGTGTCTTTGAGATTTCAGTATAGGTTGAAGAGTATTTATGCATTTTCTCTAAATTTAAAAAATTAAAAAATAATATAATATTATTTATAATTTTTCAAGAGAAATATCAAATTAATAGTAGACAACTATTATTAGTCAGTGGTACAATATTGATTAAACTGTTCAAATTTATAGCACCAACTTGCCCAACAAAGTTCTCCTCCCTATTTATGGTTTTAATTTCTTTTTATTTAATTTCTTTTTATTTAATTTCTTTTTAATGAAAAGGGTGTTGATGAAAGTATCTAACAGTCATAAATAAAGAGATTGGAAGGTTAAATCATCATTCTCTATGCTAAATTTGTCAATATTTACTTCCCGGAATAATTTCTTCTAAGGATAATAAAATAAAGTAGAAACGATATATTTAATTATGTCTTGATTTTCTAAAACAATAAATATCATGAATTAAATATTTTTAACAAGAATGACAAGTATTTAATAACGAAGAGACTATATTCTTACGTATCTTATTAAGTTACAATTTGCATTAGTTCTCCCTTGTATTCCCATGAATAAACAAACTTCGTTTGGGATAGTTTGTCCATTTACACTATCAAAAAAGTGTGAATTATATGAGAATTTTCTTACAGATAAATATAGAAATTTGTAGAAAAATAAGTTTGATGCGAATTTTCATACTAATTCTCAGAAAAATTTCATGTTATTCACAATTTTATTGTAATAATGTGAGCTAATATTCTTTTTAATTTGTGTTTTAGGAAGGATTCCTATTGTATGTGATGCCCAAATATGTTCGTTCTAGATTCAAATTTATTTTTAATATATTGATCAAATAAAAATGAACGATCAAAATAAACCTCAAAAGAGCAGACATACACTATGTTGTTGAAGAAACATACTTCTATATATGTTAGGAAAAAAAACAATATCATTATTAATTTGGTTATTCATGAAAAAATTTAAATTAAAATTATCAAAAAATCCTTAAGACAACATTTCTACGTGTTGTCATACTAAATATGTCATATCATATCGTATATACTTTAAATTGAGATATTATTCATCACAAAAGCAAACTAAAGAAAAACAGCTAAAAAGGGAAGCAAAGCAACTATCTTTTCATGCTCATTAACTAGCATCATAAGAACTACTTTTTTCTTTTCTTGTTGCAACTACAAATTTCCTTTTTCATCATTTTTATTAAATATAATAAACTAGAATATATGCACGATCAGAAAAAATAAAAAAAGGAAGTTTTTAACTGTATATCTTTTCCTCTCAAAAGTACTTGTATAGAGTGTATGTCCAAAATGTTATCCAATTTCTAATAGTAGTAAGCAGCTTTGCCGTTATGGTTGAAATTTTTCCGGATTAATGAATTCTGAATTTTATAATAGTAATTTTAAATGATGATAATTGAATATAATATAATAATTTTACTAAGAGAAATATATTATTTGAACTAGTTGCGGAGTTAGAACGTTAAAGAATATCCAAGATTTAATATACATGTATGAAAAATATTGACTTGTATATTTGATACAATTTTTTATATACGTAATATAATTTTTTAACAAAGAGTATTTGATTGATCACACTAAACTATATATAACTGTCGAATCTAATTCAAACTCTCATGCAGACTACTAGTTTCGCAATAGGGACGGATGATAGAGATGGAAGGCTAAAGTCAACAATTTGATGGCATTAAATGGGATTTGAAAGTTGATAACAAAAAGTGGGAGAAGTACTGTCATAAATTAGAATCGTAGACTTAGTTGAGATAACCATGGAGTGTAAATAGTATTCACAATGTAACGCCATATAAATTTGGTCACATGCATTGCTGTTTTAGAAGCATTTATGATTATGATTTTTATGAGATAAGAGTTTATAATTATTGTAGTCAAGTGGACTCCCTATATATTTGTCAATTAGGGGGACATCTTTTCTAATGAGATATCGTACATGTCTAATCTCCGTTGAAATTATTATTTCCTTCGCTTTAATTCAATTATATGACGTTGATATTTAATTAATCATAAAATCTTAAAGAAGCTTTTGAAATTTATAACTTTTAATTTGGCATGCACATGTTTAATTGTTAGAATATGTGCGTTCACTACCAGTCAACGGACCAGGTCCCTTGACACAGCAAAAACAGTGCAGAAGATTAAACAATATGAAGAACACAACACAGGCAGTTTACGTGGAAACCTCCTTGCTCAAGGGAGTAAAACCACGACCTGTTGTACAGGATTTACAACCGTCTTCACTAATCTTCTCAAGCAAAAGCGAAACCCGGTTACAATCAATGTGAGAAAAAGTTATTAATCTCACGATCAAGTAATCTACCTATTACTTGAAGAGCCTAAGCGGATACAACACCGCCCACTAAACCACCTAACTCTAGATGACTTAGAATTTGACTAAGCAACAAATCAATGTTGCCCACTAAATCAGTTAACCTTAACTGATTTAGACTTTTAGAAACCCAAAACAAATATCTGAATCCTTTATAGATTAGGAAGTGATTTACAATGTAAGTACATAGACACAAAGCTCTAAATACAACAAAGATTCTTCTTTACTCTATCAGGTCCTTCTGTTGAGTTGAGCAATGTTCTTCCTTGAAGATGGCCTTCTGTTCAAGCTTGTGAATTTTCAGAGAAAATCCAAGTTTAATTTGCCAAGTCTTGAATTTGTGTTTGTTGGAAAGAGATAATATAAATTCCCACAAATTCGTTGAAGTCATCCCATTGGCTGAAGGCCTGCTGTTGGAAAAGCTGTGCACCTACCGCATCAGAGATGACAGCTTTTCTGACAGCTGTCTTTTCGTCCTTTTCACGTCGCAGTCTTGCGGGTACCAGGTCCCTTGCTTGCGGGAACCAGGTCCCTTGCAAACTTCTATATGAGTTCTTGAAAAGGCTTGTTGGCTGACTTCCTTCTTGGATGAATGAATATAATATGGTGTTTGTCATGCTAAAAGTATCAGAACATAAAGAGTTATTATCCGTTGGACAAACACCCTCCTCCATTCTGATTGGTGTAGTACACTGACGCCTTACCAACCTCTGACGTGACAGCTTTACAGCTGTAACCAATTATGTATCTGATGGAGGAAACTCTGTCTGGTACCAGGTCCCTGCATTTGCGAGATACTGAAACATACAATCTCGTCCGCTCTTCTTATTGGTGTAGGACACTGCACTTTTCACCTACCACCTGACATGACAGCTTTTATGACTGTACCCCATTTGTATCTGAACGAGAGCACTCTGCCAAGAACCAGGTCCCCGCATTTGTGAGGATCATCAAAACACCTAGAATATAACATTAATGAAGAAGAAAATAAATATTATAATGCTTTTATTATAACATATTTAAAGATAACTATTAATAAAATGTTGATTAAGATTATATTAATTAGAACAAAAGAAATTGTATGTTAATTAGCCATCAAAATTGAAGGCTATATTTGTATCAATTTGAATGAATTGTATGCTCAATTATTTTTCAAAATTTGACTTGTGTCCTTTGAACCCTCTGGTTGAGTGATTGATGGTATACAGTGGAATGGATTAGGAAAGAAAAGTCTGATCTTATGCGATAAGTTTAACTTAAAATTATTTAAGTGATCGACCGTGATGAGTTTGAAAAAAGAAAAATTTAATGTTATGTAATAAATTTAGCTCAAAAGGTGTAACAAGAAAATTAATTTTGAGTCGTTCGTGTAAATGACTATCTTCCGAGTCAATTAAGTTATACGAAAGAACTTTATTATGTTCTTATACTTTTAACTATATCATTACTACTTAGTAGTATATTTTATATAAGTAGTTGATATATGTACATACAGTCTTGTTCAAATGTGGAACCACCTTTATTAAAAAAAAAAGTGTCAATTTACGTTCCTTCACTAAAAAATTAAATTTATATTTGTATATTTTGACTCTCTTTAGATTAATTTCTAACTTCTCTGTTACTTTGTGTGCATTGTTTCCTAATTAAAAATAAGAGTATATATATTCTTCTCCTCTACTTTATTTTTTGTTTATTTAAAATGAAAGTATGCTTACCCAAAAAAAAATACTTTAAATGAAAGTTGACTGCTTTTATTCGAAAATTCAATTATCTACACTTACTAGATCAGTCTACAAAACCTTTTACATACTTTTTTAGCTCTTGTTGTTATACTTCTCAGTAGAGTTGGTATTGAAAAAAAATGATAAAATCGAACAGAAAAAGAATTAGTAAGTACCTTTTGGTTTGGTTTAATTTTTAATTTTAATTTTAAAATTTGATAATGATTTGAATTTAATTTTAACAAAAAATATATAATCAAATCGAATCAAACAATATAGAACTTATTTAAAAGTATATTTGTGTGTGAGCACACATATGTATATGTATGTGTGTTGAATTTTTACATAAAAGTCTAGAGTATAGCATATTAATTTTTTTTGTGCTCTCGAATTATAATTTAAAGCATTTTTCTATATAGTAATTCAATTATTTACTTTTCATTTCTAGTTTGATTTATAGTCTTTGTTTTGATCATTCCAAAAACTTATTATGTTCAAATAATTTGTCTTCGAATTTATTAATTGTTCTATCATTGTTTAATTCAAGATAACGGGGCAAATCACATCTCTTTGATTTTTTAGCCTAAAAAATCATTGAAAGAAATTTTAGAATATAAAGTTTCTTGAAAATGGCTTTATTTTTGGAAATGCATGTGACTTTCTCAAGAAAGCTACATTCTCTATAATTTGATTAGATGTTTTTCTAGTTCGATTAAAACTAAAAATTGACTTAATTGATTTGATCTAATTCCAACATTTGAGAAATCGATCCAAACCCACTATATACATATATCACTACAAGAAAATTCGTTTTTTTTTCAATAAACCAATGCATCACAAAGTTTATTTTTATAATTAAATGGATTTGCCACAATCAAGTTGTTTATATTGTCATCAAACAGACACTATAGTTTATCTGAGAACCAGCATCATCAATCATTCAACTTAGTTCATGAAAACTACAAGTGTGACTACCTTTCTGAAGCCGAAAAAATTAGAGCTCATAACGAAAAATTTAAAACTATGATATTGATAGCCACAAAATCAACTACTTAATATAAATAGTGCTAGCTTTACAAAAACATCCACTCTTGGTTTTGCCCCTGGAGAAACTAGACCAAGTTGGACTTGTGTAGGATACAAAAAAATAAGCAAAGGCAAGCGTGGTACGCGAAATTTGTCCATCACTTAGCACAAACTTCAGTTACACAACCCCTGAAGGAAGGCGCAAAACCAGCTGTCCTCCGAAAACACTGCAATACATTCATAAAATAAGAAGGATATGGTCAATAGAGAAGAACAGTGAATAGCAAGGAAGGCATGGGATGCTGATATTCAACCTTTTAACGTAGTAGTAACAGAAGTCTGCTAAGATGAATGTCTGAACAACTTCAGATATAAGCACCATTGAAGGCCATAGACCATGACCCAACGCAACTAGTAGATGGCCGTTACTGTCCAAAACCTGTCGTCAGCCCAAGAGAAACTTAGAATGTTGATATGGATCTAAAGGTGACAATCTTCCTCAATCTCTAATCGTAGACTTAAGCCTAGAATCTCAACTTACAGCTATCATACAGAAAAGGATACGTTGTTCAACAAACTAAAAAATGTTTTCAAAGGGTCCTTCATCAGTTCCTACAATGTAGTCAGTACTAGGTGCACAACCTGACTTTGTGCGAATTAATAAAACCAACACTTAGACATGCACGATAAGGCACTTATCAAAATCTAGGACAAAGTAACCAATACCACATATCTACTCATTTTTACTTCAACTAAGACTTCCAATCCATGCTAGTTCGAATCATTATAGTAGCCAAATAAGATACTGTGTCTACACCAAATATGAAGAATGGAAACCTTGTCAATGAAAATTTATGTGTTTTGTGCGATTTTTTAAGTCTGCAAATCAAACCTGGAGAATCCAATGAGCGCAGCTTAAGAACCTCGCAACACCCAACGCAAATACATAGTGAGCCGTGAATGGTTCAACTATCTGTAGACAATACACCAAGCATGTTGTCAAAAGTTACAAGAACATTTGATCCAACTTCCTAGTCAGAACAGATGTTTTAAGAAAGCGAAATCTGCATGTTCATCAACAATAATCAGTAATTATACCTGAGTGTTTTGCATGACACGAAGTTGAGGAAGCACAGAAACCGCCTCCAAGTAAACACAGAAAGCCCAGAAGATTCTATTGATCAAATGATGTGATGTTGATGGATGAATTACCAAGGCTAAGGCAGCACAAGGGATGACCTGGACAAAAGTGGGTTATAACAATTTACTTCTAAAAGATAAGCCAGAAAAAACTCTACACAGCATGCATTACAGAGAATCATGCAACTGAAATTCTAAACAATCAAACAAAGAATAATAAAGACGATGAAATATTGGTAACTTTTTAGGATAAAGTAAACATTTGAGATCATTTCTAGTTTAAGTTTTATACAACTTGACATGGACTACTATACACAATACAAAAGCGAGAATAAAATCCCTTTCTATCTACTCAAATGCATTCTTACAAAGGGACTTCACTTTACAAATGTCATCATAATAAAAATCTGCCTTAAGTACAAATGACAAGATAATTTGACCTTAAGGAATTTCACAAAGAGAGATCAACCACACATGGATCTTCTCTAATCAAATTACTAGTTTTCTCTATCTTTTTCATTTGCCAGTAACCAAGTAAAATTGTAATTGAATTGAAACAATTATTCAACATCATCACAAATACAGTCTGCTTCACTAGTACAGGTATAAGCGGTATCTGGTAGCTATATCTATCAAAGATCAGTACATCAATCATCAATTTATGGACTACCAACTAGACCTTGAATGAAACACATATAAAATTGAGGTTGTTTGAAGACTTACCACGTAATAAACTGAACAATTGTCTTTGTCCTCCATGTAACTTGATTCAAGTTTAAATCGGATCATAAAAATAACCCACAATGTTGTCGCCAATGTAGCTAAATCAAGTAAGGTATGTATATCATATTCCATGACAAAACTACAATACAGTCTGACAGCCAAAAACAGAGCAGTGAGCTCCTGGGATTTGAGTGAAATCCCTGCAATAGTATGAGAGTTACAAATGATCAGTGGCACGCAAAAGATTAAAACTAACATGGCAAACAGGAAAACCCAGCCATAGGATTGAGTCCAGATAAAATTGAGAAATAGGTTTCCTTTATTATTTCATTTTTTAAAATCTAGTTTATAAACAACAAGAACAACATATACCCAGTGTAATCCCACAAGTGGGGTCTGGGGAGGGTAGGATGTCCACTGACCGTACCCTGTTGTTTCTGATAGACCCTCAGCTCAAAAGGGAAGTATGCGACACAAGATTGAAAGAAAAGAGACAACAAAGTAGCAAGATACAAACAAATGCAGCGAGAGAAGTAATACACATCAAAGAATACAAACTATGAGCTAATTGAATAATACTACTAAGAGGACAATAGGAGGCTAGCCTACACCCTCTCCCACACGAAAAACGGCAACACTCAGCTCTCTACTAACCTTCTACCCTAATCCTCGACCTTCATGCCTTCCTATCTGACGTTATGTTCAGATGAAGCTGTGGATATGAGGAAAAAAACTCAAAAACTATAATGAACAGATAAAGAAGAGTACAGAGCAATTTACTAAAGATCTTATCTCATGTGAAAACTAAACAGCATTCTATCAATAATTCTACTACTATCGCCTTATAACCCATCTCAATAGCACACAGTGATTTTCAACATGTATGAATTATAAATATGAAGTATTATGATATATAGCACAGAAATTGTGAAAAAGGCTTTGGCGTTTGGGGAAGTTATCTTAAATGGAAAACAAGAAAAGATGCTCTCACCATCCATGTTACAATGCAACAAAATAAATTTTGATATTATATTCAGAGGCCAAGTTTAGCCCCATAAAAAAGATTGATTGAATTGGCATTAGACAAGATTGTTGGTCTAATGTAGAAAATCACACATCTAGGTTAAGTCATCTAAGAAACATGAAAGCAAAATAAGTGGAGAAAAAGATGAGTGTTATGGGAGTTTCATGCATAGGACAAGACCTAAGTAAAAGGCAAATTTTAGAGAAGAGTTGTGACACTAGCAATGTTATATAGAACAATTGTTGTGCTTCTAAGGCGAAACAAATCCACAATCTGAATTGCAGGATTCAAATGTTAAGATGGCAAAGAGGTTATACAAAATCAGACAAGACTATACATGATCATATTTGACAAGAGTACAAATATCATAGAAATGATAAAATACGAGAAGGCCGACTCAGATCATCTGGTTATATCCTTATGCAACAGTCCTTAGGGGCGCCATTTGTGATAGTTGAAGGTGATATAACGAGGTATACCTAAGATCTCAGGGAAGAAAATTGTCTCAAAAAGTAGACAATCAAAATTAATATGGATTTAGCAACGAAGATATTATAACGGAGGCAAATGATCAAATAGGAAATCACACTATTTGAGATTAAGGCACATTTGTTGTTGTTATTCTTACACAAATCTGGTCTTCTTATGCTGGTTAGACACTTGCATGTCTGCGTAAATATGAGTTCCAGAGAATCTCCAGTTTTAGATAACTCTTAATTAGCCTTAAAATATCAATCATTTAGTATTGAAATTAATGGGCCTGAAAAGAGCAAAATGAATACAGAGGATTCATCCAGCCAACCCCAACTATTTTGGAGTTGTGGCATAATTCATAAGTTGACTGATATGCCAAGTTGTGAGATGTAAAGAAACTGAAGGCAAGTAAATACTGTTCAGGCACTTATGCTTCTTTGAAAAAAACAATGCTTTAGGAATAGGAAATAGGAATCTCATTCTCACAGACTGTTACTAACAAAGATCCCAAGAGCAAATGCTCGACCTCCTCTTCACCTGCATCGGTGTTTATTTAGAAAGAACGTAGAGGACAGAATTGTCTGAGAAGAATCATTCAATCATTTCCCACCATTTATTCAAATAACCAGTTAACCATAAAATGCCAGACTGTCAGATCGCTAGCCATTAAGGTAGCTGCAGAAAAAAAACAGTCTCCAATATGTTTTCATACAAATGCATATGATTCATTACAATATAGCTGATTCAACCAACCCAAAGGTGGCAATGAAAAGCAAAAGTTAATAGGTATAGGGGACACACTTTTTGCATAGTCCAACTATGAAACTGGTACCATACAATTCATCAGTCGCATTCATTACGTCAAAGACTCCACAAAATCAATATCATCCAATACAGCAATAGGTGGACTACAAAGGCCTAGCATGCAAGTAAAACTAATAAGATTCAATGTTTAAAAGAATTCATCAAGAAGACCATAAAACTCCCAAATGTGAATGAGTTTAAAACAGCTGAATAAAGTAATCTAAATAAAGCTGAATGAGTTCAGATGATTCAAACAGCTAATCCATACTAGTTCAGAAGGTAGAGCTGATTGATCAATAAATTAGTACTCAGTTAGGAATCGAGGGTCTTTCCAAAAGAGTCTCTCTACCATAGTGGTAATGTCTGCACATATTTTACCCTCTCCAAACTTCACTTGTGGGATTTCAATGGACATATTGTTGTGTCTATTGCAAAAAGGTTCTCAATTTCAATCCAAGACTACCAATCAATGCAGATCTCCTAAAAGCACCAATTTTCGATAACAATATATAAGCAGAAATAGAATGTGGGATTGTTACCAGCACAAGTTTTCTCTTTGGTGAGCTTATAGATAAGAACGGAGATTCCGATGGCGTGAACAGCCTCGGCGGCGACGAAAAGGTTGTCGTGATCGTGAACAATGGCACGTAGCAGCACCAGAACTGTCATTCCGGCGACCACTGCCAGAAAAGCCTTTACCTTTGGCGGTTGCCGTTTAACCCATGTTGACACAGCGTGGATCGGCCTTCTCGGAGCCATCATACTGCTTTCTTGAGGTGCTAAAAAATTTTCGACTGTCAATTGAAAATTGGAGATCAATAAATATACCTTAAATTTCGTAACTTACCTTTTGTTATTAAAAAAAAAAAAAAGAACCAACTATTTTTATTTGCTTTGATTTGTATTTTTAAAATTTAGTTTGATTTTGATTTTTGTTCCAAAAACTAATTTTACATATATTTCATAGTTAGAGTATGGTCAACCCAAACATCAAATTTTATATCAAATTTAGTCTAAAAAATTAGTCTAAGTAGTATTTTTGATGTAATCAACTCCAATTTACCTTACCAAATTTTACATAAAAAAAAAATATTTTTCTCTCCTTTCATTATTATATTATTCTTTCTTATTTCATTTATATTTTCTTATTTAATAAAACAAATTCTTTCTAAAACTTTTACAATATATAATTCATGGTGAATGTCAATTACTACTTTGTTGAATATTTATTATTATTGATTATTTTTAAGTACATTGTATTATTTATTTAAAATTTTTATATATTTGCATTTCTAATTTTTTGTCAAGGTTAATCATAGTTATATCCAATTATAATTTATAGTGGAATTAATATAATTTTTTTTTTAAAAAAAAGTTATATATAGAAAAATTAATTTATAAAAAAGCTATATTTTATATCCAAAATTAATATTATAAAAATATTACATAAAAAATAAGTAAATATGCAAAAAATTTAATTAAAACATACCATTTATACAATGTTTAATTAAAAATTTTCATAATGAAATAATGATATATTATTTTTAATATGAACAATTTAAGTATAATTGAGTTATAGTATAAGAATTAATAATTATAACATTCAAAATGGAATACAGACAATAATTCATTTTTCTCATCTGAATGAATCGCTTCCTATGCTTTGATGTATATATGATTAATAACTAAACTATTGAATCAAAAGTGATAACAAATCAATCAATTGAATTGGTTTGATTTTGATTTAAATAATTTACACTAATTAAATAGGTTAATTTAATTTTGATAAATAATATTTGTAAAAACAATAATCCTAGGAGACTAAATAAATGAATTAATATTTAAAAATAAACAAATGATCTACCCTAATAATATTTCATATCTTGGAACAAGGCAACAATATTTCAAAGTTAATTTCAGGTAAATTTTCTAAAAATCGAAAATCAAAAAGTTTCAAGAAAAAACACTATTTCATTTAATTAGGTGGAATGAATATCCCATCGTGAAGTTTGGTGAACTATTTGTTTATATTTGGTCATAATATCTAACAACTTTAGTTGAATTGGATTAACTAATTTACATGTTACCTATATCATGAATCATGATGTGCATTAATATTGATTAGTATTCACAACTTTGTAATATGCAAAATTAATATTAATATCCAAAGAAAGTATTAATCACTCTAAAAGCTTATTCGCGCATCACGGTTATTAAAAGCTTTAAACGAAAGTTAATTTAGAGGGTTATTATATATTTTTAAACGTTTCAACTTTTATGATCAACTTGATTAATGGTATTTTCGAGATGCTATTTTAAAATAGAAAGTCTTTTCAATTTGATTTGACTCGGGGCTCTTCACCGATAATAGCCTCCTGAATTTCTCGAATAAGTTCTTTCCCACAAAGTTTACTAAGCTTACTCTCCTTCTTCTATGTCTAGTGACAAATCTATTTACACACCGATTATAAGCTAATTTATAATTGATTCCAACCGAAAAATGAAAGAAAATATCCATAATTTTTTACTCAATGTTTAAAGTATGCACAACTTGGAGTTAAGAGTTAAAATTTGAATCCTCTCCACCAACTTAACTTTCCCGATTCCTACCTCCTTAACTCCCCCAATCCCTATATATCTTAACCATTTCTCCCTGCCACTGAGGCTCCACTACTTACCATCTCTCGCCCCTATAGTGTTTTACTAGATTTCATATAAATGCTCTTAAAGTAATGTCTTTTTTATTAATAATTATAAAACACTGTAAAATAAGTAAGAAAACAATTTGTTTTTTAAGAGTTTTTCATGAATAAGGTGAGAGCGATCTCTGTGGTAGACAAAATGAGAGAGGTGAGACTGTGATGGTTTGAATATGTAAAGAGGAGATTCATAGACACATCAAGGAGGAGATACAAAAGGTTCGTTATAAAGGGTAGAGAAAAGGCAGAGGTAGACCAAAGAAGTAATATTGGAGAGAGGTGATAAGACATGATCCGACACAACTTCAGGTTACCAAGGACATGACCTCAGAAGAGAAGGTATAGAGGACGTTTATTAGGGTAATATGTTAGTAGGTTGTGCAATTATGTCTTGCTTAGGTGACATACTCATTGTTTAAAGTATGCACAACTTGGAGTTAAGAGTTAAAATTTGAATCCTCAGCACCAACTCAACTTTCTCGATTCCGACCTCCTTAACTCCCCCAATCCCTATATATCTTAACCATTTCTCCCTGCCACTGAGGCTCCACTACTTACTACCTCTCACCCCTATGGTGTTTTACTAGATTTCATATAAATGCTCTTAAGATAATGTCTTTTTTACTTATAATTATAAAACACTGCAAAATAAGTAAGAAAACAATTTGTTTTTTAAGAGTTTTTCATGAATAAGGTGAGAGCGATCTCTATGGTAGAAAAAATGAGAGAGGTGAGACTGTGATGGTTTGAACATGTAAAGAGGAGATTCATAGACACATCAAGGAGGAGGTACAAAAGGTTCGTTATAAAGGGTAGAGGAAAGGCAGAGATAGACCAAAGAAGTAATATTGGAGAGAGGTGATAAGACATGATCCGACACAACTTCAGGTTACTAAGGACATGACCTCAGATGATAAGGTATAGAGGACGTTTATTAGGGTAAAATATTAGTAAGTTGTGCAATTATGTCTTGCTTAGGTGACTTGTTTTCATTTATATTAGTTGTATGTAATATTGTAGTTTTTGTTTTTGATTTTATCATTGTTTTATTGTTTTCAATAATCTATCCTAGTATGTTGTTTAGTGTGTTTCAATTTTCACATTATTTTATTATTGTTTTCGAATCCTTTTCGATAGACTTTGCCATGCTACTTGTTAATTGATATATTCTCTTTACGATTCCCTTATTCTTTAAATATGAATTTGTTGCACTTGAGTCATGAGTTTTTCAAAAATAAAATATGGTAAGATTTCTGTATATTCTACGCTCTCCAGACCTTACTGTGAGACTTCACTGGAATATTATTTTTATTGTAATATTCTTGTACCACACACACTCTAAAACTTTACTAATCGATTAAGAATTGAAGTTGAAGATTATTCTTTACTAAACAATTGTTAATTATTTTCTAGATCTATTTCGATATTTTCTCTTTCATTCTTCCTTACTGTTGTTGTTTTACAATAAGTAATTTTTTTTTATAATAGCATAGAGAAAATGGTCAACCCACCCTCCCCAAACTTATAATCGGATTTTCAACTACACACTCATACTTTATGGGGGTTCCATTATCCCCTGAACAGTTTTAAAGTAGAATATATATTCCCTTAATAACTTACTCCCAAATTCGTATTAAGTGGTGTTGGACACATGCCCGCCACGTAGTATTTATTTTTTAATATATAAAAATCAATGATTTTATTTTCTTTATCTCAAGGCATGACATTAACTACTGGTTGAACATTTTTTTTCATCCAAATTTCTCTCAATTGAACCTTAAAAAATTCTCAATTTTTTTTAACAATCGCCTAATTACCCTTCAAAATCTCAATTTCTACATAATTTTCTGTTTTTCTCTCGATGTTGATGAAATTTCACTCAAAATCATTAACAAATGCTCCAAAAATTTGATCAATTTGGGGATTAAATTTTTAGATGTAGTTAGTTTAGTTTCGTTGGATAAAAATCTTTAAAATGGATACTCTAAGATTTTTGTACTATTCGATATTTATTGTAGATTCGATAGCAAAAACTTTATCAGATCTGAAATAGGAAGGTAGATGCAATGCCTAACCAATTAATTTTTGTGTTTATGCTTGAATTTGCATCTCATACTTTAAAAATCTTGAAGCTACAAAGGAAGTGACATTGGTGGTTTACAACGAAATTGATGGTTGATGAGTTTGTTCTCAAGTAGTGAAAGACCGATGAAAACAAAGAATTGGTGGTGGATGAGTGAAGTTCATAAGGTGTCGCCGCCGCTGCAGCCCATGTTGTTGTTGCTGGTGTTTCTTGGTAAAGAGAAAAAAGATAAGGTTCATGGTGTTTCTTGTTGAATACAAAGAAAAAAAGAAACTTAAAAGTAAAAAAAAAATAAAAGGAAAGGAAACATTAAAAAAGTGAAAATACACAAATTTTCCTTCAAACCTATGCCTGAAATTTCAAAGACACACTTATACTATACTAAGGTCCTACTACCCATGAACTTATTTTATAAATAATTTTCAAGTCCTTTTCGGCCTACGCGACAGTAGTTTGAAAAAAAATGTCAACACACGTTGAACCCACAAGATAGTGTCAGTATGCCGAAAAGGGGTAGAAAATTATTTATAAAAATAAGTTCAGGGGGTACTAGGACCTTAGTATAGTATAAGTGTGTTTTTGAGATTTCGTGCATAACTAATGGTGTGCATCGGTCAATTCGGTTCGATTTTATGTATTATCGATTTGATTTATCGGTTTTCAGTTTTTAAATAAGCTAACCCGATAACAAATCAATAAGATATTATTATCGATTTTTGATAGTTATCGATTCGGTTTTCGGTTTATCCAATAAGAAAATATCCGTAAAATATTATATGACTTCTTACTTAGCTAAATATAGTACGAACGTCATAATTACATGTCAACGCCGAAACATAGTACGAACCTTTACAAACTTGCAAATGCTACAACCTACAATTACAAACTAAAACTAAAATCAACTAGTCCAACAAGACTAAAACTAAAACTAAAACTAAAATCAAAAGCTACAATTGCGAAACTTTACATTAGTTTTTAGGTTTTTAGTAAATAATAAAAACTAGTAAAGCGGCCTAGTGTGAATAGATAGAGTATTAATAATTTGATATAGTTATAGTGTCTAGTTATATATTAAATTATTAGGGAGGGTAAAATAGTAAATTATTACTATCTTATTGGGTTATCGGTTTACCAAATAATCCAATAGTAAAATCTGATACCGAACCAATAACCCAATGACTTTTTTTTTTATAAATCCATTAAAAACTCAATAACCCAATTACCCAATAACAATAACCCAATAATATTTTTTCGATTCGGTTTATCGGTCGGTTCAGTTTTTGCACACTCCTCCATGTAGTTTGCCACACTTCCTATCCTGGACTCAGAATTCCTATCATGGCGACCCTTGGAAGAACTTGACTCCCCTTGGTGGGAGAGTCCCTTCTTAAACCTGGGCTTATCCTTGATTTCAGTACTACTCTTTCTTGAAAAATTCTTCTCAGCTTGTCTTGACTTGTTCCCTACCCTAGTGTGTTTCCTCCTTCTGCTTTCCTCCACTTGCTGGACATGGACCATAAGTTTGGAAAGGTCCATGCTGTCATGCAGCATAGCTGCCCTACACTCCTCTTCGAGATCCTCAGCAATTCCTGTCAAGAATCTACTCATCTCGTCTCTGCTGTTAGACACAAGAGAAGTGGCATACCTTGATAGTTTCACAAACTTCAGGGAATACTCCCCGTCATAGATCCTTGTTTAAGGTTGATGAACTCCTCAACCTTGGCCTCCCTCATCTCTCTGGGGAAGAATCTCTCCAGAAATGCTGTCTTGAATAGCTCTCATGTGACTGGCACTCCACCTAGGACACGGCTATCTTGCCATATCTTGCACCAAGTCTGTGCAACATCCTTGATCTGGTAGGAAGTCAGCTCACCTTCTCAATATTAGTGGCCCCCATGGCCACCAGGATCTTATGCACCTCGTCTATAAACTCCTGAGGATCTTCTGAAGTCTTAGCCCCTGTGAATATAGGAGGATTCATCGTCGTGAAATCTCGCAGTCTGTCAGCCATGCTGCGAACCGGTGGGTTCTCCCTCTGAACATCCTGCCGGTTGACTTTGGCAGTCGTAGCCTGAGCCTGCATCGTGATGGTCTATGCCATCTGGGCTAGAGATGCCCTCAACTCAGCATCAGTCAACCCAGCTGGGTTAACTGGCATGGCAACTCCTTCAGCTGGAGCCTGGGGTGGATTCTGATTACCCCTAGCTGCTGCTCCTCCCATCCTCAAACCCTTAGTTCTCCAAGTGTTCATTCTCTGAAAACAACAAGGATTGATGTCAGACACGTTCATAACACCAAGAATTCAGACATCAGGAAAAGCACGAGAAGATCAAAAGAAAGGAAATTTTTCCTACGCATCATGCAGTCTCTAATCCAGGATAGCGGTGCACTTCACTACCATGACTTAGAAACTACTCAATGTGGTTGATGTGAACTTATTATCTTTGGAATTTAACTTAGGGCTCTGATACCAACTTTGTCACGACTGGAATCTAGACCCCAGACGAGACCGGCGTCGTTGACCTCTCAGAGGTCACAAATAAGCCTACTTATGTCATTCTTACTTTACATAGGTTAATTTTAGCGGAAAATTTGAAATTTTTTATTCTTTAAATATATTTGCTAAACATTTTCTTTATATTTCATAATTGTTCATCATCAACCATCTAACATTTAAGAGATAAGCAACTGAAAGAAATAATTCATTAAGTATTAATTGTATATCGACCAAAATAGCACTAATACAAATTCTGAACCAAAACAGGAAAGAAACGCTAGTGGAACATGATCCACTAGCTCAACTCTAAAACTACGCTAGAATGTAATACAGTAGCATCCTCGAAAGCATGAGGACCTACCAAACTCCGGATGAATGCTGACGTCCGGATAGCTGCAACAACGAATCTGTAGCTCTACCGCCCACCTGTGCCTGCACCTAAAAGTAGATGTTTGTATGAGATTAGTACACACTTGTACTAAGTATGGGTATACGCAAGCACATACCAGGGACATGCATGAGAAAGAATGACTCTTTCCTAACGACATGATTTTGGAAGTCAAGTCAATGGACTTGCCAAATTGAGATTGGGAAAGTTATACCATGAGAGTGACATGCATCATTATAATTATCGTACTACACACAACACATAACACCTTCATATAGCACATAACATATAACACATCGCTTCTTCATATTATTCAATTCATATGCCATGAGACCTTGTTATCATGGACTTGACCTTAAGACTTTCCAAAATGAGGGCTCAACATATGGGACCTCAACTAGGGAGCCTTCTTTAGCAAACACAGAGTCTGCTTCATTCATTCATACGTGTTTCATTTCAGTTCATTCATAGGCCAGTGTGAACACCAGCTATACCTAGGATGTAGTTTAAGACTTTCATCGGGTTTGCTGTGCAATGATCAGGAATAACCTAATGTCATTACCTGAATCTAGCTCACCTCATGATTATCCTATCCTAACACCTTCGGTATCATCCATTTCTTTATATGATTCATTTGAGGCTGGCCTCATTCATTCATTGAGAACTTTAACTTTAACCGACATAGATCATGTGAGCATCATGAAATCCAGTGTCTCCCCCACACCGAAAAGAGGTGGAATCACCGGCCAAAGTGACTCAATAACATGCTAGCTTATATGGGAATTTAACCCCGCCAGATCCCTATAGTGGCAATATAGGTTCAAAGACTAGGAGATGTATGGAGACCGATACCCGGCAAGCCGGACAGTCTCATCTCATGAGAGTTACGTGAACCTCCGCCCTTTCCGAAAGAAGGCATCACTGCTCATAGCTAGCCTATCGGTGCTCATTATAAAGTTCCATTACATTCAACTCATACATCATGGAAGCTGGCTTCTAGTATGAGGACATCATAGATCAATAGATGATTTCTCATCTCATCATTAGTATTAAGTGTTTTTGAAACTCAATATTTTCATTAGAGTGTTCATAGAGACTAGTCTCTTCATTATCTTACACTCTCCTTGGTGAGTACGTATTGGTAACATTTACTTAGGCTCATTTGAGATTGCTCTCATCATATACATTAGCCTCACATCATGATTGTCACCACATTCTTCATTATTAGCACCTTTATTTTTCATAGTTACTCACCTCTTATTACGTGAATGATCATTTTTTCATTTCATTACGTATATCTTAGGTTCACTTATTTTTGAACGTATGTTAGACTTATGTGTCTATATATACAAGCCATGGGGCTTCATTTATAGTTCGTTAAGTGATTCTTACTTTCCTAAGATTATGCATTACAAGACTTATATATCTTGTATATATGCCAAGATCTTGATTTTTGATCTAAGTAGATGGCATTATTCTTGAATATTTTACTCACGTATGACTTATGTAACAATACGGAGTTTTGGGCACGGGAACCCAAATCTTGAATCACTTGGATATCATTTATATTTTTCATTGATTTTATATCTAATATTCATAACATTAGAACTCTAAATTAAATCTCAACATTTTCATGAAATAATTAATTTTCTATTTTAATTAGAATTCTAAATTAAATCTCAATATTTACATGAAGGAGTTAATTTTCTATTTTTAATTAGAATTCTAAAATAAATCTCAATATTTACATGAAAAAATTAATTTTCTACTTTAATTAGAATTCTAAATTAAATCTGCATATTTACATGAAAGAATAAATTTTCTATTTTAATTAGAATTCTAAATTAAATCTCCATATTTACATGAAAGAATAAATTTTCTATTTTAATTAGAATTCTAAAATAAATCTCAATATTTACATGAAAAAATTAATTTTCTACTTTAATTAGAATTCTAAATTAAATCTCCATATTTACATGAAAGGATAAATTTTCTATTTTAATTAGAATTCTAAAATAAATCTCAATATTTACATGAAAAAATTAATTTTCTACTTTAATTAGAATTCTAAATTAAATCTCCATATTTACATGAAAGGATAAATTTTCTATTTTAATTAGAATTCTAAAATAAATCTCAATATTTACATGAAAAAATTAATTTTCTACTTTAATTAGAATTCTAAATTAAATCTCCATATTTACATGAAAGGATAAATTTTCTATTTTAATTAGAATTCTAAAATAAATCTCAATATTTACATGAAAAAATTAATTTTCTACTTTAATTAGAATTCTAAATTAAATCTCCATATTTACATGAAAGGATAAATTTTCTATTTTAATTAGAATTCTAAAATAAATCTCAATATTTACATGAAAAAATTAATTTTCTACTTTAATTAGAATTCTAAATTAAATCTCCATATTTACATGAAAGGATAAATTTTCTATTTTAATTAGAATTCTAAAATAAATCTCAATATTTACATGAAAAAATTAATTTTCTACTTTAATTAGAATTCTAAATTAAATCTCCATATTTACATGAAAGGATAAATTTTCTATTTTAATTAGAATTCTAAAATAAATCTCAATATTTACATGAAAAAATTAATTTTCTACTTTAATTAGAATTCTAAATTAAATCTCCATATTTACATGAAAGGATAAATTTTCTATTTTAATTAGAATTCTAAAATAAATCTCAATATTTACATGAAAAAATTAATTTTCTACTTTAATTAGAATTCTAAATTAAATCTCCATATTTACATGAAAGGATAAATTTTCTATTTTAATTAGAATTCTAAAATAAATCTCAATATTTACATGAAAAAATTAATTTTCTACTTTAATTAGAATTCTAAATTAAATCTCCATATTTACATGAAAGGATAAATTTTCTATTTTAATTAGAATTCTAAAATAAATCTCAATATTTACATGAAAAAATTAATTTTCTACTTTAATTAGAATTCTAAATTAAATCTCCATATTTACATGAAAGGATAAATTTTCTATTTTAATTAGAATTCTAAAATAAATCTCAATATTTACATGAAAAAATTAATTTTCTACTTTAATTAGAATTCTAAATTAAATCTCCATATTTACATGAAAGGATAAATTTTCTATTTTAATTAGAATTCTAAAATAAATCTCAATATTTACATGAAAAAATTAATTTTCTACTTTAATTAGAATTCTAAATTAAATCTCCATATTTACATGAAAGGATAAATTTTCTATTTTAATTAGAATTCTAAAATAAATCTCAATATTTACATGAAAAAATTAATTTTCTACTTTAATTAGAATTCTAAATTAAATCTCCATATTTACATGAAAGGATAAATTTTCTATTTTAATTAGAATTCTAAAATAAATCTCAATATTTACATGAAAAAATTAATTTTCTACTTTAATTAGAATTCTAAATTAAATCTCCATATTTACATGAAAGGATAAATTTTCTATTTTAATTAGAATTCTAAAATAAATCTCAATATTTACATGAAAAAATTAATTTTCTACTTTAATTAGAATTCTAAATTAAATCTCCATATTTACATGAAAGGATAAATTTTCTATTTTAATTAGAATTCTAAAATAAATCTCAATATTTACATGAAAAAATTAATTTTCTACTTTAATTAGAATTCTAAATTAAATCTCCATATTTACATGAAAGGATAAATTTTCTATTTTAATTAGAATTCTAAAATAAATCTCAATATTTACATGAAAGAATAAATTTTCTATTTTAATTAGAATTCTAAATTAAATCTCCATATTTACATGAAAGAATAAATTTTCTATTTTAATTAAAATTCTAAATTAAATCTCCATATTTACATGAAAGGATAAATTTTCTATTTTAATTTTACTATTAATTAACCGAAGGATTCGAGCCCCCACAACCTCTTAACTTTTTAATTTAATTAAATTCACTACAATGGGGAGGTTGTGGGTTCGAACCCCCACAGCCCCCCCCCCCTTATTTTTGTTTCAATTTTGCTGAGGGGGCTGTGAGGTGGTGGGTTCGAACCCCCACAGCCCCTCTATTCTTCTTCTTCTTATTATTTTCTTTAAAAAAAAAATTTCCTTCGCGTACTGGGAGGTCGTGGGTTCGAATCCCACGCCTCCCCTTTAATTTTTTTCTTTTCTTTTCGCGAGGGCAGGGGCTGGTCGCGAGTTCGAACTCCCAGCCCCCCTTTATTTTTCTCTTCTTTCCTTGCGAAATCAGGGGCTGGTCGCGAGTTCGATCCCCAGCCCCCCTTATTTATTTATTTTTCTTAATTTTGTGCCTCGCGACAACAACAGATAAGGGGTTCGATTCCCCTTAGCCCCTTACGTTTTTGTTTTAGTTTTTTTAGTTTCTTTCACATGTGAGGTCTTGGGTTCGATTCCTATTGACCTCACTTAATTTATTTTATTTTAAAAGCTCAGAATTTTACACTTTTGAAGGGTACAAAAATCTGGAAATTTTTGTCCTTCTCCAACCATTTTTAGGTGCATTTTTTTCATAAGTTTAAATAGCTATAAGATGGTTATTCAATTCACTATACTTCATCATAATGAACATCACATTGTACACTCATTACACACATAAAATAGTGACTAAAACACTGCCCTATACACGCCTATACATCAACTTTTCCGGTCATATTTTGATGATCATTATCGTGATTTCCCGCACATAAACACATTCGTATTTAATTTAAACACATCATTTATGCAAAAATCTAGCAGCACAACATACCCATCCTACAAATTCGTTAGGAGCTATGGACAAGAACATACAAAGGGAAACAACCCTAGTTATCAGAATGAATATCTTGAACCTTAAGGGGTCTCTTGGGAAAGGGACCAAGAGAGAAGAAACTCATACCTTAATCTATGTTCAAACGCTGATGTTGCTGCCCGGAAACTCCTCCAACCCACGCCCAATTTACTTCAATGTACACCTCACTCGACGAACCTCTCTTAGCCTTGACGTTTTGATTACTTTTTCTTTTACTTAAAAATTCTTGGGAGTTCTTCAAGTGTGATTAACTCTTGATGTATTTTCAGTTTTTGAAATTATTTTTGGCAGAAACCAACGTGAGAGAGAGATATGGAGAACGTGAGAGAGAGAGAGAGTGTGTTATTAGGATTAGGAGACTAAATTCAAGACTTAAACAAATAGGATTTAAATTAGATTAATACAAATTTGATTTATTTTAATTAATACGTGAAAGGACCATTATGCCCTTAAAATTTCAGATTTTTAATTAATAATTAAATCACCTTAAGTACTTTTTATTTTATTTTATTTTATTTTTTTTCGGATCGTTACATTAAATAAGCACAATTTAGAGAAAGATATAGTCTCAATTTTGTGTGTAATTATAATATATAATCATATTAATAATCATCAAAAGTGATAAAATTGTAATTATTTTCAAAGGCTTGAGGTTGAGCCTCATTGTGGGTAAGACAATGAATTTAAGATATATCGCACCAAGAGAATAAGACGATGGATCTACGTCCAATCGCACCAAGAGGGTAAGACATCATAAGTCTTCATACTTTGTGATGAAAGATGTTGGATTCAAGTCCCTCACTGATTTACGGCATAAGACGTTGGGTTTGAGTCTCAATGCACCATATTGATGATATTATGATGACTAAGGGAAATAATGAGTTTTTTTATAAAATTAGTCATGAAATATATCTCGTTGAAGCAGATCCATTCCCCAAAGTGAATGTAGCAGTGCATAAATGTCTAAAAGAAGATAATTGATTAAATGATGCACATGAATATGGAACGAGATACTAAGTTATCAAAATTTGATGTACTTAGATGATTGTGCTTCATTCATGAAGAATGAGAGCCTTTGATAAATGGTAAGAATACAGATCCATTCTTTAGAGTGAATGAGGTGATAAGCCACCATGCTAGACGTGAAAAAGATAGCAACCTTTCGTCAATGATGTGTATCACCAAGAATGTCTGTCTCTAAGAAGACATTTATTATAGAAAAATTTCATGTTTTATCTTCAAGCTTGTATTGGACAAGAATTAGTGCAATTGAGGCACATTCTATGGTAAATAAGAAATTTACTAATTTCAATACTTTCTTAGTTTGACACGATTGTCTAGGACATCGTTAGTCTATAATGTTTAGACGAATTATGGAAAATTAAAATGGACATCCATTGAAGAACCTAAAATTTTTTTTAAATGGTGAGTTTTCTTGTAATGATTGTTAGCAAGACAAGCTAATTGTGACACCATCATAAACGGTTGAGATTGAATTCTCTGCATTCTAGGAACGTATACAAATATTTGTGGACCTAGTCATCCACCTAGAGGATTGTTTAGACTTAATGGTCCTAATAAATGTTTTTTCTATATGGTCTCATGTGTGCCTATTATTATCTCGCAACTTGATGTTTGCAAAAATGTTGACACAAATAATATGTTACATGCACAATTTTTTCAGATTAGTTCTTTCAATGATGGGATCACGACTCACCTAAAGGGTAAAGTAATTGAGAAGAAATAAATCTGAAAATTACTCTTGGAGTAATAAAATTGAAATTTACTCATATAATAGTAAATCAGAAATTTACTAAAACAAAAGGCACATGAAGTAGTAAACTTGGAGTTTACGAGTACTAATAATTTATTAGTTGGCATAAATAACTTGGTCATTCCAAAGACGTGCATACTGAGTAATGGACATACATTGAAAAACTAGAAGATTCTTCAAGAATTCTTTATGTTGCTTGTTCTCGTGATAAAGTTGATTAGATCAACTAAAGTTGGGACTAAATCCCTAAATCCTGAAAAGTATAAAAGGTGAATATGAACCCGTTCACCTATCATGTGATATGATAAAAAGATGCATTTATAAGATAATCACATGTACGTTTGTTGTCAACATGTAGTTTGACATTCACAAAATTGTTTTTGCAAAAATAATTGAGATAAGAGCACAATTTCATAATATGAAATCAAGATAATTCACCTTGATAATATTGATAAATATATAAGATGATGTGACATTAAATTTCACATATAGTGAATCATTGCTTATGAAAATAAAGTATCATGTGTTGATCTGAAATATGATATTACATACAGAAGTAATTGTATGAATCAAACCAATAAGTTATGATTAATTTTTCTGTTAATTGGTTTATGGTCAGGGACCAAATAGTTTTCATCTGATAATTTTGATTTGCAATATATGATTAATGAATATACTTTAATATGTGGTATATAATCAATGAATATACTATGATGCACAAAGATAGATTCTCCAAAAGATTGAGATATATGTTAGTTTGTCTAACATAAGGGGGAGATTAGAAGCAACACAAAAATTGTAAATACTCCTATTGAATGTCCAATAGAGTCTATGACATGCATGAAGCATGATAGACTAATCAATTCTAAATAAAATAATCTTTGAAAAAGGGAGAGGATCAAAATGATCATAATAAGAAGATCATGTGCTCTTGGAAAGCCTACGACATAACACTTTATGAAACCTTATGAGAGGGGTAGCTACCTAAAAATAATGAAGTGATGAGATCTCAGTAAGTTTGTCGTATTGTGAAACAATGCAAAATGGTATATCGTTGACGATATCTTTAATACAATAGCACGCAATATTGTAAAAGATTATGAGAATATGAATTCTACATCTATTAAAACATGCTTGTATAGAAATAATTATCAAGTGAAAAGTGGAATGATGCATCTTGGTAAGCGTAAAGCTTATTTGACTTGCAATCTAGACACTAGAAGATGTCATACATCTAATATTAAATGTTGTTACTTGACAAAATTGATATGAAAATATCGAATGGGTTCAAAATCTAAAGCATATACAAGTTTTTGGAAAACTTGTTTATCATCCTCATAAGGATTAAATAGATTCAAAATGCATAGAGCATATACAAGTATTATTATGCAAGTTGATGACTAGAATTGAAACTCTTGGCAATAGATTATTTGCTTTAAGAATTTGAAGTAAGGAACTTGCCGAAATCATTGACCCTGAAGGGAAGATTTATAAAAGCAGATAGAAGAAAACATATTTCGTCAAGGTTTTTCTACACTCATAAGCTCCCAAGAATGGTGATATCAACATGCAAGAGGTCTGTTCAAGTAATATTATTGTTGATTTATTTACCAAGTCTCTACCAACTACAACTTTCAAAAAGATGGTGCACAAGCTTGAAAAACGAAGATTCTAGTATCTGAATTGATGTTGTCATTAGGGAGAGTTAATACGCGATATACTCTTTTTTCCTCACAAGGTTTTGTCCCATTGGGTTTTCCTTGTAAGGTTTTTAATGAGGCATCCATAATGCGTATTGTTAGATATGTGTACTCTTTTTTTTTCACTAGATTTTTTTTTCTACTGAGTTTTATCTAGTAAGGTTTTAACGAGGTACATAATCTACCGACATTCAAGGGGGAGAGTTATAAACAATTTGTATTATAGTGAATGTCTAATTATGTGGAGTCCTTGTAGGATATGGTTAGGAATCCTACTTGGGGATCAAGTAAGGTTTTCCCTATAAATAAAGAGTTTTCCTTCGTTGTAAATAAGATTAGTGAAAGATCAATGAATCCTGAATATACTTCAAGATGAATAAGAAATCTTTCTCTTCTCCCTACTTTCTTCTTCTTCTAAATTTATACATTCTTCTTCTAAATTTATATAATTTCATAACAATTTTAAAATAGTTAAAGAGGATAATAAGATCACTCTAAAATATGAGTGTGTAATTAAAAATTTAGCGTGTAGTTAAAAATTCAATTATAGATTGGAAGTACTTTTTAACCATTTTTATGTGTTGACAATAAATCAATTAAAACATTACATTTTTTATCCGTTTAGATTCAAAGTCTAAAAACCCTTATAATAAAAAAATTTCAGAGTTTTGGACAAATTGATTGACCTCGAGCGCGAAACGACGTCGCATCTTTTTAAACCAAAACCCTGCTAAAACCCTAACAACAATGGCGGATTGTGAGTAGAACTCAGAACACAGAAAGATCAAAAGGATGAAGATGAAGAAACGAAAGCAACATAGCACTGACAAAGAAGACGGCTGTAGCAGACCTTCAAAATCCCATCGCACCGAACAGCTGGCTGGTGAAGTGGAAGAACCTATAGCTGTTCCAGAAAGTGAAGAAGCAATTAACATACAGGATGATTCCCCATGGAGAAATCTACAGTTGATATTGTCCCTTCAGAACAACTCTATTCCTCTCCAAGAGTCAGTACTAATACTTCAATGTTTGGCTATATTTTGCTGATAAAAAAGTTCGGTCTCGTTTCTGTTATAGAGTTTTTTTTTTTGGCTTTGTTTGCAAGTTCACGGATTTGGTTTTGGGAAATTTAATTTTCTTATTAGTTAGAAGAGAAACTTTGTGCATTTGATAGTTTTATTTTGTCTTCTAAACAAATACTCGAAATTCAAGCTAGTTGGGGTCTGCTATATGAATAATCATTATAGATGTGAATTAATCATAAATTGACTAGTTTTATGCTGTCTGTCAACATACCTTAACCCTTCTCTGGCAATGTTAGCAAGTTCACTGGCAGAGTTGTATGTTTGGACAAGAATGGAGAACAATTCTTTAGGAAAAAAACAGAATAACTAAGCTGATAATTGGTTCAACCTTTTGAAAAAGGGTTGCTCCAAATGCCATTGCAAAAACTGTTTCTCAACCAAAACTAACTGAATTTTTTTAATTCTCTAGCTTTTAGATGAAAACTAGTTTTTGCAACAAAAAGCTGATTTTTTTTTGGCAAAGATTCTTCTTTGACCTTTTGAACCAAGTGCCAGCTATTATTTTCATGTCGAAACACAAGTGTTATCTTTGATTATTGTGAAATGATGATTTTCTTCTAACAAACTAATTTTAGTGCAGAAAATTGGAGCTGGCATATAATTATGTGAAATCAAGAACAGAAGGGGCTGGTGAATGCAGGAAGGACATTCAGACAGTAAACTTTTCAAGAGTGGTAGTTTTCTTGAATAATTGGGTCCAGAGGATACTAGTTTCTTCTGAAAAGAAAATTAGGGTGGAAGGAGACAAGCATGCGATGGAAATTGCAGGGTCATATTTAGATTGCAGATGTTGGGTGATTTTCAGGTTCTGCTTGGAGGAATCAAAAAAGATGGGTGTTTCATTACACTTCTTAAGGGACTTGTTACGGGTCATCCAGTACATTTCAAGGGATGCATTGATACGTCTGGATGATCAGCCTATGGTAAGTGAAGATGTGGAGTTGCATAACATTGTGCTTGATTGCATATCCCTGGTCTTCTCATCTCATGGGGGTATTTCTAATGAAAATCTAGACTTATGGATATCATTGATTAGTGTGGTGCTTGAATTTCTCCGAAAGGTCCTCAATGATAAGCTCGATGGAACGAAGAGGGGTATTTTTGCCAAGCAGTTGTCTTGCTGCTTGCTTGAGCCATTTGTTAAGTTTCTAAAGGTCCATCCAACTCGTAAAAATGGTTTCCGCGAGTTTATAGATAAGCTTTTTGAAGATTTGTTGATTGTGTGGGATGTGTTAGATGTTCATGGCTGTGAAAGCAATCCAGAATGGAAAAGAAATCTATTGGTGTTGATAGAAGAAGTTTTGTCACAGGCATTATTCCATCAAACTCATATTGATGGATTTTTGAGCCTCCAAAGTACATCCAAATATAGGCATTCCGATGATAAAAAATCAAAAGAGGAGAAAACTTTCATAAAAAGTTACCATAGACACTTATTTGATAAGTTGGGGAAGATTATAACTGGGAAGAATGAGTCAGCACTCAGTGGTGCTGGAGAGCTGCTTCGCCTGTTCATTAATTGTATTTATATGAAGAATGGGGTTGTAGTCGGTGCAGAAGCATTTAGACACAAGGAAGGCAATTCTACTGCTTTTTCCAGGAGCTCTTCCAACAGCTCTGCGATCTCAACAAGTCCTCCCCACTATGCTCTGCCTGCAGAAGCACGGAAATCAGTTTTTGATTTTTTTGTAGAGATTATGGAACTTTTCTTATCAGAGATTTATACTCACTCACAGGCCGGTGTGGATGCTGAACCTCTGTATATGGGTCTTAGCACATTAAGATCTATCAATAAGTTGCTTGCAACATGTGTACAGGAAAAGGTATATATACGAACTGAAGATACCTCCGAAGGGGCTTGCTTTAATTTTTTGAAGTTAATTTATGATGCGATCATGTCGCTTACTGTCCAAATGAATCGGTTACTACAATCATTTGACTCTCCAGAAGAACGAATACCCGGGGAATTGTTGATTCTAGCTGCCAAGGAAATTTTTCTTGCTATTCATTATTTAGTGGATATTGAATATGAGGTTGTTGGGGATGATCTAGAAAAACTATGGGGTATGATACTTGCTCTTACAACCAGTAGTCACTCTCTGATGAACGCTTTAGATCAACATTTGTTGACTTCAGAGGTACTTAAGCTTGGATGCAGACTGGTTCACCTCTACAGTGAACTTCGACAGGTTTGTGAGTTTTGTTGATTAATTTGTAGACAATTACTTTGTATTATGGAGGAATACCTTAAATTTTTAGAAGGTATGACACCTTCACATAATACCTTAGTTTCATGAACAGCTATCCACCTTCTTCTGCACCCTTTGTGCTAGTGATAATGCGTGAGCTAACTTTTAATTTCATGCTTTACTATTGTTTATTTTTTTGGGAATCGAATCATTTTTTGGTCCTTTTTTATCCTAAACTTTATAGGTTAACATTGCCATATTCACACTAAGCAAAGCTGTAAGAGATGTATTATCATCATTCAGAAGCAACAAAGCGATCAAATCTTCAATGCTCTGTCACTCATTTGCTAATTCTATGAGCATGTTATTGTGCTCTCCAGAATTCAGACTTTCCATCAGAAATGCTGTCAAGTCCATTCCTGAGGGCCAAGCAAGTGGATGCATCCGACAGATGATTGTTGATGTTGCAGAATCTCTGGAATGGATAAAATCTGAATATCAGTTGCCTGCTGAGAGTGATTTTGCAGAACCATGTTTTAGTAGTTGTGGCACACTTTGCTTTGATCTAAAAGCTGAGATTTTGGGGAAAAGCTTGACTGAAATGTATACCCTTATTCTCGACTCAATAACTATTACTACTGGTAATAGCAACCTCATTGCTCTTTCCGTGAAAGATTTGATGGCTGTTATTCGCCCTGGTTTGAGTAGCTTGGTCTCTCAAGGTCCAGATATTCTTAGCGTTTTCTTTACTCTGGTAACAGGCAGAGGATTCAGTAAGGCAGCTGCACTTGGGAATGACATTCTCTCAGCATGCTGGATTGTGGTCTTTTTCTTTCGTTTGTATATGTCTTGCAGAAGCTTGCAAAGACAAGCCATCAGCCTGATGCCCCCAGATGCATCAAGGAAGATGTCAAGAGCACTTACTGATTCTTTTTCAGCTTATTCTGCGAAGGACTGGTTGGAGAGCAGTGGTTGGGAAGACGAAAGTTATTTTTCATGGGTTGTCCAACCTTCAGCTCCTCTTCCTGCTGTTATACATATTATTGCTGAGTTTTGTGATCAGCACACTGTTACAGTTTGCTATCCCCTTATTTATGTATTGAGTGGCATGGCTCTTCAAAGACTAGTTGATTTAAATAGGCAAATGAAGTCCATTGATTACTTGCTTCAGAGGAATAATAATATTGTCCAGACTATATTAGATAATGATGCTGGTCTATCATCATACTCCAAGGATACTAAAAAGTGGAACAAACATGTCTCAACTCTGAAGAAAGAGGCAGCAGACCTCACAGAATTCATGATAAGATATCTCTCATTAGTGACTGAAGATAGGATATATAAGTCCACAGTGGACCAAGTAAGCAGTAAGAATACATATCTCAATCATCTGTACGAAACTGAGGTATGGGATCTTGGTACCGGATCTATAGATGAGAAGCTGTTTCCATCTGCTTTGTGGTGGATTATTTGCCAAAATGTTGATATCTGGTGTCCTCATGCTTCTAAAAAAGACATGAAAAAGTTTCTTTTGGCTTTAATTCAGAACTCCCGTCCTTGTTTAAGCACGAATATGAGTGATCTCAGGAATTATATAGAGAAATCTGGCCACGTGACAGGAGTCAATCGACATTTGATCTCAGTGGAACTTCTGAGCAACATCATTCTATATGAACAAAGAGTAAGTTCTTGGGTAGCCTCTTCAGCACATACATTTAGCACTGTTTTAGCTTTACTAATGACCATCAAATCTTCATGCATCACATGTCACAACTTTGTGAAAGAACCTTTCTATGAATCCATGTAAAAGTTACTTGTTAATCCCTCAATTAAGAAGATCTCAGCCAAAGAAGACACGGCAAGGAAGCATGTTTATGCTCTTTGGTTTGACTGCAGGTTTCGTGGGTATAACTTGAACATTGTGATATATAAACTGAAGTAAAATTTCATCTACTTATAGAAAGACCCACATAAACACTAAGTTGCTTGAACTCTTCACTTTCGGTGCCGAACACTTGTCGACATAACATGGCGTGGGATCCGTACCCGATCTAGTCAATAGATTTTGAGTACTTTGACTAAAATCGACGGAGAAATTTCGGACAGATTCAATGATTTGTGTAATCAAATCAAAAGCTTAGGCGAAATTGAAAAAAATGGAATAACTTGCATATAGAATGTTCTATGTCACTCCTTTTTGTTTTATCTCATTCCAAGATTTTCCTAAAGTTCTCCATATAATATCTCGTAATTTAGGTTTTATAACCCTATTTTTAGATATTTGAATTATTTTTAGCTGAATGCCCGCACCCGTGGCGTATCCATACCTGGCTCCTTATCCCCAAATTTTATAATTTAGATCATGAAGGATCCGACCTCTAGATCTGCACCTGTATCAGACACTTGCACCCGAGTCCAAGCAACTTAACAGAAACATATTCATATGTGAAATCGATCCTGATATGCAATCTGGACTTGTTTAGCAGTTAATGCTTGCTACAATTTGAGATTCAAGTCTGAGTCCTCCTGGAGGCAGGTTTTCATATTCTAGTAAGAAACTAAGAATGATGTTGCAGGTAGATCACGTAAAGTTTGGTTGCATAGGTCTCTCTGTGTCAAACTGTCAGTTGCATAAGGGGTCACATTAGCATCCCACATTTGTTGGGGATTTTGGACACTTCTCATGTCCTGGTGTAGTAGATTGGAGAATCCTATTCCACTTACCCCTTAGAGTTATTGTGCTCTCTGGTTGCCTTGTTGAGTTCTATTGAGAATGATAATTTGTTGTGGTATTCTAACTGTATGTTATGATAGCCCATTTGCAGGCACATGGCATCCTTATTTTGCCAAATTTTGAAGAAGTCGGTGTCGTCAATATTTTCATATGTTGGAGAAGTTGATGTAAATGGTGCACCTGATTGGGAGAATGCTATACTCATGCTTGAAAAGTCATCGACTACATTTTTCAGAAGTAATCGTCCTCAGGATAATGACTCATTATTGATAGAGCCAGTCCATCATTTGCTAAATGACATACCTGCTGAAATTTGTGAAAAGGAACCAAGTCCTTTAAACGCAGAAATCACCAGATGCCGGGCATTTCTCAACCTTTTGAGCTGGATACCGAAAGGACATCTTAGTTCAAAATCGTTCTCACGTTATGCGACTAGCATTCTCAATATCGACAGGTATCACATCTTCACCCTTTTTGTTGTTTTCAGTAGACATTAAAGCCTTTAGCATTAGCTGTTGGAAAGCTTTTAGATATTGACATGACAACTTCAAGGCTCAGGCTAGTAATATAAACTGTAATGTTGGTTTGCTAAAAAGGCTATAATATTTCAGGCTCGTGGTTGGCTGCCTGTTTGATCAGCATGGTTCAGTAGCTTTATGCAGCCGTTATGAGCTCTTGAGGTTGCTTTTGACCTGCCGGAGAACCTTCAAAAATCTGTTAATGGCATCACGCGAAGGGAAGAAAGGTCATCAATCCTTTCTAGCTTGCTTCCTGTCGGAAAGCTCTCCTGTTTTTTGGCTTCTGAAGTCATTGTCTGCAGTAACTGGTTTTCTGAGCGTGATTTCTCAAGAGACTTCTCCTCAATTAAAACATATGATTTTCTCGTTGATGGATCACACATCTTTTATCCTTTTGACTCTGTTCAAAGATCAATTTGAAGCCATTTTTGCTTTGAATGCTGGGAAGTCTTATGGAGGAGCTATCAGTTCTGCTGATGGCCACGAAGAGACTGTTCTGAGAGAAAATGGTCCGTGTTCACAATTCTCTGATAACAACGATGCATGGAGAAGTGTTTCATCTGTAGCTGGCACCTTAACAGGTTATGCACAGGAATTGCTGGACTCCCTAAATCTAGCGCTTGTTAACAGAAAAGTGGGTGATCTAGCTGGGCTTCAGGAAATGGATAAAGTCTCACCTGTGGTCTCTTGCTTTCAGGGCTTCTTATGTGGTCTAGTTTCTGCAATGGACAGTTTGGATATTAAAAGTAGCAGTACTTTTATAGAATCAACTATCTGCAACCTCAAAATGAAACCATGTATAGAGACGTGTGCAAACTTGTTATACTCCATTTTGCATTTGTTATTTCTTGAGGGTGATCAATGCCCTCAAGGTTTGTCTAGTACCCACACTTCTATTGAGACAGAATGTTGCAATGAACTATTGGCTGCGGGAACTTACCAATTTGGGGACTCTGCCGATGAGGCTAATAATGTGAATAAGGAAGAATACTATTCTGGTTCTGCTGACTCCTTACAGTCTAATGACAGTAAGAATGACTTGCAAAAGTTTGGAGGTATTGAGTCTCTTTTGGCCAATGTGGACTTTGAGCAACAATATTTGAGGAAATCTTTATTGCAAGCACTTTCCATAGGAGAAAATCTTGAAGCAGCATTTTGTCTGAAGCATATTTTTGGTGCTTCTTCAGCTATTCTAAAGTTTTTGCTGCATACCAAGTCTACTTCCTTGCCGAAGAATCTTCTTCCCTTACTAATCCGTGTCTCTCATGTCTTGCTTTCTGATTTTGCCAACCACAGTGGGTCACTTGAACAGTTCTCTTTTATTTGGTTAGATGGTGTTGCAAAGTTCATTGGAGAGCTGGGAAAAGTATTTCCGCTGCTTAATCCTTTGTCTTCTAGAGATTTATTTGTGAAGCATATAGAATTGCATTTGAGGGCCATGGGGAAGTGCATATCTTTACAGGGGAAGGAAGCTACTCTAGCATCTCGAGAGATAGAATCATGTACCAAGATGCTAAGTGGTCTGCCAGAACATGACCTATCCAACTCTCATTGGCTAAACCACTTGGATGAGTTAAAATCCAGATTGAGGATGTCATTTGCAAATTTTGTCAGCAGTGCTTCTGAATTGCATTTATTGTCTGCTATTCAAGCTATTGAGAGAGCATTAGTTGGTGTGCAGGAACACTGCATTATTAACTATGAAGTAACTACTGGAAGTTCACTTGGAGCACAGGTCTCTGCTTATGTTGCTGCAGGCATTGATTGCTTGGATCTGATTCTTGAATCTGTATCAGGTACTATTTTATATCCAAGGTTTACTTTCAAGTACTAAGCTTGTGTTTGGACATGCAATATTAAGTCATAATTTCAAATCAGTGTTTGGACATGTGATTTGAGATCATGATTTCAAATCCCCAGTTCTCCAAAAAGCTCAAATCATGATTTCAACTTTTGTAAATGTAAAACTTGACCCATAAGTTTATATTTTCAAAAGAGAAAGGACCCGCCATTTTAAATTTTCCAAAAGAACTTATTTTCGGCGTGAAAAGATAGTTTGTACCATGTGAAATTATCATATTAAAGAATAACTAGTTACTACTGTTGACTAGTAAATCCTTATAAAATTATGTGTATTTGCAAGTTCGTATTCACAAACATATATTTATAAAAGTAACATGGATATATGTGATCTATCAATGTGGCGCCTTTTGGTATTTCAATATCTTGTTTATGAATTATGGTATGTTCAATTTTGTAAGATTGCGTAAGAATTGGGGAAGTTTTGATAGTTATCACAACTTGTGGGGTTTTCATGTTTATATTAAAAAATGCAACTGAAGAAATCCGAATAGAATCAAAACTTCTACTTCATATCAATTTGATTTCATATCACATGTCCAAACGGGGGCCTAAGAGAAAGGTATCACAATGTTTACGTCAAAGTTCTTTGCTTTCATTTGGACTCCACAAATGATCAGCATTTTTTTCTCACAGATATTACATAATTTTGTCTGGATAAGAGAGAAATTAAGCTCTTTAGATTGCAAGAAAGATCAAGAGATGTTGTATTTACATTTCAGTTTTAGCCTTGTGAAGGATAAGAAAACACTGGTTCTTCAGTTTCAAAAAAAAAAAACACTCTGGTTCTTGTCGTCTTGTCGACATGAAATTAACTGAATAGCTCTAGCAATCAGATGCTCATTATGCTATTACTAATGGTTTGAATGTGAAAAACATTTAAATGGTTTGAATTCTGAAAGGATATGTTTGAGTAGGAGCTAGTAGGGCATTCCTCAGATGTTGCATTACATGAAATATGAAAGCTCTGGTTTGGACAGTTAAGTAACTTTAAGTCATAAATCACAAGAGGAGTGTGATGAGTGCAGGGGAGAAAGTAGCATAGTCTCCCTGAAAAGGGGGACTTTTAATTCTTTTTGTCCGTGATTTCTCGTTTTTTTTGAGGATCTTTTGACTGGGATTTTGTTACTTTTCAGAACACTAAATTAATCAAAAGGAACAATAGTTTCCTTGGCTTTGCTCATTGCATGTAAAGAGACTAAGACGACATCAGTTTTAGGAACTTATAAACATGTCTTCAGAGGCAAAGCAGTACTTGCAAAGATCTCTATCTATGTGTGAGCTCTCTCTGGAAGCTGTGATGTTTTTCATTTTTTGTTGGAGTTTAGGGAGCTGATTGTTCTTCATATTAAGTTGCAAAAAAATCCCGATACTGTTGCCCTATACTTGTGTATTTTAGATTTGTTCGTAACTTGTGGTTTCGTATGTCCTTTGTCTTTTTTATAGGGCGTAAAAAGTTGGCTGTGATCAAAAGGCATATCCAGAACTTAGTATCGTCTCTACTCAATGTAGTCCTGCATCTGCAAGGCCCCAAGATGTTTTTCAGAAATCATAAGTTCAGGAAAGATTTTGCTGAACCCGACCCTGGCTCTGTTTGTCTGATGTGCATTTCAGTGCTGACAAAAATTTCTGCTAAACACGCTTTCTTCCAATTGGAAGCATGCCATATTGGGCAGTTATTGCATCTGCCTGCTACAGTATTTCAGAGTGCTTTTCAGCTTTGGACATCCAAAGTTCTGCTTTGTTCTAATTATACAGGAGGCTCGACTTTCGAAGAAACTGAGGTTCCTGGAAGCGAAAGAAGCGTCGTGGATAGAGAATTTTGCATAAAGCTATATGCTGCATGCTGCCGAATGCTGTGTACTGTTCTAAAGCATCACAGAAGGTTTGCTACTTCCTTTGTTCTTATTTCCTTCAAACTAGAAATATTTGTGGCCTATTCCCTTGTGTTGTTCACAGTGCAATTTATGATTACTTGGGAACTTCAAAAGAGATAGAGAAACATTATAGATGTGTGGATGTTGAGCAAATTTTCCCTTATAAGTCCATGATCTATTCTCTTGGTTTTCGCGATATGTAGTGAGACACGGCGCTGCATCGCGCTTCTGGAAGATTCAGTTGGCAGACTTCTTAATTGTTTGGAGATGGTACGCACTAGTCCAGTTGGAGGAGATTATTTTGGATGGGAAGTTCAAGTAGGAGTAAAATGCGCCAGTTTTCTTCGAAGGGTGTATGAAGAGGTAAGGTTACTTCTACGTTATACTCTCTCCTCAATAATGGATTTTTCAATTACTGAAATGTTGGGTTAACATGATCTAAATACATCCTGCATCATTTATAGTTGCCTTTTGCTTTTCTGAAAAAATGGAGTAGAAGACAGATGGCTTTCGGGCTTTACAGGTTGCTTCTGGATACTTAGGCCTAGGCTCATGAGTGCTTTCATGATTCGAAATTCATGACCCTTCCCAAAATTGAATGTACTATAAACAGTGCTCAACTTAGAAGAACTTGCCTTGAGCTTGACTTCGAACATGTTAGTTCTAAGCTTTGATTTAGTCATAGTCAGTTCTGAGGTGGTTGTTCCCATTCATTACTAGCTTTGTACCGGAGTTTCTTTTTTATCCATTTACTAGCTTGGCAGTTAGTATTGGAAGTCATTAATAAAATTTCCATTAGTTATCAAAAGAGAAGTTCTGAGATTGTTGAAACTAGATAATATAGGATGCATTCCTTTGATTTAAAGATAATTTGACGATGTCGGTTTCTTGTCTCAATTACATTGTCAGAAGGGTGCTAGTGCAAGTTTCGATTTAGGGTCATCAATGCATTAGTTTCATTCACTATTTGTCAATTCACCTAATTCCAAGAGGTTTCTTTTATATGTCTTTCATACAATGACTGTCCCCTTTCTATATTGCAGATTAGGCAGCACAAAGATGTCTACGGTAACAATTGTTTTCAATTCCTATCTTGCTACATATGGGTGTACTGTGGATATGGCCGGCTTAGAAATGGAATTATCCGGTACTTTTTTGTTGTATTCACTTTTGATTTCATGTTAGAGGCACAATGTGATTTGTATTTTTGATTCCTGTTCTCTTATCTTGATGATTTTTTTTTTCAACTTGGAAGGGAAATCGATGAAGCTTTAAGACCTGGTGTCTATGCTTTAGTAGATGCTTGTTCAGAAGACGATCTTCAACGTCTTCACACAGTATTCGGAGGTGAGCAATCTCAACCTGTTCTAAAGTTTGAAAGAATATTAAGCTATTAGTTGCCTGTTGGCTCACTATTTAATCTTTCTATTTTTATAGAGGGACCCTGCAGAAATACCCTTGCTACTTTGCAACATGATTACAAGATTCATTTCCAGTATGGAGGAAAAGTGTGATTGATCATCATAACTACTTTTGTTGGCAAAGTCTCTTTGTGGAGTTCCCCGTATCACTACATTGCTCACAGGGTTAAAGGCTCGCAGCGGGGGCATTCACCTGCAGCCTGTTTTAACAGCAATCGGAAACGCCCCTCTTGATCCGTTCTTCAAGACCTACAGTTGAAGGCTAATCAAAGAATGCAAAATTTGACATTGGTTCCTTGGGACATGCTTGTGCTCTGCTGCTAAAATGTTGTAGCAAACTGTATACACACACCCTTCTTCGAAAGCTGAGACTCAATTATGTACAAAGAAGTTTTGCTGAGCTCGAGCCTTGGGAGTTCATGTGTACCAGTATGAGTAGAAGTATGGCATCATCTCTTTTTAATTATGTGAATTTGATATCCCTTGCCAATGGTTTGAAACTCGAGGGACAATAAACCTTTTTGAAAGCACATAAGATTTAATTGAAAACATCTCCAGTTCAATTATATGTATAATGTATGGATCCAATTTTGTTTGGCCGATGTGAACAAATACACAATTTTGTGATAGTCATGTCATTTTTGTGCCCATTATATTTTTATGCAAGTTTATTTGCTTTGGGAACAACTTCAGACATACGCCGTTGATGTTGGAAATTATGAAGGCCAAACATTATATTTTTGGCCTCAAGTTTGGTAGGACTTGTCAAGTCCTAGACATCTTTTTTTTTTTACTGAAGCTTTAGTTTCTTTTTTTTTTTTTTTAATAATCGAGAAATACATCATCGACCTGTTGCATTTGGAACCAATCATCTGTCCCTCTATTATTCTTCACTTAAGTATCGGGTTTACTTTGTATGGTGTGGGATTCAAACCTGCTACCTAAATCAAATCCTTCACCTTTTGCCGCTCGAGCATGCTTTGGGGCTTTTTTTTACTGAAATTATTGATTGATTTGATAAAGCTAAACTTCGGACATTTTTTTGCTATAGTTGTGGCCTAAGCAAGGATCTATAGCTTCAGTCATGTGATTGTATTGCATATAAAAATTGGATAAACTTTAGTGATGTATGATTTGACTTTTCTTTTTTTTGAAATAGGTAACTGATTTGTGATTTGAATATTTTTATCCATTTTTTAAAAACTTCTTTCAAATAAGCTCAAATTCAAGACATAAGTGTCATATTGTTTCATAAAGAAATACGAAAACATAAAGAAATTCGAGAACATAAATGATTTTTATGAACAAAACTTCAAGCATCAATCAATTTGTCAAAACAATAAAAATCTAACGGCTTAAGTCATCTACGGCCTTCTAAAGTTGTCCGCATAATTCACTTAGACACCTCAACTATGACTTGTACCTATTGAACACTCTAATATTAATAGATATGTACTTATTGAACACAAAATGATAATAAAGCTTTTAAAATATTGTGTGCGTAGTTCACGCACATTGTCTTGAAAAATAACCAATAATACTCCAACACGTGTCACATGGACCCAATTTATTGAATTTTTATTTTTGTTAATTCCAATCTCAATTTTTTTTTAAAAAAATAATTAAAAAAGAAAAGAAAAAATCATTCCTCCCCCACAAGAACTACCCATCTTTCTTCTTCATCCCTTAATGTCGATGGATACCTCCTGCGACAATGAAAAAGAAGAAAAGAAACAAATCACTCCCCAACCATTTAGTTATATGTGCTTTCTTCTTCTTCTTCATTAGTTGTTACCCATTATTATAAATTAATGGAGTGAATATTGTAATTTTTGTGAAAAATAAATTAACTTTGATAAATTATTTTAAAATTAATTACCAAGAGAAATCGTGAGGATTTTAAAGTATTATATCAAATTTTCTGATATTATTTTACAACTTAATGTGTTGATGTTTGTTGATCGAAGTCGGAAATAGAAATGAACGGAAGTTGCCTTTAAAACTCTGATGTCCGATTATTTTTTTCATTATTGCAAGTTCGATTTAACACTTGGAAGATTCAGTTTTTTTTTATGAAGAGCAAAAAAGATAAAAATAAAAAATCAACACAGAGTTAACAACAATGAAAATGGGTAAAGAAGAAGACAACTGTTGATATAGCTTACAGGGAAGGGGGTGAGGGGATTTGTTTTCTTTTTGGATATTATAATGCAAAATACTTTTTTTTAGTTATTTTAATTAATGCAATGCCATGTGTCATTATAAGAAAAAAAAAAGGTAGAAAATTTTTATTAATAAAAAATAAAAAATAAAATTTAGACTTGTTCACGCGCTTCCATGCAGTGAGATGCACTTATTCTGCCATATCAGCATTTTATGCTTAATAGACCGTGTTTTGAATAATTTAGGTGTTCAATAGGTACAAGCCATAGTTGAGGTGTCTAAGTGAATTATGCGGACAACTTTAGGGGGCCGTAGATGACTTAAGCCAAATCTAACAAATTCATTCAGCATCCTTTTCGATGTATGTATGTTCTAAAATTTATTTGAGAAACATGCATACACATAATAACACTCACAATTTGAACAAATAATTTCTTTTTCTTTATTTGTTTTCCAATTACAATTTACATTTTTTCATGCTTACAAAAAGTTATTGCAAACACTATTGGAAAAACCCGTACAAGCACAAAAAGATATATGCTAAAAGTAATGAAAATAAAATGGAAAAATAATGACACCAAGAATTTTAAGTGGAAATCCTTCTAAATAAGGGAAAAATCACGGGCTAAGAGGACTAATTGATATTACTATAGTAAAGAATTTTACACTCTGTAGTCACGAATACAATACTCAAAGTGACTACTACACACTCAAAAGGAACAACACTCTTTTGATTTTCACCTTACTAGAATATCGCTCACACTCTATTTTTCTTGTATAGCCTATGGAATACCTCTTTTTGCTCTCAAAATGGTCTTTTCTCTCTAACTTGGTGTGTTCTACAATGAGCAAAAATGCGCTATTTATAAAAAGAGAAAATTATGCCTATGTCGCTAATGACATAGGTAAATATAACAAAGTAAAAAGGGTTGCAAATATTACCAATATGTCAACCACCAAATCTTTTATATTCAACTCTAATTACTATTCTTTTTTAACAATTACTTGTAGCAATTGAATATTAAAAGTTGACCAAAAATATGGGCTTGACTCCACAAATCTCCCCCTCCAGTCCCATTCCCTAGAAGGAGATATCTTCATTTTCTTTAGAGAGAGCTCATACCCACAAGTTCTTTGCATAACTTGAACTTGTCTTTCGATATCGTCTTTGTTAGCATATCTGCAGAATTTTCACTAGTGTGAATCTTTTTGACGTGAAATGATTCACTCTCCACTTCCTCACGAATCCAATGATATCTAACGTCGCTGTACATGGAGTTCTTGCTCAAGTCTATTGCACTCTGGCTGTCACAATAGACAATATACTCCATCTGATGCAAATCAAGATCTTGAAGAAATATATTTAGCCATATCATCTCCTTGTTGGCTTCAGTAAGCGTAATATACTCAGCTTCAGTTGTAGATAGTGTAACACAATTCTACAACTTCGACTACCATGATATAGTTCCCCCCAAAAAAGTAAACAAATACCCACTAGTGAATTTTTTTGTTATAAAGGTCACCTACCATATCAGAATCTGTATAGCCTTTCAAGATTGTATTTGATGCTCCAAAACAAAAGCATTCATTTGAGCTTCCTCTAAGATACCTGAGTATCCTCATAGCTTGACAATGCTCTTTTCCTGGATTGTCGAAAAATCTGCCGACAACACCAACTGCGTGAGCAATATCAATCTAGTGCATACCTGCATATATTAGACTTCTGACGACGAAGGAATATGAAACTTTGGCCATGCTTTCTTTTTCCTCCCAAGCTGTAGGACACATCTTCTTGCTCAACATCATATGACCAGCAAGAGGTGTGCTAACATACTTAACATTCTTCATATTGAAGCGCTCTAGTACACGTTTAATGTACTTTTTCTCGAACAAATAAATCATCCTTTCATCTATGAGACAAGTAATTCTCATGCCCAAAATTTATTTGGCATGGACCTAGTCTTTCATGCCAAAAGACTTACACAACTCTTTATTTAACTCGTCAATGTTGGGAGTATTCTTTCCCACAATCAACATATCATCCACATATAGCAAGAGAATGATAAAATCATTGTCAGAAATTTTTTATACAAATACGCAATGATCTGATGAAGTCTTCTTATAGCCTTGCTCCTCCATAACAGATTCAAACTTCATGTACCTCTATCTAGGAGCTTGTTTTAGGTCATACAGACTCTTTTTGAGTTTGCACACAAAATTTTCTTTACCTTCTACTTTGAAGCCCTCAGTTGTTCCATATAAATCTCTTCTTTTTGGTCACCGTGAAGGAAAGTCGTCTTCACATCCATCTGCTCAATCTCTAAATTAAGACTAGCAGCCAAATCTAAAACTGTGCGAATCGAGGACATTTTCACAATAGGAGAAAATATTTCGTCAATGTCAATACCCTTCCTTTGACCAAATCCTTAACAATCAATCTAGCTTTGTTTCTCGGCTTCAAGTTATGTTCTTCAACTTTAACTTTGAACACCTACTTTTTCTTCAAATCTCTCATGCCTTTAGCAATTTGACCAACTCATAAGTGTGGTTCTCATGCAGAGACTTCATCCCATCTTGCATGACTTCAATCCATTGATCCATGTGCTTCTAATAAACAGTGAGTAACACATACTCATCGGGTGAATAACAGGAGAAAGGAAACAACTGTCTTGTGAACCTCTGAAGCGGAATATTTGATTCGTCCACAACTTCATGAGCAAAAGGATCATCAATAACAATATCATTGTTATTATCAACATCAACATGTTGATTCGATGCATGATTATGGGCGTCACCATGATCATCAAACCCAAAAACACCATGCGTACTTGTGTGAGGAACTTCATCATAATGAATTATACCAAATTTGAAGATTCTACCTTCTCTGCTTTGTCAATATCTTCAATTGTTTGATTCTCCATGAAAATAATATCAAGACTTCTCACAAGTTTCTTTGTAATTGGATCATATAGCCTGTAACCAAATTCATCAAGGTCATATCCAATGAAGATGCACTATCTTGTCTTGACATATAACTTTGACCTCTCATCTTTTGGCACATGTACACAAGCTTTTCAACCAAATACTCTCAAATGGTCATCAAAAACATCCTTTTTGACGTGAAATGATTCACAGAAGTGAATATCCTGCAGATATGCTGACCAAGACGATACCGATAGACAAGTTCGAGTTATGCAAAGAACTTGTGGGTATGAGCTCTCTCTAAAGAAGATGAAAATACCTCCTTCCGGTGAATGGGACTGGAGGGGGAAATTTGTGAAGTCCATCCCATATTTTTGGTTAACTTTTGCTATTCAATTGCTACAAGTAATTGTTAAAAGGGAAACTTACATAAACATACTATGATAAAAAATATTTACCATTAATAGCAATAATACTTTTTCTTCATTTGATCACTTTTAATTCATTTATAATACAAGTTTAATATATATTACAAAGAACAATTTATTATTCACATATAATACAAGTTTTAATGATGGTTAATACATTTATCACACATTTTAATACACTTATAATACAATGTGTCAAATTTTTACCAAACAAACATAATATATTTGAAAAAACAATTATAATTCATATAAATTGTATACATAATTCACTTTTAGTACATATTGCATAGTATTACTATAAATGGTAATAAATAAAAAGTATCGCTAAAATCAGTTTTTATTTATTAAAATGTACCAATTTATGTAATTTTTCCTTGTTGAAAAGGAATAATAGTTAGAGTTAAAAATAAAAGATTTGGTGGTTGACAAATTGGTAAGATTTGCAACCCTTTTTGACTTTGTTATATATACCTATGTCATTAGTGACATATGCGTAATTTTCTCCTTCTATAAATAGAACATTTTTGCTTATTTGTAGAACACACCCAGTTAGAGAGAGAAAACCCCTTTGAGAGCAAAGTGAGATATCCCATGAACTATACATGAAAAATAGTTTACGAAGAAAAATAGAGTGTGAGCGTTATTTTAGTAAGGTGGAAATCAAAAGAGTGTTGTTCCTTTTGAGTGTGTAGTAGTCACTTTGAGTATTGTATTCGTGACTACAGAATGTAAAATTCCTTACTATAGTGATATCATTTGCTCCTCTTGGCCTGTGGTTTTTCCCTTATTTAGAAGGGTTTCCACGTAAAATTCTTGGTGTCATTATTTTAGCATTTCATTTTCATTACTTTTAACACGTATATTTTTATGCTTGTCTGCATTTTCTCAATAAACTGGTATGAGACCTAAGGTTTTAATAGAGTATGCCCTGTGGTTGCAGCACAATCTGAACTTCCACATCAAAAAAGATTTACTTTGATTTGCGATAACTATATTTTTGATGAAAACAATAGAAGCCAACACAAGCAGAATTATTACTTTGAATGGTATCAATTATGCCATTTGGAAGGGAAAAATGGAAGATTTGCGTTATGTTAAGAATTTTTATAAATCAGTATTTACCATTGTAAAGCCTGATAATAAAACAGATGAAGAGTGGAATCTGTTGCACAGACAAGTTTGTGAATTCATTAGGCAATGGGTCGACGATAATGTGTTGAACCATATTTCTAGGAAGACACATGCTCAAACTCTATGGGAGCATCTTGAAAGTTTGTATGCTCGGAAGACTGGCAACAACAAAATGTTCTTAATAAAGTAGATGTTAAGTTTAAAGTATCATGATGGTTCTCCGATGACAGACCATCTGAATAATTTTCAGGGGATCATGAACCAATTATCTTCTATTGGCATCAAATCTGATGAAGAAATTCAAGGATTGCTTCTACTTTGTTTTCTACCAGACTCTTAGGAAACATTTAGAACTTCATTATCAAATCCTGCTCCGGATGGTATAATCTCTATGGATTTCGCCAAGAGTAGTGTCTTGAACGAAGAGATGAGAAGAAAAACTCAAGGTTCTTCTTCGTCGGATGTCCTGATAACTGGCCCCAAGGGGAGAAACAAAACCCATGGTTCTCAATATAGAAAACAAAATAAGAGCAAATCCAGAGGCAGACTTAGGGGTATTGAGTTCTATCATTGTAGTATGAAAGGGAACACAAAGAAGTTCTGCAAGAAGTTGAAGAGGAAAAATAAAAACAAAGAGGAAACTAAAGAAGATGGCAATGAAAATATCCTAGCCACCGTCACCAGCAAAGATCTTGTTACTATCCTTGATGCAGATATGATAAATATTTCTTGTGATGAGTCAAGCTGGGTTGTGGACACTGGTGCTGCATCTCATGTGACATTAAGAAAATATTTTTTCTCTTCCTATACTCCTGGTAATTTTGGAACGTTGAGTATGAGTAATGAAACTGTTTCTAGGGTGGTTGATTTTGGTACAATTTATTTGAAAACTAGTGTTGAAACTAAACTAGTTTTGAAAAATACTCCAGATGTTCATCTGCACCTGATTTTTGTTGGTCTTTTATATGATAAAGGATATATTAGTACCAACGGTGATGGAAAATGGAAACTCATTAAGGGTTCCATGGTTGTGGCTCGTGATAACAAACGTCATGGTCTATATTGGACTATGGTATCTGTTTTTGTTGATATGGTGAATACGGTTGAGAGTGATAACTCTTCAACGTTATGACACAAAAGACTTCGCCACATTAGCGAGAAAAGATTTAATGTTTTAGGCAAGAAGAATTTTTTGTCAAATTTCAAAAGTGTGAGCACTGCTTGACTGATAAACAAAATAGAGTTTCCTTTAATAACTAACCTCCTTCGAGAAAGACAGAGTTTCTTGAGTTGGTGCACTCTGATTTATGTAGTCCAATGAAGACAAAGACATTGGGCGGTGCACTTTACTTTGTCACTTTCATTGATGATTGCTCGAGAAAATTTTGGATCTATGTCTTGAAGACTAAAGACCAAAGACCAAGTGTTAGCTGTCTTGAAGTAGTTTCACGCTTCAGTTGAAAGAGAAACTGGAAAGGAACTGAAGTGTATTCGTACTGATAATGGTGGTGAATATTGTGGATCATTTGACGAATATTGCAGCATTAATGTATTAGATACTAAAAGACTCCTCCTAAGACTCCTCAGTTTAATGGTTTGGCTGAGAGGATAAACAGGACCTTGATGGAAAAAGTTATATGTTTGCTTTCTGAAGAAAAGTTGTTGAACTCATTTTGGGGTGAGGTTTTATTGACCGCTGCACATGTTATTAATCTATCTCTTATTGTTGCTTTGCAAAGTGATGTACCAAATAGTGTTTGGTATGGAAAGGATGTTTACTATGATCATTTGAGAGTATTTGGTTGCAAAACTTTTGTAGATGTGCCAAAAGATAAGAGGTCAAAGCTAGATGCCAAGACAAGGCAATGCATCTTCATTGGATATGACCTTGATGAATTCGGTTACAGGCTATTAATCAAATTGAAAAGAAACTTGTGAGAAGTCGTGATATTATTTTCATGGAGAATCAAACAATTGAAGATATTGACAAAGCGGAGAAAGTAGAATCTCAAGTTTTGATGGTATATTTCATCATGATGAAGTTCCTCACATAAGTATACACGGTTTAATTGGGTTTGATGATCATGGTGACGCCCATAATCATGCATCGAATCATCATGTTGATGTTGATAATAACAATGATATTGTTATTGATGATCCTCCTGCTCATAAAGTTATGGACAAATCAAATATTCCGCTTTGGAGCTCCACAAGACAGCGCTTTCCTTCCTCCTGTTATTCACCCAATGAGTATGTGTTACTCACTGACGGGGGAGAACCTGAATGTTATGAGGAGACCATAGATCAATGGATTGAAAGACATGCAAGATAAGATGACCTCTTTGCATATGAACCACACTTATGAGTTGATAAAATTGTCTAAGGGCATGAGAGCTTTGAAGAACAAGCGGGTGTTCAAAGTTAAAGTTGAAGAACATAACTTGAAGCCCATATACAAAGCTAGATTGGTTGTTAAGAGATTTGGTCAAAGGAAGGGTACTGACTTTGACGAAATATTTTCTCCTATTGTGAAAATGTCCTCGATTCACACAGTTCTAGGTTTGGCTGCTAGTATGAATTTAGAGATTGGACAGATGGATGTTAAGAAGGTTTTCCTTCACGGTGACCTAGAAGAAGAGATTTATATGGAACAACTGAGGGCTTCAAAGTAGAAGGTAAAAAAAATTTGTGTGCAAACTCAAAAAGAGTCTGTATGGCCTAAAACAAGCTCCTAGACAGTGGTACAAGAACTTTGAATGTGTTATGGAGGAGCAAGGCTATAAGAAGACTTCATCAGATCATTGCGTATTTGTACAAAAATTTTCTGACTATGATTTTATCATCCTCTTGCTATATGTGGATGATATGTTGATTGTGGGAAATAATACTTCCAAGATTGATGAGTTGAAGAAAGAGTTGTGTAAGTCTTTTGCTATGAAAGACTTGGGTCATGCCAAACAAATTTTGAGCATGAGAATTACTCGTCTCAGAGATGAAAGGAAGATTTATTTGTCCCAGAAGAAGTACATTGAACGTATATTAGAGCGCTTCAATATGAAGAATGCTAAGCCTGTTAGACACCTCTTGCTGGTCATATGAAGTTGAGCAAAATATGTGTCCTACAGCTTGGGAGGAAAAAGAGAGCATGGCCAAAGTTTCATATTCCTCCGTCGTCGGAAGTCTAATGTATGTAATAGTATGCACTAGACCGATATTGCTCATGCAATTGGTGTTGTCAGCAGATTTTTCGACAGTCCAGGAAAAGAGCATTGTGAAGCTGTGAAATGGATATCATGTATCTTAGAGGAAGCTCAAATGAATTCTTGTGTTTTGGAGCATCAAATCCAGTCTTGAAAGGCTATACAGATTCTGATATGGTAGGTGACCTTTATAACAAAAAATTCACTAGTGGGTATTTGTTTACTTTTTTAGGGGGAACTATATCATGGTAGTCGAAGTTGCAGAATTGTGTTGCACTATCTACAACTGAAATTGAGTATATTGCGGCTACTGAAGTCAGCAATGAGATGATATAGCTAAAACGATTTCTTCAAGATATTGAGTTGCATCAGATGGAGTATATTGTCTATTGTGACAGCCAGAGTGCAATAGAATTGAGCAAGAACTCTATGTACCATGTAAGAACAAAAGACACCGACACAGATATCATTGGATTTATGAGGAAGGGGAGAGTGAATCATTTTATGTCAAAAAGATTCACACAAGTGAAAATCCTGCAGATATGTTGAACAAGAAGATACCGAAAGACAAGTTCGAGCTATGCAAAGAACTTGTGGGTATGAGGTCTCTCTAAAGAAGATGAAGATACCTCCTTCCGGTGAATGGACTCGAAGGGGAAATTTGTGGAGTCCATCCCATATTTTTGATCAACTTTTGCTTTCAATTGCTACAAGTAATTGTCGAAAAGGAATAGTAATTAGAGTTGAAAATAAAAGATTTGGTAGTTGGCAAATTGGTAAGATTTGCAACTCTTTTTGACTTTGTTATATTTACCTATGTCATTAGTGACAGGCATATTTTTTTCCTTCTATAAATAGAGCATTTTTGCTCATTTGTAGAACACACCAAGTTAGAGAGAAAAAAAAATACTCTGAGAGCAAAGTGAGGTATTCCATAGACTATACAAGAAAAATAGTATGTGAAGAAAAATATAGTGTGAGCGATATTTTAGTAAAGTGAAAATCAAAAGTGTTGTTCCTTTTGAGTGTCTAATAGTCACTCTAAGTGTTGTATTCGTGACTACACAGTGTAAAATTCCTTACTATAGTTATATAAATTGTTCCTCTTAGCCCGTGATTTTTTCCTTATTTAGAAGGGTTTCCACGTAAAATTCTTGATGTCATTATTTTCCCATTTTATTTTTATTACTTTTAACATATATATTTTTGTGCTTGTCCGCGTTTTTCCAACAAACACTGCCCATCTGTCCTGTTCTCACTTAAATTTCCTGACTTGTGTCAATTTAAGGTTCCAACTTGTCAAGTATGCCTAACCCATACTTCATTAAACCAAGTATAACCTATACTAGGTAGACCTTTACGCCAACTTGTTGAAATATAATTAACTTTTGCAAAGTAGCTTAAAAATAGTTACTTCTCTATTACAATTAAGTGCAAAAAGACTTAGTTTTACATGTATACGTTCAAATTTCGACTGTCATGGAGCTTCACTTATAAAAGTTTTAACTCTAGAACACTATTCTTGAGTTTCACTTGTATAAGTTTAACTCCAAGACGATGTGATCAAATTTGAATTTCTACTAATGAAACTTTACTTACTATGCTGGAGTGATGATATGCTTGAGATAAAACCATGTTTTGCAGTACACTGGAATTCTGGTAACAAAAACAAAAAAAGCATAAAATGTACTAATTGACCATACTTCTCATTTGAAGCATAGATATTTATTCTGTGTTGGGACTTGGGAGGGGTCAAGTGAATTCAACGAACTTTGGTATAATTAGAGTCGAGGAACATACAACACATCCAAGCCCCGCTATAAAAAAAATTGACACTCTGAAGCTCCACAATTTGCTTTCAGTGTGTTATTGAAATGAGATGGATGAAAAACAAGTTATACAAGATGAGTTGGGAAGTTACCAAAATTCCACTAGATAAAACTCCTTCATAAATTAGCCATCTGATGCTTCCAGCACTGCTATTTCTCTACGCATTTATTTCCACGACTACAACCCGTGACAAATGATCAAGCAGCTACCTTCTTGGATGTTACAGAATTAATAATGGTGGCAAACTCAGGACCCTGAAACATAGAATATTAAGGTTACGGCGCATTTCAAAAATCATATCTTTCAAAAACAATGGAGAATTTCTACTTGGAATAAATGATGCAGCGACAACAAGTTAGATATATGCAGTACAGAGGAGTTGTTTTAGTACACAGTTAATGAAACTAATCGCAATGTGTATTGAAGATACAACCACCACCTATGGCTGATTACCTTCTATCATCTTTTTGTGATAACCAAAAAAATTTCGGAGGGACATTTGATGCATGGTTGTAACTTGGTGGATAATGGTTGTCCCTTTACCCGTCTCCACTTAACTACCGGCTTTAGTCCATTGGCAGAGTCGAACTATTGACATGAGTCTAACCTATGTGTCATGCACTGTGCTCTTACCATTGAAGCGAAGCCCTACGGATATTGCTTTTGTTACACTCCATCAAAATCCAAAGTCCCAATGATCTTCACATCAAACTCCACATATCAATAGAGTTCTTTCTAAACCAACTTTGGCACTCCAGAGTGTGTGCAGTAGTTGCACCAACACCAAAGAATTTTTAGTGTCCACGATAAAGGGTAGCTCCACCGTCCACTTATAGTCACGATGAGCAACGATTTTTTCCCAATACTAGTCACAGTGAACAACATTTTCTAGATATAATGTTCTTTCTCAAGGGATGCCATAAAATCTAGGCCCAGCTCAAATTTAATAACTTATCCATGTGTTAATTCTTGCAATTTTGGTCAAGGATACAGTTCTTGCATGTTACAGGCAAATAGGGAACTAAAAAATATTTGCCAGACAAAAAGCATGTACTTAGCAATTAAAAGATAACCTTTAAAGAAGCACCCCCAACTAGAAAGCCATCAATATCTTCTTTCTTTGCCAGGTCAGAAGAGTTGCCTCCGTTCACAGAGCCTGTCAAAATTTTACAGTTTAATGAAACATGTAAATTACAATTCAGTTTCACGAAAAATCTAGGCATATCGACAGCAGGGAAACAGGATTTCGAGGCACCAAATACAGGTTGGATATGCCTCAATTTAACAATGCGTCAAAGTCCTTCACTGACTCACAAAAAGAGAAAAAAAAGAATTCTTCAAAAGACAAACAAATAAGAATTCAACAAAAAGAGTTGGGTGTTCACTTCCCCATTCCCCCTATGTATAAAAAAACAAAAAGAGGAGTTAACTACTGTAATTTTGATACGGCTCAACACAACCAAGCGGAAGAGGGGAACTTTTACGATATCTAGTTGACATATCAATAACAAATCACAACATGGCTGAAATCCTTTACTATTAACAACTCATGCAATCTCTATTTGCATGCATGAAAGAAGAGGAAAAGGTATTTTTTACATGAACTCAACACTCAAATTCATTACCTCCATATATGATGCGTGTTTTAGAAGCAACTTCTGCAGAAACATTCTTACTTAGCCAATCACGAACAGCTGCATGGACCTCCTGAGCCTGCTCAGGTGACGCCACTTTACCAGTTCCAATAGCCCATACAGGCTCATATGCGATGACCACATCATCCCAACTTGGTAAAGCATCTGCACATCACAGAAATGCCAATCAAACAGATCTAAGAAATATAAAGCTTTCACATGAACACGTTTAGCTTAAGGGAGAAAATTCATTAAGCCAAGGCAATGGATATAAATGACTATCCCATCCCTCATCCCTGCCCCCAGTGAGTAATCTTAGCTTTTAATAGAACATCATATACATATATAGGTCACATGAATATGAGATGAAAGATTCGGCAAGAAAGATATACTCAACAAAATCTCACCGGCAAAAGCCTTCAACTGGTTGAAACATACATCAAAAGTTTTTCCAGCTTCTCTTTCTTCCAATAGCTCTCCAATACAGGCTATCACTCCAACATTCTGGCTTAAGGCATAAGCGGCCTTCTTCCCAATAAACTGCACGAGAGAATGGCCCAGTCAAGTCCTTGGTGAAGGTGAACAGCTCAACACACAACGAAGTATCATCAAGAACCAGCAAATGTTTTACTTCATTTCACTTGTGACAAATTGCTTAGTTTTCCATAAAATTCACAAATCAAATGATTCTTGCAGAGCCTTACTTCATCATTTTCTCCAATTACATGTCTCCGCTCAGAATGACCAAGAATGACCCACTTGCAGCCAATATCTTTCAACTGTTCCACGCTACATATGTTAAATAAAACATATTATAAATTGAAGATGAGTTACACTAACAGGGGAGTAATTGGGTCCACACTTGATCTATGACATATTTTGAAGTCATACACAATGAGCAATGAAGAAATGACGGTCTCTGCCGTCCATTTACCTAATGAACTGCACTTCTAATAGGATTCTTGAAGTGGAGTTTAACTTTTAAGGTTGGATTCCACATATAATTGGCGGAAAGAAGCATTGGCTTATATTTTTATGGAGATGTGGCCTTGTAGGACAATCAGATAACAGATTTCCTTTTATTCTGTTCAATATCTTGACTACATAGTAATGCTATTGTTAATGAAATATGAATACAATGGTGAATATTGTTGTACTAAATTAACTACTCATTATTATCTTCTTTTTCTTGACAGATAATTGGGAAATTAATAGGCTTCAAATTTCTTCATAACACTGAAGCAATTTTGAAGAAGTATTGATCGACAAGAAAGACTGACATGACTAAGCCAGAGCTACAATGTCAAATCTTCATACACAGCTTTAAATCATACTGGATCGCTGGCTGGTATTAGGCACTGGAAACACAGATGGGAAAAATACTCTTTACTTGATGTGGTAAAATTCCGGCTTGTATTTGGTGGACTGTTTGGAAGGAAAGAAAATCAAGATTTTTGGAAGATATGGGCCCGTTTGGATGGGCTTAATAAAATTANCTTAAAATAAGTTTTTTTAACTTAAAATAAGTTATTTTGAGGATTGCCAAACAGCTAAATAAGGGCCCGTTTGGATGGGCTTAATAAAAGCAGCTTTAAAAAAGTACTTTTGAAAGTACTGAAACTTATTTTTAAAATAAGCAGTTATGCGTTTGGATAAAAGTGCTGAAGTTGCTATGCCAAACGTGAAAAGGGAAAAATGAAAGAAAGAGATGTTAGGGTTATGTGGGTAATTTGGAGATTGTATAAGAATATTAAGGGCAAAAAGATAAAAATGTGGTCAACTTAAAACAGCTTATAAGCTAAAAAAGAAAAAGCACCCCTACCCCAGCTTTTAACTTTTGGCTTAAAATAAGTTTTTTTTAACTTAAAATAAGTTATTTTGAGTATTGCCAAACAGCTAAATAAGTCAAAAACCAGCTTTTAAGTCAGTTTGACCAGCTTTTAAGCTGAGCCAAACAGGCTCTAAGTCTAAAACCAGCTTTTAAGTCAGTTTGACCAGCTTTTAAGCTGAGCCAAACAGGCTCTAAGATGACTTCTATGCTTTTGTTTCATTTTTGGTGTAAAGAAGAATTACTATAAGTAGATTCGCTGTTAGATATCCTAGAACCCTTGCAAGAAGAACAAGGTTACTCTTTTTCTCCTTTCCATTAGATTCGGCTCTTAGTACATTTTTACCTCTTTTCACTCAAAAAAAGATAACCATAACCATAACCACAGAGAAACACAAAGAGAAACTTCTGATCTCAACAGCCATATCACGCAGGCCTTATTGGTGAAAATATAGTTAAACTCTTTCATTTGAATGACAAGAAAAACATTGGTTTTGATACACCTTGAAAGGACACAACCAATTAATGTTGGGTATGTAGCAAGAATTGATGGGAAATAGAGGGAAGGAGAGGAATTTGAAAAGTTTAGAACTTGAAAGGTTGGGAACTTGAAAAGTCCTCTAATGCTTTAATGAAAAAAAGGCAATAGTCCCTCATCGGTAATGGAAATGAAAATAGGAGAGTTTAAATAAATAAACACTC
>NC_028646.1:67028937-67036205 GCF_001406875.1 Solanum pennellii
TGGCCCAAACCTGTTGGACCAATTTGCATACATTGCGATAGTCAAGCAGCAATAGGTAGGGCACGGAGCGTTATGTACAACGGGAAGTCTCGTCATATACGACGTAGACATAACACCATAAGACAACTGCTCTCTAGTGGAATTATCACAATTGACTATGTAAAGTCAAGCGATAATGTGTCAGATCCACTAACGAAAGGCCTAGTGAGAGAGGCAGTTGAAAGATCATCTAAGGGAATGGGTTTACGGCTTAGGACAAGTCAGCATGACGGTAACTCTATCTAGCAGACTGGAGATCCCAAGAGCTAGATTCAAGGAGAAAAACAAAGTTGTGGCTGACGGTTCGACATTGTCAATTAACTCAATCCATTCTCATGATGAAGACAATGTTCAGGAAAAGGTTAAGACTTTAAGGCTTGTTAATGAGGTAATAAAGCTTAAAGTTTTTAATGATTTGCTAAGTTTGGTAGATTTGATCAAATAGTGTATCTACGAGATGACACGGTTAAAAATCACCTATGTGAGTGTGAAGTGGAAGTCGCTTCAAAGAGAATTTTATGTCAAAAGCCTATTCTCTATACACTCATGAAACCAGTGTTAGGACCGAAAATAAGCAGGTGTAAACGCGGAAGCTAGCAATGCAAACCTCGAAAGACCACGAGTAAGAAGACAACGAGAAATATATCAAAAGACACAAAGATTTAACGTGGTTCGGCCAATCGACCTACGACCACAAAGGAGATGAGCAATCCACTATAAATATGAGAGTACAAAATACAGAGGGAAACAACCTCAACCAAATCACTCGGAATACATGGGAGGTTCACACAAGCGATAACGAATCAAGCTTGTGACTCACAAATTCTCCCTCTAACCAAAACTCTCAAAGCCCTTAAGACTACATTGTGAATGTTGATTAAGTTAGAAGGAACATTCCTCTATTTATAGAGTCCTAAACCTTTTCCTACAAGAAAAAGAATTAGTCAATCCAAAACTTTTTCCTAAAAGGAAAATCTATTTATGGTAAGAAATTTAGGACAAATAAAACCCAACAACCAGGAGGTGTTCATGGCTGAAACGAACACAACCGTAAGAATCATAAACAGTAAAGGGTTAATTGTGTGACATATGGTTGTCTAGGTATACACCAAAGTTCGACGGTGCAAAGATATCACATCTGCCGATTGACCGAGTATATCCGACATATGTTCACTACAGAAAGTCCAAGGGGAAACCTACTTATCCAAATGCAATTAATCCTTGCTTGAAAAGTACACAATTGTCCGTGCATTCCTATGTTATAACTATTCCCCATCAATGTGGGGGATTGTTGGGTATGTAGCAAGAATTGATGGGAAATAGAGGGAAGGAGAGGAATTTGAAAAGCTTAGAACTTGAAAGGCTGGGAACTTGAAAAGTCCTCTAATGCTTTAATGGAAAAAAGGCAATAGTCCCTCATCGGTAATGGAAATGAAAATAGGAGAGTTTAAATAAATAAACACTCCTATTAATTGTTAAAAGGGTTGGAAAGAGGGACACCCCTCGCGCCGTCGTCGTCGTCGCTCGCTTCGGCTTCGGCTACGGCTTCGGCTTCGTCTTTGACAAATGATCGATCGAGAGATAATTTTTTGGACAAATTTATTTTAATTATTTAATTAATTAATTAAATGGCCAAAAATTATTTTCAATTAATTAGTTGATAACAGAAGTTAACCGAAATGTTTTTAACTTTTTAATTAACCCGACCCGACTTGGATCCCCGCGCGTGACCCGTTTTAAATTCCGTTATATTTAAAAATAAAAATAAAAAATTTTCCCGCCATGACTGTTCTGAAAGGTTGCAACTTTCGGGAACAGTCAATACCATTTGAAAGTTTGCAACCTTTCATTAATGGTCATGTTAATTCTGAAAGGGTAGCAACCTTTCAGAATATATTCTTCTTGCCTATAAATACCATTCAGTCTTCAGAATATTTGCCAACGAATTTTCTGATCTTCCTTCTTCTTAAAAAATATTATTTCTTCGTGTACTTTCCTGCTGTAGATTGATTCGCTGACAGTAGAGTTTTTGGTATCTATACTCTACTGATTAAGATCATTTTACCCTGGGAGGTTATATTCCAAATCAAACCTCGGATACTAGAGGGGAATAATTTCCTTAAGGGGACACTGTGAATTAAGTGGACTTGATTTTCTTCCTAAATTATTAAAAGAGTATTCCAAATTCTGGTAAGTTTTTACAGATTCAATTATTTTTTACAAATAAATTTCTGTTCATCTTACTTACTGGTTCTAAAAGTCTCAGTTACTTCGTGTTTCTGAATGATTTATTACAATCAGTAATTTCTGATTTTGTAACACAGATAAACTACGCTGAAAATCAGGAAGAATAAACTTGTATAGAATCCTTAGCCATCTTGTCGTTCCTATAATGGGGCAATATCCCCTTATAGTTTGGTTGTGAGAAGGCTATTGAGATCCTATCTTTATCAGAGTTCAAATACCCAAAGACCCAAAAATGCTAGGTCATTACTTCTATTTAACTAAGCCTTCGGGAAAAAAGTTACCGGATACATTGCCAGTGAGAGGTAGCAGATATCAAGTAGAATTGTCAGAGGTATGCCTTGTTGACCCGGACACCATCATTATAAAAGAAAAAGAAGAAAATTTTGGTCTGGATTTTCAGTAAATTTGGAAAGACTGCAAATTAACATTCGAAACGAGACTGTTGAATTACCATAAACCATCATATAGCGAAGAACAAAGCAATTCTGGCGCATTAGTTGATTTAAATTCAATTTTACATGCGAGCTTAACCTGATTTCACCCGTGAAAGCTCCACCTTTGCCAGTCCAGCAATTCTGACCAGAAATCTCAATCCTATCAGTTAGTGAACTCTTCACTTGATCAATGTACAGAAAGGGAGGTGCAACAACCACATCTGCAAGTATCCAAGTAGAACATATTATTCTGTGATAGCAACTGATTCAGAATATAAAATCACTATATGAATGTTATAAACTAATAATATTTCAGCAATCTTGACTGGTTGACTGATGAAGATGAAGAAAATCAATATAATTGGTGGAGAGAGTCTTTTATCTATACACGGATATGATATCACAATGCCGAAACCCTTACGGTGCATACTCTGGAAGGACTGGGCTATCAGCACCAAACATTCATGAAACTTTGGACACGGACAATCCAATTAAAAATACTGGTATTACATCTTTATCGATACTACAGAGTGAATATTGGGAAGCAAAGAAAGAATAAAGAGAATGAGAGTACAGTAGGATGAACAACTGAATCATTTAAAATGCAACAGGCCCGCAAACAAGAAACAGAAAAAGGAATCCCCTAAACAGAAGCATCATCTTTTTTGTGCCTTTGTCATGCCTTTTGCAACACCACTTTGAGCAGGCTAATTAACATAAGTTTGCTTCTAAATCCAGTGGCCAGAACATTCAAAGATGACTTGCTTTTCCAAGATCTCTACGTCTAGGTTTGTAAAGGATAAGTATCAACAGGACATGTAGATATGGCCAGTGTCATGAACACTTCGATTGCAAATCTTCACAATTCTTATAAGGTTTCTATATTTTTCATTAATGCTTGCATAATCAACTTCATTCTCATTAAAACTGAATACCAGTATACCAAGACGAGGAAAGATATCATTTCAGATTTCAAATACAAGTATAAAACAAAGAGCACGGTGTCATCTGTGTGGCCTTGACACAAACGAGATATCATCCTAGATCAGCACTATGAAAGGGATATGCACAACAAACAATATTGAATGTAGGTGGCAAGTAGTAGTCAGCAAACTAGGGTCAAACAAAGTGGCAATTATAACAGGCTTACAAAGATTGCTCTGCGATCAAAATCTGAAAAAAGGGTAGAAAGTCATTGAGACAGCTTCATAGAAAGCTGGATATGCATATACAGCTTGAGGCAATAGAAAGTGAGCAATATTGAAGAACTCACCAACATCTGACTCGAGTTTCGCACTGTTCAGATCAGATACAAGCTTGCTTATGGAGTCCTTTGTTCCATTCTGCGAGAAATATTGACAAAGTTACAAAAACATAAAAATCATAGGGAAATAAATGCCACCGCCCGTTATGAAAAAGAGGGGTTTCAAATTTCAATCGCATAACTTGACAAGAGGGCATAAGATGTACTTACACATTTCCAGTTGCCACCAACAAAGAACTGCAAACAAGAAGAAAACTGTAATCAGACATCCAATAGGAAAAGGGCAATAATTTAAAGTTCAAATGGTAAAATTTGTGAAAGCTACCCTAATGCATTTTAGGGACAAATTATAGTGTCATGACAAATCTAACCCATGTTGCATTGGATGCTTGTTTATAAAGAAGAAGCCAACCAGCCTAATCTAGTGTGCTAAGGTGGGAAGTTGAAGTAGTCCCATAAACAAGAAAGGGGCTCAAATAGAGTAGAACAAATATAGAGCATTCATGTAGTAAACCCCAACTAGTTTGGATTGAAGACATAATTGAAAACAAGGTACAACAAATAACTTGTTAATCCAGTTGCTATTTACTCAGTACAAGTGATTCAATACAGTCATTGTAACATACTCTGTTTTAATAACTTGTATTAATTCAGATTACACACAGAGCCTAACAAACTGACGAAATCTACAAAAGCCAAATGTATAATGTAAAAGTTTTATATACCTTTCCGGAGCCAGCCATGGAGACGACGGGTCTGCAACCTTTGTGAGAGTCAACATTTTGGAAAAAAGAGTGAGTATTGTCAAGCTTGAAATTAGAAGATGGACGGAGACCAGAAAAGTGTGGTGGAGAGGAAAAGGAAATGGCGGATTTTGGACCAGAAAGTTGAGAAGCTAAAGAAGTTGCCATTTCCGAAACACAAGATATTTGTAATGGCCACCTTTCACTTATCTATCTGCTACAAACTGCTGTTACTATTCAGAACATCTATATGTGATTGTTTGCCCGTTCACTTTTACTTATTCACTATTTTAATATTAACTCACTTATTCTCATGTACACGTAGAGAGAATATAATAATCAGAACATTATTAATATGCATGTAAAGCTTGGTGCAGAGTTTGTGGTATGTGGTGGATGGATAAGGTTAAAAAAATAAAAATGATTCTAAGAGAGTGGAAGGATATGTCATTTTCTGTATATGTTGAGGCCATAAATTGATGGCTGATTTAATCTCCTTTTCAAGAACAATAATATGTTTTGGCAGGGACAGGATAACATTGAACTTCTTCCTCTGAAGTAGCAGTGGTGGAAATTATTTCTAGTGAAAAGATACTCTCAAGTCTTATCCATCACTTGAACCATTCGAACCACACCAATTTTCCCACACAAAAATAGGAAACTAGGGATGGAAATTGATAGACAATTTAAATTTAATACTACTCCTTTCCACTTGTTTTTGCTACATTGCTACTAAAATCAATCTGTGCATTAGTGCTCTAACAAAACAGCTCAATAAGAAAAAGAGATTGAACAAAAGATGTGTGTCTATGGTTGTACTTTGAATATAAATACTCTCTCCATATATAAACTTGCATTGTGTGGCAACTTCTCCTAGAGCTAATTCTATATAAACTACAAATAATTTATACTAAAACATTGATATTGAAAATCTACAGTTACACAAAAACGGAAAAAAGAGAATTTCTTTTTTCAAACTTAAGAAATTTGTTTAGAAGACTATTGCAAAAGAATAAATAAGAAAACGTATAAACAGGGTGGGACGAGGTAAGGCTGGGCTCAACGTGATAGAACATGTCAATTATTTTTTAAAAATGCTAAATAGGATTGGATAGGACTGATCAAATCTAAGCAAGTTATTTGTCCCGCCCTTACCAGCCCTATTGCCATCCCTAAACTCAAACAATCGTACTATCAATACACAACGAAGAGCTTAGTTATGGGTTGAACCACTAATGTTCTTAATCCATCTAGGATGGAATTTTTATATAGCGAAATTGAGCTAAGTAAATAACTTAAAAGCCTTGCATGAAGGCATTTGATTTGTGTCAAACAACTTTTTGTATGTAAAAAAAGTAGAAATTAAACATTATCGATTTTTTTATCAAAATAATTTATTATTTAAATCAATTTATAATCGTAATATATTTTTTTAAAATTTTACAAAACTAGTATAAACATTGTTAATAATGACATATTAGGCCATGTTTTAATTTCTGCTAAGCAACGGATCAAAACTGACAGAACTGACGTTAAAGTTGGAATACGTTACAAAAGTAACGTTTTAGTGTTTAAGTAGAGATACATTACCGCCGCTAATGTTTTAGAAGTATTATACTGAAACCCAGTCGTTTTGATCCTTCTATCTTAAACCCAATTTACTGTACTTCCTCACCTTACCCTATACCCAATTTCAATTCAATATTTCTTCCCCTTGCTACAGAAAATATATGCACAACGCTGTTTTCATTCTCGCCGTTAGTGTTACTGATTCACAATATCTCAGTTGCATAAGTATTTCGAGGTAATTGCTTAATTTAAAATTTGGTTTTTTTTTATGAAGGAATTGAATTATATTGAATCGTAAGTAGGATTCTATCTTGTATAAATTGAAGAACCCATTAACCAACCCATGAAATTGGATTCCAACATAAGTTGTTACCTGGTTATTTATTTTGTTTAATTCGATTTAAGAATTTCTTTTATGACCACTAGACTCGAAATTGTTATTTGAAGCTGTAGCAATTGTATATATTGTTGAGGAATTGACAATTTGCATAGCAGTGCATTGAAGAGAAGAGCTATAGTTACTGTTACATGGCATTGTGGAATAGTATATGTTTGTTAGCTACTTACATAACAGAATTAGTTTGTAAGGATAAATTGTGTGAGCTCATTAGTTGGTTAGCTTTGATTATTGTAACTAGCACTTTAGTCATTTATATAAATAGCCCAGTGTATTGTCACGACCCGCCAGATACCCCGGCAGATCGCGACCCGTCCAGGCAGCCAGCAGCAGGCGCAAGGGGCAGACTGCCCAAGCAGGCCAGCAGGCAAGGGGGCAGGCAGCAGTTGGAGGGGCAGCCGTTACAACAGTTTCGGCAGTTTCAGCCGTTTCAGCTGTTACAGCCGTTACAGCCGTTACAGCTGTTACAGCAATTAATGGGCGGCAGTTTCAAGCCTTGGGGAGGCTTGGCAAAACGTGGGGCAGACTAGTCAAGGCTAGGAGTCCATTTTTGGAAGACTTAGAAGCATGTCTTG
>NC_028646.1:67039721-67040819 GCF_001406875.1 Solanum pennellii
TAGTGTCACGACCCGCCAGATACCCCGGCAGATCGCGACCCGTCCAGGCAGCCAGCAGCAGGCGCAAGGGGCAGACTGCCCAAGCAGGCCAGCAGGCAAGGGGGCAGGCAGCAGTTGGAGGGGCAGCCGTTACAACAGTTTCGGCAGTTTCAGCCGTTTCAGCTGTTACAGCCGTTACAGCCGTTACAGCTGTTACAGCAATTAATGGGCGGCAGTTTCAAGCCTTGGGGAGGCTTGGCAAAACGTGGGGCAGACTAGTCAAGGCTAGGAGTCCATTTTTGGAAGACTTAGAAGCATGTCTTGTGGGCATGGACTTAGGGGCTTGTATATAGTGTAGCATTTATTTACTCTTAGTGTTTAGAGTAGTATAAATAGGTAGTCATTGTATTTGTAATACATCCACCAACATATGAATACAAGTCTTTCTTCCAAAATTGTCTTTTGTCTTTCTTCTTGATTTCTCTTAGCGATCCAAATTGTGTGAGGCTTACTTGAGTTTGTGAGATACGTGAAAGATTCGTGAGCAAACCGTCAAGTGCCGCACGGAGTCTTGTCTAGATAGAAAAGTCCGTGACAGTATGGATGTAAACAAACAATGAAAATATCTGAAATAACCATCTATATTCTTCTTTGTAATTCCTCAATTTTGCCTCATCCCTTCAAACAATTTTGATTTCAATTCTTAACCTATATCAAGAAAAAAATTATACTCGATTTCTAATGTTGCTTAGTGTAGTCTAAGATGGTTTGTCTTTGTTCTGTTTCTAATTATTGACATAACCGATTAACTGAACCGAAAAAATCTAAATCAAATAGAGAAAAAATTAAGCCAAATTAAATTTATTTTGGTTCGAATTGAGTTACACTTCTTCAAAATAAAAAAATAAAAAAATTCAAATCGAAAAACTGAATGCACTCACCTAAATTGCGAATGGATGCAACAAAAAGTAACTAAACAAAGATAATCAAAATAAAAAGACCAAAAGCGAAAAAAAACCACTTCATTATTTACAATATAGAAGCAACCATTGATTAATCTAAATAAAATTAGTGGTGTAAAATAAAATTTTAATAAGAGAGTGTTAATATATATATATA
>NC_028646.1:67041268-67072162 GCF_001406875.1 Solanum pennellii
TATTGTATGTTTTACATAGCTATTTCTAATCTTGACCAATAGTATACATCAATACACCCAACAAAAGTTATGATAACAAGAAATTTCGACATACATTAATACATTTCAAAAAATTATTAATATAAAAAAAATTACTTATAAAGATATGAAAACTTATAGGCTCAACAGAAAAAAAAATTAATATTTATTTGATTGAAAAAAGAGTGGTAGAGACATCAGGGGAGAGAGAGAAAAACAGAAGTTGTACATTATTTCAATATGGAATAGAGCTTATTAAATGAATGTTGTTAAAACTCTTTGTATAAATTTGATTCAGTTAGATTATTTTTAAAGATCTAATAAGATTTTTTTTTTAAAAAAAGAAAATAAATGAGCATTATGATTTGAATTTTAAATGATGAGATTCAGATTTAAAAAATCAAACGTAATGAATTGAATATAAATTATTAAGATTTAAACTTTCTTTAAATTAATGAATATCTTAATATTTAAATGTGCCTCCATATATTCAAAAATGAAAACAATTATGTATATATATATATATATATATTTATTTTTTTTTCCATAAAGAAAACGTTGGTTAATTGGAAAAGTTAAGTTGGGCCCCCGTATTGGTATGGTTTTGGATCTCCGAATTTGGTAACACGAGGAGATTCACTTCCTATTCCTCTGTTTTACCGTCGCCGAAAAACGACAAAAACTGCTGCTTTTGCTGGGCTTTATTTTTTTTTGGGTCCTTCTTAGCTCAGCTCTACATTTCTGTTAGCTCTCTCCATCTTCATCTTCGATCTACAATGTCGATTAGGGTTTTCTCTATTTTCCTCGCTCTCATCCTCTTCTCTGCACCATTTATTCAAGGTTAGTTTCCTCAGATCCAGATCGCTCCTTTGTATATTCTTCCATGTCTTTTAATTTTCTTTGTGATCTTTGAAGTTGACATTCAATTCGATGCAATCGAGGTTTCTATTTACTGTTAAAAGTTGAGATGCTCTAGATATTGGAAATCACTGGCAAATATCAGCCTATTGCTGTTTGTTTTTGAAATTCTTTTATGTATTTGTTTCCAATTATGTTATCGTTCTAATTGGTGTGAATATGTGATTTGTCTTGGTTGAGTAAATCTCTCTCTGAATGCTAAGGCTACATACCTTGATAATCTTCTCCATTTGGAAATGAAAGTTAAAGCAAAATTTAGTATTTGGAGAAAAATTGGATTTTGAATTGTGCTGTGGGTGGCGATAGTGGAAACGCTGTACTAGTAATGCGGTAGTTAAATTAACTGTCTTTGATTTGATAATCTCATTTTATATATGATATGGGAAAGAACTGTTGATGCATGCATAGATCCCACCTAATAGAGTAGTTCAGTTGCTTGATTTTTCAGTTTTCAGTTAGTTATTCTTGAAGTTTGCATACCTTATTGACTATTGTCTTCTAGACTTTGGGCATGATTATAGAAGAAAGGTTACAGAGGATTTGTGTAGCTGATTTGCTTATTAGTGTTTCTTCTTTTGCAGTTGATTATTAGGAGGGAGTCCCCCTTTCAAATATTTCCTGCATTTCATGTTGGTTTCTTATTGTATTGACTTTCTTCATAGTTGCTAGATGTCAATCCGACCCTGAAACAGATGTGGTAGAAGGCACTGGAGAAGCAGGAGATCTTGGAATTGTTGATGAGGATGTCCGAGATTTTGGCAGTGATAGTTTTAGTCCCGCACCTGGGATTGAGACGGTTTGTGTTTTCCCCAAAAACCCTTCTAAGGGTATAATCCCTTCCTGTTTTCTATCTTTAATCTTTTGCTTAAATGATACTCCCTCCGTTTCACAAAGAATGACCTACTTTGACTTGACACGGAGTTTAAGAGTATAAAGAAGACTTTTGAATATTATGGTCCTAAATTATAGGTAGGTCAAATGTACAAAATTGCCCTTTCATCTTGTGGCCTTAAACATGCCACGTGGAAAGTTGTTACCAAAAAAAGAAAGAGGTCATTTTTCTTTGAAACATTCTAAAAATGAAAGAATGTCATTCTTTTTGAAAATTGAAACTGAGTGAGTAGTACTTTATAGTTTAAGAACTGCATCTCTCTGAACATATTTCATCATCTTTGCAGTAGTGGCAGCTGGTGAGGAAAGTGAGCTGTTAGTTGGAATGAAAAATGATGGTAATCCTTTGGTATTTCAGTGTATTTATCCTCCCTTTCAAGTGCTTAATTTTAGTGATTCATTTCCAAATTTTGGCTGCCTAATACAGGAGATTCAAGTTTGAATATCATTGCAATCCAAGCCAGCGTTCACCTTCCTTTTGATCACCGCTATTTGGTTCAAAATCTGTCTGTACAGGTAATTGTTTGGATTTTTTTTTGGTAGAAATCAGGACTCACCCTGCTTCTTCCATAATGTTTGTGGTGTATTATGTCCTTTATGCTGAAAGAAAAACTTCTCATCTCAAATTTATTTTACTTGTTATTTTGGTTCATTAAGCTGGAATTTACCTATCCACTGAGTTTTGAGTTCTTCGGGTCACATTCAATATTATTTAAGGTTTCTTCATGTTGACTTTAAACCTTAAGGTTAATAGTTTCCTTATTTAGCTTAAGTTTCATGCACTTGCTTTTATAGCAAGCCAATTTTCAAGAAAGTTGTTGTCGGGCCCTTAACTTTTCTGGTTTTAACAAATGGCTTGGTTTGATTTTCTCAAAAGTTGGTGGTCAGAAGACTTTGAACATTTAGTACCATGAATAATAAGGTCATTATTTAATATTTAGGTTAATTCACATTGATTTAGGATGACGAGAATGAGCAGATCATTTTCAGTTTTACAATGTGAAAAATGAAAAAAGCATTTATGCATATGAAAATCTCCAAAATGTATTTCTATTGTAAAATGATATCAAGAATGATCAAGCAATAGACATGAATTGCGATTGCTCTGAGCCTCTTGACTTGTTCGTAGAAAAGTTTAGATCACTACTACTTCACCTAAAAAGTACATTCCACTGTTTGTGCAAAGTCCAAGTTTACATTCCACTGTTTGTGCAAAGTCCAAGTTTAGTGAAGTATTACAGAAATACCCTAGAAACTGGAACGTTAATTATATTGTTATCTGTTTGACATGGATAGATAAAATATAAATTCGATAAAAGCTTCTGAAGATGTGTAGGGCTTTCTATAAATTTTCTTATACAGAGTGTTTCATGGATTGCATGTCGTTGATTGTAGTGTATGTTGTCTGTTTTTCAAGCTGCACTAAGTTCAGTTGCCATTAATCTGTCCGTGATTCAATAGAGAATTGGAGTTAACAGTTGCTGGAATGAGCTCCTCCTATAAAGCATGGGGGTGTGCTTTGCCGATATTGGTGACTAATTCAATTTTGATGGTGCATACTACATATCATTCAAAATGAAATGTTAAATTTAAGGTGAAGCTGTTGAGACTATAATACCCACCCCTACCCGGGGTGGAAAAACAAGGGATGTGAGCTGGTTAGCTGCCAGTTGAATGAGCTTGTATACAAAACTCATTCTTCTCACGATTGAAACAATTTTTTCCTTTTTGGGTTTTTGTCTTATTTCTTATTATTATTGCTCCTTGGATATAATTTTAGGTTTATCATTAGTCTTCTGTATATTACTGAAATTGATCTGTTCTTAAAGTAACACAGATGGTAAATTATTTGAGAAGAAAATATCACTTCAAAATTATCTTGAAAGTAAAGTACAATATATATGTCACAATGGCAACGATTGCTTTATTATGCTTTACAGGATGAAAGCTCTTGTGAACATCTGTTGTTAATCTGGAGTTCCTGTTCAAATTAGTCTCTATTTTCATGCTATTTCACTGTGATTTGTGTTAGAGACCTTGCTAATTTTGTATCTTCTCCCATTTCCTAGGCTTTTAACAATGCTACAGTTCCACCTTCTGCTCAGGCCACTTTCCCATATATATTTGCTGTCAGCAAATTTATGCAGGTTGGTTGCTTGGCAAACATTTATACTGCTTTTCTCTTTTATTATCTGCTTATCTTTGTACTTCTTTTGCTCACACTTAAATGCTGCTGTTGGTTCATACTCTCAATAATTTTTATTTGATGTTGCAGCCCGGAAGCTTTGATCTTGTCGGTATTATTGTTTATGAGATAGACCAGAACCCTTTTCAAAGTACATTCTACAATGGCACTATTGAAGTGACTGAGCCTGGTGGTCTTCTCAGTGTTGAGTCTGTTTTCTTGTTTTGTCTTGGAATTGCCCTCCTTGCCCTTCTTGGATTCTGGATTCGTGGTCAGATACAAAATCTCTCAAAGGTGATTACATTACTCTTCATATAAGCACCTCATGAGAGCAGAAGAATATTGCTAGTGCATTAGAATTACTGGGTGAATTGATAAATACATGTGTGAATGGCCTCATTCGTGATTAGGGTTATACTTTTCCTCTCATCCACCCCTATCCTCCTGACATGGTATGATTAGTTTGGTATCAACAATCTTCAGAATTTGGTACTGACTGAGACTTGATCTGGCGGTGACAGTTAGATATATCCATACATATAAGGGCATTACTGTAAGAGCACAAAATGTACGAGGGGTTTACCTATGGGGCCGAGACAATCTTATTGTAAATGTGTGTTTTAAGTCCAAAAAGTGTATATTGCACTGCTGTTGGTCCTTTTCCTTTTAACCCTTGATTTTCTTTCTTTGATGTATGTATAGAAAACTAAGAGAGCACCAAAGGCAAAGGTTGAAGTTGGAACAGCAACAACAGATGCATCCACGGATGAATGGCTTGAGGTTTGTGGTGGTTCATTTTACTTTTGGAAATATTTTACGTCTAGTTTTTTAAAATGATTTCTTTTTATGTTTGGACTTGGGTATGATCTCGATCTCCTTGTGTGTGTTTATGCAGGGAACTGCGTATTCTCAATCGCTCTCTAACAAGTCGAAGAAGAAGAAGTGAATTGCTTGAAGTTTCTGATACTGAGGCTAGAGATAGAGTTGCGAATAGTTGAAAACATGAAATAGGTTTCCGAAAATAGAATCCACTGTTGTAGCATGAGGGAAAAACCTATCATCCATGTCTATTTAGTGCCAACTGACTTGTAGTTGGAGGTCGCAAAGACAATTTTGTCTAACACATTCACATTTTTTCCTTTCAAATATTTATTGTTTTTCTGGGTAGATAGATTTGGCCAGCTAATGGTTCTCGTGGCCTTGTTTGAGTATATGGAACTTGGATGACTCCTTTTACCTTGTAGATCTTTAAAAGCATATAATAGAAATATTATATGTGATATAGAAACTAAATAAAGAACAATAACATGTATTCAGCAAGGTAAAGTTCACTATAAGTAGTGGTTAGAGAAACTAAATAAAGAACAATAACAAGAACTCACAAGGTAAATTTTATGGACCCATCTCATATACTCTAGGCTACGCACTCTAGTTCAATTGGTTGGATGAGAAACTGATGATTTGGGACGAATCATATTATAGTAGTAGAATATACATGCAAGTTTCTACATTCGTAGACAAGTTATATAGAGATTAGTTATATAAGAATTATTACGTGTTTGGTTCATTGCACTAAAATAAGATATACTGCATTATATTTTTTGAAGGAGGATGAAGAATATAATATGCATATGCATGATGATGCATATAGTCCGTCCATAAGTACGAGTATGTTGAAGTTAATAGCAAGAAAAATTAGTTGAGAAATGTCCACTTATTCACTGTGTGTGTGAGAAAGATGAATAATTCCCATTTCATGAAAATGCCAGCATGATATACCTTTCTTTTTCTCTTTACTGGATACTTCATCCGTTTCAATTTAAGTGTCTTAGTTTGATTGAACACGTAGTTTAAAGAAATAAAAGAGAGACTTTCGAAACTTGTTATCTTATATTATAGACCTATGAAGTACCTTAAATTTTATGATTTTAACTAGCTATGTAAACTGCTGGAATTGACAAACTTATTAAATAAAAAAAGCGATATTGGTTTAGAAACAAACTAAAGTAAGATAATTAAATTGAGACAATACTTCCACACACAAAAAAGAAGCAAATCAGGCACAGTAGTAGAAAGAGTGTCAAATATGGTTCGATTTGGATCGATTTTTATTTGAAAAAAGATAAACTAAATCATCTATGTCAATTTATAAATACAATTGATTTTAAAGTGTTTGTCGAACACCCCAAATGGAAATTTAACTAAATGTAGTCAAAAGTTCACATGTAACTACTCTGAATTTTAGCAAAATTTACATAAATGAGAACCGCTAAGTAGGTTTAGAAATAGAAAACAAACGAGGTTTGTAGTTGGATGATACTTCATTGAATGAAGTTAATGACTTTTGATCTAACAACTCACCCATATTAGTTTTTTTTTTTGAACTTTTGCTAGCTACAAACCTCTTCTAAACATTCCATAAGTCAAAATTTCATGTGAATGTGCTTAACTGTGTTGGTTGTAAGTGTAACTAATAAAAAATGTTATCATTTTTTGTACTATAAATACACCCTTTAGCATCTCAATCAAACATACTCAACACATCAATTTTTTCTTTAACTTAACATTTTTTGCAAAAGAGCTCATTTGCCCTTTAGCATAGTGATCCCAATGGGGCTTCATGAGTCCCTTTTTGGCAGAGTCTTCTCTGTTTCTTTGTTATTATTTGCAGTGAGCTTCTGCTATGCTGATGATAAGACAATTCAGGTTGTTGGATTTGGGGAATGCGCTGATTGCAAAGAGAGTAACATTAAGACCATTCATGCTTTTTTAGGTATGTAATCGTTAAAACCAAAAAACAATCTCTTGCAGAAATGTAAAAGAAAAAATTTGCATACAATAGACCTAATGTGGTCTAGACATTTCTTGAACTCTGTGCATAGTGGGAGCTTTTTGCACCTGACTGCTTTTACAGTAGTGGTACCACTAGTTTGAGGCTTGTAAAACTCTGTATTCTTCGTTTGAAATCCTAAATCTGATTCTAACTATACCAATTTTTTCTTTCAGGGCTTGGTGTTACCATCACTTGCAGGAATGCAAATGGAGAGATAAATACAAGAGGAGAGGGAAAACTAGACAAAGACGGAAAATTCGTGGTGTTACTTCCTAAAGAGATGGTGAAAGATGGGAAATTGAGAGAAGATTGTTTTGCACAACTCCATAATGCATCAGCTACACCATGTCCAACACACAATGGCATAGAAGCCTCAAAAATTGTATTCACTAATTCAGAAAACAATGAAAAACAGACATTGAAACCACTTGAAAATCTAAAATTCTCAACAACCTTATGCACCTCTGCTTTCCTTTGGCCATTCTTCAAGCATCCACCATTTCCAAAAATTCCACCTTTTCCCTTATTCAAAAATCCACTTATACCTCCAATTCCTCCAATCCTCAAAAAACCACCTCTACCTCCAATTCCAACCTACACTAAGCCACCTCTACCTTTAATCCCACCAATGTTGAAAAAATCATTCCCTGAGATACCAATCTTTCAAAAACCATTGTTCCCACCTTCTCTTACTCAGCCATAGGAGGGCTTTAAAAAGAATAATGCACAGACATATAGACGGATTCAAGATTTGAAGTTAGTTGTTGTGCCTTTTAATGTATGTGCGTGTTTTAAAATCGTTTAATAAAACTTCTATTTACATATATAGTTCTGAGTTGAAAGTAACAAGTCCACATCTACTATTGCATATGTGCTGAAATCAATGTCAAACTTTCTACTGTATGAAATAGTATAAGTGAAGGATGATGGTGCTTGAGAATGTCAAACCATGAAAGATAAAGGCAAAATGGTTAAAAAAAAGAGAAGGATTAACATAGTTAATGGAGTGGTGAATTAATAGAAATATGTTACTTATCTAGTTGTCTGTTCACGCAGATTATTAATATCCATAAGTAACCTATATATGGGTTGTGGTGTTACTACTTCACCCTTAATTAGAGGTCTTGGGTTCAAGTCTTGGGTATGTATAAAATTATATTGGGAACGTCATCCCTCATGGCCCCAACAGTGTGCGATACAATAATCAGAGGTCTTGAGTTCGAGCCTTGAGTATGTATTAGATTCTGTTGGAAACGTCACTCCGAATAACCCATGCAGTGCGCGATATATAAACAGCCTAGTAAACTGCCTTTTCTAAAATTAAGAATTTATAAACTTAAAATCCTAATCCAAACCCAACTTTTAAATGAATTATGCCCCCGTGGTAAAAATGGTTATATATCCGTAAGGCATAATACATAAACCTGATCATTAACTTGGCGTCACTTGACAATTATGGCTTTTAACTTCGAGCGTGCATAAGTAGACACTTAAGCTTATATACAATTGAACAAATAAACACATTATTCCTAATATATATTTCATCCCTTCACTTTTACTAGTCACTTATTTCTAATATATATTTTTATTTTTTTACTCATCACTTTTAACATATCAAAAAAAGACAATTATATTTTTTCATGTTTTACCATCAACATTAAATACTCTTTCTTCAATTCATTTTTCACGACTTAATACTAAACATTATTCAACAAGGATAGTTGGTAAAATATTTATTTAAATAATTTTTTTCTTAATTGGTGTGCCAAGTCAAGCCACATAAATATCAGATAACTTGTTCTCCCGTAGTTCCTATTTAGTTGTTGTTAAAGTAAAAAAATCTCATATTTGTGATTAATGAGATAAGTGGACTTCTTATAACGCTTGATCGATACTCCTTCTTTTAAGCTAACTTTTGAGGTGTGAGTTAGACTAATTACACAATCTAATATGATATCATAGCAGGGTCTATCTCACTGATGTTGGGGCCCAAAACAAAAATAATCAAAAATTACCGAAGAAATGTCTACGCACCAGATGCTAACTATAGATCGTAAGGTGGGTCCAAAATTACCCACCCACTCTAGTTCAATTGGTTGGATGATAAACTGATGATTTGGGACGAATCATATTATAGTAATAGAATATAAATACAAGTTTCTACATTCGTAGACAAGTTATATAGAGATTAGTTATATAAGAATTATTACGTGTTTGGTTCATTGCACTAAAATAAGATATACTGCATTATATCATTTAGTAGATCATTTGAAGGAGGATGAATAATATAATATGCATATGCATGATGATGCATATAGTCCGTCCATAAGTACGAGTAAGTTGAAGTTAATATAGCAAGAAAAATTAGTTGAGAAATGTCCACTGATTCACTGTGAGTGTGTAATTCCCATTTCATGAAAATGCCAGCATGATATACCTGTCTTTTTCTCTTTACTGAATACTTCATCCGTTTCAATTTAAGTGTCTTAGTTTGATTGAACACCTAGTTTAAAGAAATAAAAGAGAGATTTTCGAATCTTGTTATCTTATATTATAGATGTATGAAATACTTTAAATTTGATGATTTTAACTAGCTATGTAATATGCTGGAATTGATAAACTTATTAAATAAAAAAAGAGATATTGGTTTAGAAACAAACTAAAGTAAGATAATTAAATTGAGACAAATGAAGTACTTCCACACACAAAAAAGAAGCAAATCAGGCACAGTAGTAGAAAGAGTGTCAAATATGGTTCGATTTGGATCGATTTTTATTTGAAAAAAGATCAAACTAAATCATCTATGTCAATTTATAAATACAATTAATTTTAAAGTGTTTGTTGAACGTCCCAAATGGAAATTTAACTAAAAGTAGTCAAAAGTTCACATGTAACTACTCTGAATTTTAGCAAAATTTACATAAATGAGAACCGCTAAATAGGTTTAGAAATAGAAAACAAACGAGGTTTGTAGTTGGATGATACTTCATTGAATGAAGTTAATGACTTTTGATCTAACAACTCACCCATATTAGTTATTTTTTTTTGAACTTTTGCTAGCTACAAACCTCTTCTAAACATTCCATAAGTCAAAATTTCATGTGAATGTGCTTAACTATGTGTTGGTTGTAAGTGTAACTAATAAAAAATGTTATCATTTTTTGTACTATAAATACACCCTTTAGCATCTCAATCAAACATACTCAACAGATCAATTTTTTCTTTAACTTAACATTTTTTGCAAAAGAGCTCATTTGCCCTTAGCATAGTGATCCCAATGGGGCTTCATGAGTCCCTTTTTGGCAGAGTCTTCTCTGTTTCTTTGTTATTATTTGCAGTGAGCTTCTGCTATGCTGATGATAAGACAATTCAGGTTGTTGGATTTGGGGAGTGCGCTGATTGCAAAGAGAGTAACATAAAGACCATTCATGTTTTTTCAGGTACGTAATCGTTAAAACCAAAAAACAGTCTCTTGCAGAAATGTAAAAGAAAAAATTTGCATACAATAGACCTAATGTGGTCTAGACATTTCTTGAACTCTGTGCATAATGGGAGCTTTGTGCACCTGACTGCGTTTACAGTAGTGGTACCATTGGTTTGAAGCTTGTAAAACCCTGTATTCTTCGTTTGAAATCCTAAATCTGACTCTGACTATAACGATTCTTTCTTTCAGGGCTTGGTGTTACCATCAATTGCAGGAATGCAAATGGAGAGATAAATACAAGAGGAGAGGGAAAACTAGACAAAGACGGAAAATTCGTGGTGTTACTTCCTAAAGAGATGGTGAAAGATGGGAAATTGAAAGAAGATTGTTTTGCACAACTCCATAGTGCATCAGCTACACCATGTCCAACACACAATGGCATAGAAGCCTCAAAAATTGTATTCATCAATTCAGAAATCAATGAAAAACAGACATTGAAACCACTTGAAAATCTAAAATTCTCAACAACCTTATGCACCTCTGCTTTCCTTTGGCCATTCTTCAAGCATCCACGATTTCCAAAAATTCCACCTTTTCCCTTATTCAAAAATCCACTTATACCTCCAATTCCAATCCTCAAAAAACCACCTCTACCTCCAATTCCAACCTACACTAAGCCACCTCTACCTTTAATCCCACCAATGTTGAAAAAATCATTCCCTGAGATACCAATTTTTCAAAAACCATTGTTCCCACCTTCTCTTACTCAGCCATAGGAGGGCTTTAAAAAGAATAATGCACTAACATATAGACGGATTCAAGATTTGAAGTTAGTTGTTGTGCCTTTTAATGTATGTGCATGTTTCAAAATCGTTTAATAAAACTTCTATTTACATATATAGTTCGAGTTAAAAGTAACAAGTCCACATGTACTATTGCATATGTGCTGAAATCAATGTCAAACTTTCTACTGCATGAAATAGTATAAGTGAAGGATGATGGTGTTTGAGAATGTCAAACCATGAAAGATAAAGGCAAAATGGTTAAAAAAAGGGAAGGATTGACATAGTTAATGGAGTGGTGAATTAATAGAAATGTGTTACTTATCTAGTTGTCTGTTCGTACGGATTATTAACATTCATAAGTAACCTATATATGGGTTGTGGTGTTGTGGTGTTACTACTTCATCCTTAATTAGAAGTCTTGGATTCAAGTCTTGGGTATGTATAAAATTATATTGGAAACGTTATCCCACATGGCCCCAACAGTGTGCGATACAATAATCAGAGGTCTTGAGTTCGAGCTTGAGTATATCTTAGATTCTGTTGGAAACTTCTCTCCGAATAACCCATGCAGTGCACGATATATAAAAAGCCTAGTAAACTGCCTTTTCTAAAATTAAGAATTTATAAACTTAAAAACCTAACCCAGACCCAACTTTTAAATGAATTATGCCTCCGTGGTAAAAATGGGTATATATCCGTAAGACATAATGCATAAACATGATCATTAACTTGGCGTCACTTGATAATTATGACTTTTAACTTCGAGTGTGCACAAGTAGGCACTTAAGCTTATATACAATTGAACAAATAAACACATTATTCCTAATATATATTTCATCCCTTCACTTTTACTAGTCACTTATTCCTAATGTATATTTTTATTTTTTTTACTTATCACTTTTGACATATCAAAAAAAGACAATTATATTTTTCCATGTTTTAACATCAACATTAAATACTCTTTCTTCACTAAACATCATTCAACAAGGAAAGTTGGTAAAATATCTATTTCAATAATTTGTTTCTTAATTGGTGTGCCAAGTCAAACCACATAAATATGAGATAATTTGTACTCCCGTAGTTCCTATTTAGTTGTTAAAGTAAAAAAGTCTCATATTGATGATTAATGAGATAAGTGGACTCCTTATAACGTTTGACCGATACTTTTTCTTTTAACCTAACTTTTGAGGTGTGAGTTAGACCAATTACACAATTTAACATGATATCATAGCAGAGCCTATCTCACTGATGTTGGGGCCCAAAACAAAAACAATTAAAAATTGCCCAAAAATTATCTACGCACCAGATGCTAACCATAGATCGTAAGGTGGGTCCAAAATTACCCACCCACTCTAGTTCAATTGGTTGGATGATAAACTGATGATTTGGGACGAATCATATTATAGTAATAGAATATAAAAGCAAGTTTCTACATTCGTAGACAAGTTATATAGAGATTAGTTATATAAGAATTATTACGTGTTTGGTTCATGGCACAAAAATAAGATATACTGCATTATATCATTTAGTAGATCATTTGAAGAAGGATGAAGAATATAATATGCATATGCATGATGATGCATATAGTCCGTCCATAAGTACGAGTATGTTGAAGTTAATAGCAAGAAAAATTAGTTGAGAAATGTCCACTTATTCACTGTGAGTGTGAGAAGACGAATAATTCCCATTTCATGAAAATGCCAGCATGATGTACCTGTCTTTTTCTCTTTAGTGGATACTTTATCCGTTTCAATTCAAGTGTCTTAGTTTGATTGAACACGTAGTTTGAAGAAATAAAAGAGAGAATTTTGAATCTTGTTATTTAATATTATAGACGTATGAAGTACTTTAAATTTTTATGATTTTAACTAGCTATGTAAAATGCTGGAATTGGTAAACTTATCATATCATATCATATATTATTATAAGTGGGAAGATTTTAAGTTCAAAGTTAGATTAGGAAAATGCCTTCACCAATTTTTTAAATTAAAAAATCTTTTACTAATTTTTGAAATTAAATCAATAATGACAATTAAGCTAGACCAAATACATGATTAGATGTTACAACTTCCATTTTTTAATGAATTTGATTGTTAAAACTTTTTAGCTTCTTCCATTAAACACATTCATGCACAAACCTTTCATGTACTTAATTTCTCCCTTTATAAATTGGATAAAAAATATTAATCTACCACATTTTGTGTTTCATCATCTAATAGTTCTTATGTGAGGAGTAATTTTTTATTTGTCACTATTTTTCTTATTGGTTTGTGCCTTCGTTCATTTTTTATTTTCATGGTTGTTGGAGAAACACATAATCTAATAGCTCTTATGATATTTTTTTATTGGTCACTATTTTCTTAGTGGTTTGTGCCCTTCATTCATATTTTTTTTTTAATGATTGTTGGAGTACTTATGTCCTAAGAAATTTCAGCCTTGGGGCTTAGTTCTAGACTTACAAGTTGCTCATCATTCCCCAAAAAAATTGTTGATATTTATGTAATACATAGAGAGTAAACACAAAAAAAAGTTTATTTTATATGCACAAAAAAAACATATAGGAGTACATTAGACAATGTTGATCAATTTTATATCTTGGGCCTATATAAATTATAACGTAACATAGGTCAAACGTGCAAGGCACGTTTTTAGAACTTGTATTATCATAAGTGGGAAGTCCTTTAGCATAAAGTTGAATTTCCAATTTGCCCTTGAACTTTATTATATGAAAAATTAAGCATAATATTTTAATTACCTGAAAAATAAATTCACATTTCAAATAATTAGGATAATTGAAAGGGAAAATTACATGGAAAAACAAACTTGTATCAATAAATTACTTCAAATAGCTACTGTTTGCTTTATTTACCATTCGTCATTTACTTTTTGTCATTATTACGATTGTCAGTTTTGATAAGCGTGTCTTTTTTTTAAACCCCCGTTCAAAGTTTCTACCTTTGCCTCTCAATTTGTTCTCTCAGATTTTCCAGGTAATTGTGTTTGCCGATTTCATGCTTATTTCATTATTTTTTATTGTATAATACAGCAAAAAAAATTGTTCCTTTTCAATTTTTTGGTTTTATACATCCAGTATCATGGATGAAGAAGAAACACCTTCTAAGAGAATCACTAGAGATGTACAATTGAATCAACAGTTTTTGTATGATTTTTCATCTTTTTCTTTGGGTTTAACTCAAGATTTCGAAGAAATTTCAGGATCCATTGCTAAATCTCGAATTAATCAACAAGATATATATTATGTCGAAGTCTGGTAATACCCCATTGAAGATGCAAGAAGTCATGCATGTTGCAAAATCAAAAGGAAAGACCAAAAAAGTGGATAAACATGAAGAAGACAAATTTGTTGATGTTTTGACTTCAAAGAAGAAATTTGTGTTATATTTATTTTCAAATTGTATAATTCTTTTGTTTCATAGTTGTATCCATATTTATTTATAGTTGTTCACTTTGTATAACTCCGTATATGTATAAGATATTTACTTTGTATAACTCTGTATTTGTATATAGATATTCACTTTGTATAACTCCAACTTTGTATATAGATATTCAATTTGTATAGTTCTATATTTTTGTTACTATTTTTGCTATATGTGTTGTATAATTATACATTTGGAATTGTATAATAAATTTACGTTATTTATTAGGGAATACAATTTATTCTCAAGAAAGATTCATTTTACACCCCGCACATGCAATGCTATACAAATATTGGGGAAATGAATCAATTACGCTCCACATTGCTCGAAGTTGTGTTCAATCAATTTTGTGCATCATCTTGTTTTGCTCAAATATCAAGCAGAGATTTGTGTCTTTTTTGTAGACATTTTCTCTAAAAACAACTCCCTCAATAACATAGTCAACATAACAGTTTGCATCATCCCATTTTTCAGAATGCATTACCAAGATAGCTATGGAAGACATTCCTGTATACAATTAAATATCAACACAAATCAGTTGTTATTAATCCATTTGTACATACACTAATTTATACAATTTTACAAATCAAAATCACTTTATAACAACTAATTTATACAATAATTAACACAGTTCAATTCTTCCAACTATTTCATACAATTAATCACTGAAATAGCTCAATTATATAACTGCAAATATAAAATTCTACATTTATACAAACACTAACTTATACAGACACTAACTCCACATAAACTGCAACTATCAATGAATTATACATATTCAAATTGCAATTCAACTAAAAGTAATTTATACAATTTTACAAATCAAAATCATTTTATACAAACTAATTTATACAATGATACACTTTTTACAATTAATCACTGAAATAACTCAATTATACAACTGCAGATATAAAACTCTACATTTATACAAACTATAACTTATACAGACACTAACTCCACATAAACTACAAGCATCAATGATCTACACATATTCAAATCGCAATTCAACTAAAATTAATTTTAACAAATCTAAATCACTTTATACAAATTAAATTATACAATAATTAACTTTATACAATTAATCACTGAAATAGTTCAGTTATAAAGTTGCGGATATAAAAGTCTATATTTATACGAAGACTAACTTATACAGTTACTAACTACACATAAACTACAAATATCAAAGAATTATACATGTTCAAATCACAATTTAACTAAAATTAATTTGTACAATTTTACAAATTAAAATCACTTTATACCAAATAAATCCATAGGAAAAATTGAAAATACATTCAACCAAAACTTTGATTATCAATTTCGATTAAACAATTTATACAATTGAAGCAGTTTCTTCGACCTAAATATCAATCGATTTAACCAAATCTCAAAGCATCAAACAGAATAGAGATGAAAATACATTGTATTTTGTACCTATTGTATAATCAACCAAGAAATAGATTAATTTGTTCTTGAATTGTAGTCGCGACACGACGATCTCAGAAGAAAAGCGAGTTGCCGACGGCGATTATGGATCGAAGGTACTTAATTCTGTTGCAGAAGGAAGATATAACGGGTATGAAAGGTATTTTATACCCTCCGATATTAAGCGATTACAGTTATAACTACTTGCTACGATTTGTAATTATGAAAGTTTAGCTAAATTGAATAATAACTTTAATAATAGTGGCTATTTCTGAAAGTTTCCCTAATTGAAAAGACTGTGTGAAACTTACATTTAAATCACCATGAATAAGGTAAGTGAAAAGCCAATTGAAAGTAATAAATCTTTTGAAAGTAATAGTATTGTTAAGCATCCAAGTGAATAATGACTTTTTTCAGGTTCTTTTTGAAGTAATAGTATTGTTAAGCATCCAAGTAAGAAACTATGTTTCATCTTTAAGTACTTAAATCATTTCATCTTCATAGACATTTCAAAAGACATGGAAGATAGGAACACCATTTAAGTTAAGAAACTGAAGACTCCTACATCCCCTGCCCTTCAATTTACTTTTGATTGTGTTTGATAAGTTGTGTCTCTTAACGACATGAAAATTTATAGTTGATCTATAATAGGTTGATCCTCATATTTCTTTATATGTTAAAAATACCATTAATTTGTTTGTAGTATAATTTCTTTTCTAGAGATTGACATTGAAGATTAATTTGTTCTATTTTGAAACAGTAAGGTTTCAAACTTCTCACACTATTTCTTTATTGTTTTCTTCTAACACTGTTTCCCTCCCGCACCCCCCACCCCTTAATTGTAGAACATGCCTCTTTTTAGATTAGTTTATGATTCAATTCGCAGTGCTTTTGGAATTCAAGGTAAACATATTGATCCGAGGATTTTTATAATGCAACTTCAATCATGATATTCACTGGTGTTTTTTTCCCTTTTCTCTATTAATTCTTATTTGCTCATTTTCCCCTTTTCACTATATTTTTTCTTAGTTTGTTTTTCATTTTTGAAAAGATGAAATTTCCACAATAAATATGATACAGGTAACAATAAAATAGATTTTATCTTTGAAAATCACACATGGTTTTTTTTGTAGCTATAACTTTTTATGCAATATTTTTGTTCTCTTATTTTCACATATAGGCTTTTAGATTTTATAATTCATCATTTCTCTTATAAGTCTCTTTCCTTCTCCTATTTAATTTTTGGGAATTCTTTATTTCCGTGTTAATTATTCATGAAGATGAAGATTTTAGTTAGAGAACACATTTTAATCTTCATATGTCTTAGATATTTTATTCCAAACCTTTATTATTTTCTCTTGAGTTTGAATTTGTAGTTTTTTCCCTTCAATTTATACATACTCATCACCAACGTGGTTATAATTTATTAGTGGTTCGTCTTTTTTCCTTATTTTATTAATTTATTTCTGTTTATTAAAAATTAAATTTGAAATAAAAAAGGGACTAATTATTTTTACTATTATTTTATATGAATACAAAAAAATATACTCATAGGTAGACCCGTGGACTTATCACAAATAATTGCATTCTTATCGTATTAACGTTAAACTTCGATGTTTACGTGCTTTATAGAATAATAAGTCATTTGTTTGATACACATTTTAGGATCTTTTTGTTGTAATACGTCGAATATGTAGATTTATATTTTTGATAAATTTATCTTGTGCCGCCTTTGTTACTTCATTAAAGACATTATATACATTTATATTATTTTTCAATCAGGAATTCATCGACATATTCATACCCTTAGAGACTATATTCTCTTAATTAGTTTCACATATTTCTTGTTTGATACCAAATGAACAATTCTATTTTATGATTTTTTAATGAATAAAAGAAATAGGAAACTTAATATTGTTAATTTCAACATTTTCTATCTTATAACTCACTTTTAAATAAATAAACAAATTATAATAGTAGTAAGGGACAAATGTGCAACACATGTTATCAGAAACTAGTATTATTATAAGTGGGAAGCCCTTTAGCTTAAAGTTGAATTACCAATTTGTCCTTGAACATTATTATTATATAGAAAAAAAGCATAATATTTTAATTATCTAAAAATAAATTCACATTTCAATTACAATAATTAGGATAATTGAAAAAACACTGCGTGAAACTTACATATTAATCACCATGAATATGGTAAGTGAAAAGTCAATTGAAAGTAATAAATCCTTTTGAAGTAATAGAATAGTTAAGCATCCAAGTGAATAATGACTTTTTTCAGGTTCTTTTTTAAGTAATAGCATTGTTAAGCATCCAAGTAAGAAACTATATTTCATCTTTAAGTACTTGAAACATTTCATCTTCATACACATTTCAAAAGGCATGGAAGATAGAAACACCATTTAAGTTAAGAAACTGAAGACTCCTTCATCCACTGCCCTTCAATTTACTTTTGTTTGTGTTTTATAAATTGTCTCTTAAGGACATGAAAACTTGTAGTTGATCTATAATAGGTTGATCCTCATATTTCTTTATATGTTTAAAATGCCATTAATTTGTTTGTAGTATAAAAATAAATTTTCTTTACTAGAGATTTTGGGATTTTACTTGGCATTGAAGATTAATTTGTTCTTTTTTGAAACAGGAACGTTTCAAACTTCTAACACTATTTCTTCATTGTTTTCTTCTAACACTGTTTTCCCCCCTTTTATCATAGAACATGGCTCTTTTTAGATTAATTTATGATCCAATTTGCAGTGTTCTTGGAATTCAAGGTAAATAGATTGATCCGAGGATTTATATAATGCAGTTTCAATCAGGATATTCACTGGTATTTTTCTCTTTTCTCTATTAATCTTTATTTGTTCATTTCCCTCTTTTTTCTTTATTTTTCCTTAGCTTGTTTTTCATTTTTGGAAAGGTGATATTTCAACAATAAATATGATACATGTAACAATAAAATAGATTTTATCTTTAAAAAACACACATGATATTTTTCGTAGCTATAATTTTTTTTATGCAATATTCTTGTTCTCTTATTTTCACATATAGGTTTTTAGATTTTATAATTCATCATTTCTCTTATAAGTCTCTTTCCTTCTCCTATTTAATTTTTGGTGGATCCTTTATTTTCATGTTAATTATTCATGAAGATGAAGATTTTAGTTAGAGAACACATTTTAATCTTCCTATGTCCTAGCTATTTTATTCCAAACCATTATTATTTTCTCTTGAGTTTGAATTTGTAGTTTTTTTCCTTCAAATTATACATACTCATCATAAACATGTTTATAATGTTATTATTGGTTCGTCTTTTTTACTTATTTTATTAATTTATTTTCTGTTTATTAAAAATTAAATTTAAAATAAAAAAGACACTATTATTTTTACTATTATTTTATATGAATACAATAAAATATACTTATACGTAGACTCGTGGACATATCACAAGTAACTGCATTTTCAAGGCAATCTTATCGTATTAACATTAAACTTTGATGTTTACGATCTTTATAGAAGAATAAGTCATTTGTTTGCTACATATTTTAGGATCTTTTTTGTAATATGTAGAATATGTAGATTTATGTTTCTAATAAATTTATCTCGTGCCTTTGTTATTTCATTAAAGACATTATATACATTTATTATTATTTTTCAATAAGAAATTCATCGACATATTCATATCCTTAGAGACTATATTCTCTTAATTAGTTTCACATATTTCTTGTTTGATACCAAATGCACCATTCTATTTTATGATTATTTTTAATGAAAACAAAAAAAATAGGAAACATAATATTGTTAATTTCAACATTTTCCATCTTATTACTCACTTTTAAATAAATAAATAAATTATAATAATAGTAAGGAACAAACGTGCAACGCACGTTATTAGAAACTAGTATTATTATAAGTGGCAAGATTTTAAGTTCAAAGTTAGATTACGAAAATTTCCTTCACCAATTTTTTAAATTAAAAAATATTTTATTAATTTTAAAATTAAATTAATAATGACAATTAAACTAGACCAAATACATGATTAGATGTTACAACTTATCATTTTCCATTTCTTAACAAATTTGATTGTTAAAATTTTTTAGCTTCTACCATTAAACACATTCATGCACAAACCTTTCATGTACTTAATTTCTCCCTTTATAAATTGGATAAAAAATATTAATCCACCACACTTTGTGTTTCATCATCTAATAGTTCTTCTGTAAGGAGTATCTTTTTATTGGTCATTATTTTTCTTATTGATTTGTGCCTTCGTTCATTTTTTATTTTCATAGTTGTTGGAGAAACACATAATCTAATAGTTCTTGTAATATTTTTTTATTGGTCACTATTTTTATTATTGGTTTGTGTCCTTCATTCATTTTATTATTTTTAATGATAGTTAAAGTATTTATGTCCCAAGAAATTTCAGCCTTTGGACTTAGTTCTAGCCTTACAAGTTGCTCATCATTGACCAAAAATATTATTGATATTTAAGTTCTAAACAGAAAGTAAACACTAAAAAAATTTATTCTATATGCACAAAAAAACATATAGGAGTACGTCAGACAATGTTGAGCAATGTTATATCTTCGGCCTAAATAAATTATAACAGTAACAGAGGTCAAACGTGCAAGGCACGTTTCTAGAACTAGTTAAATAAAAAAAAGAGATATTAGTTTAGAAACAAACTAAAGTAAGATAATTAAATTGTGACAAATGAAGTACTTCCACACACAAAAAAGAAGCAAATCAGGCACAGTAGTAGAAAGAGTATCAAATATGGTTCGATTTGGATCGGTTTTTATTTGAGAAAAGATCAAACTAAATCATCTATGTCAATTTATTTATAAATACAATTGATTTTAAAGTGTTTGTTAAACATCCCAAATGAAAATTTAACTAATATTAGTCAAAAGTTCACATGTAACTACTCTGAATTTTAGCAATATTTACATAAATGAGAACCGCTAAGTAGGTTTAGAAATAGAAAACAAACGAGGTTTGTAGTTGGATGATACTTCATTGAATGAAGTTAATGACTTTTGATCTAACAACTAACCCACATTAGTAATTTTTTTCTGAACTTTTGCTAGCTACAAACCTCTTCTAAACATTCCATAAGTCAAAATTTCATGTGAATGTGCTTAACTATGCGTTGGTTGTAAGTGTAACTAATAAAAAATGTTATCATTTTTGTACTATAAATACACCCTTTAGCATCTCAATCAAACATAGTCAACACATCAATTTTTCCTTTAACATTTTTGGCAAAAGAGCTCATTTGCCTTAGCATAGTGATTCCAATGGGGCTTCATGAGTCCCTTTTTGGCAGAGTCTCCTCTGTTTCTTTGTTATTATTTGCAGTGAGCTTCTGCTATGCTGATGATAAGACAGTTCAGGTTGTTGGATTTGGGGAATGCGCTGATTGCAAAGAGAGTAACATAGACACCATTCATGCTTTTTTAGGTACGTAATCATTAAAATCAAAAAACAATCTCATGCAAAAATGTAAAAGAAAAAATTTGCATACAATAGACCTAATGTGGTCTAGACATTTCTTGAACTCTGTGCATAGTGGAGCTTTGTGCACCTGACTGCTTTTACAGTACTGGTACCACTAGTTTGAGGGTTGTAAAACTCTGTATTCTTCGTTTGAAATCCTAAATCTTACTCTGACTATAACGATTCTTTCTTTCAGGGCTTGGTGTTACCATCACTTGCAGGAATGCAAATGGAGAGAAAAATACAAGAGGAGAGGGAAAACTAGACAAAGACGGAAAATTCGTGGTGTTACTTCCTAAAGAGATGGTGAAAGATGGGAAATTGAGAGAAGATTGTTTTGCAAAACTCCATAGTGCATCAGCTACACCATGTCCAACACACAATGGCATAGAAGCCTCAAAAATTGTATTCACTAATTCAGAAAACAATGATAAACAGACATTGAAACCACTTGAAAATCTAAAATTCTCAACAACCTTATGCACCTCTGCTTTCCTTTGGCCATTCTTCAAGTGTCCACCATTTCCAAAAATTCCACCTTTTCCCTTATTCAAAAATCCACTTATACCTCCAATTCCAATCCTCAAAAAACCACCTCTACCTCCAATTCCAACCTACACTAAGCCACCTCTACCTTTAATCCCACCAATGTTGAAAAAATCATTCCCTGAGATACCAATCTTTCAAAAACCATTGTTCCCACCTTCTCTTACTCAGCCATAGGAGGGCTTTAAAAAGAATAATACACAGACATATAGGCGGATTCAAGATTTGAAATTAGTTGGTGTGCCTTTTAATGTATGTGCGTGTTTTAAAATCGTTTAATAAAACTTCTATTTACATATATAGTTCGAGTTGAAAGTAACAAGTCCACATTTACTATTGCATATGTACTGAAATCAATGTCAAACTTTCTACTGTATGAAATAGTATAAGTGAAGGATGATGGTGCTTGAGAATGTCAAACCATGAAAGATAAAGGCAAATGGTTAAAAAAAGAGAAGGATTGACATAGTTAATGGAGTGGTGAATTAATAGAAATGTGTTACTTATCTAGTTGTCTGTTCATACAGATTATTAACATTCATAAGTAACCGGTATATGGGTTGTGGTGTTGTGGTGAAACTACTTCACCCATAATTAGAGGTTTTGGGTTCAAGTCTTGGGTATGTATAAAATCATATTGGAAACGTCATCCCACATGGCTGTTGTTCATCTTGTATTCCAAACATATTTAGAACAAAACTTTGAACATCTTTGTAATAAAACAAAGTTTAAGAACATTTTCACAACTAGAAAATTAAAACTAGTAGCGAAACTAAAATCAGAAACAAATTTTTTTAAAAAAATATATGAAATATTTTTCTTAAAGAAGAATTGTTTTTAATATGTGTCTAAAGAATCTTACTGATTCCAACAAACTTTGCAGAAACACGAAGTTACCAAGTTTAATGAACCAGTGAAGAACAAAAGAATAGAAGAACTGAAATTAATTCACAAATCTAAAGTTTGTAAAACACGTACCAGAATCTGGAAAATTTTTAATAGGAAAAAGATCAAGCCCACTGAATTCACAGTGTCCCCTTAAGGAAATTATTCCCCTCTAGTATCCGAGGTTTGATTTGGAATATGACCTCCCAGGGAAAAATGATCTCAATCACCAGAGTATAGATACCAAAAACTCCGGTGTCAGTGAACCACTCAACGGCAGTAAAGTACACTTAGAATACTAGATTTAGTAGTTGAAGAAGAAGTCCATGAATTCTTTATTAAAATGAGAGGAAATCCCTCAATTTATAGAAAACAAAGGAAGGTGCGAAAAGGTTCTTATTGTGCCTTACCGGAAAGGTCACAAACCTTTGGAAAAGTCACAATCTTTCAGAATGGTCATCACCCTTCATAAAAGTCACAACTTTTCATAAGAGTCACAACTTTTCATAAAAAAATTGCAACTTTTCATAAAAGTCACAACTTTTCATCAAAGTCGCAACATTTCATAAAAGTCACAACTCTTCATAAAAGTTGCAACTCTTCGTTTTCCATTCACACCTTTTTTAAAATCCAACAATCCCCCGCATGAATGGGGAAATGACTCGAAGACAAAGAAACGGACAAGTATGTGTACTTTACAAGCAAGAATTAATTGCATCTGGATAAGTAGGTTTCCCCTTGGACTTTCCGTAGTGAACATATGTCGGATATACTCGGTCAATCGGTAGATGCGATATCTTTGAACCGTCGAACTTTGGTGTATACCTAGACAACCATATGTCACACAATTAACCCTTTACCATTTATGGTTCTTACGGTTGTGTTCGTTTTAGCCATGAACACCTCCTGGTTTCATGAGTGTATAGAGAGATGGGCTTTTGACAATCATCTTCTTTGAAGCGACTTATACTTCACACTCACATAGGTGATTTCTAACCGTGTTATCGCGTAGATACACTATTTGGTCAACTCTGCCAAACTTAGCAAATCATTAAAACCATTAAGCTTTATTAACTCATTAATAAGCCTTAATGTTGTATCATTGTCCCTGAGCATTGTCTTCATCATGAGAATGGATTGAGTTTATTGACAATGCCGAACCGTCATTCACAACTTTATTTTTCTCCTTGAATCTAGCTCTTGGGATCTCCAGTCTGCTAGATAGAGTTACCGCCATGATGACTTGTCCTAAGCCGTAAATTCATTCCCTTAGATGATCTTTTAACTTTCTCTCTAGTTAGGCCTTTTTATAAGTGGATCCGACACATTATCCTTTGACTTTACATAGTCAATTCTGATAATTTCACTAAAGAGTAGTTTTCTAACAATATCATGTCTATGTCGTATATGACGAGACTTTCCGTTATACGTCATGCTCCATGCCCTACCTATTGCATCTTGACTGTGAAAGTGTATGCATACTAATGCCAATGGTTTGGGCCAAAATAGAATATCTATCAAGAAATTCCGGAGTCTTTTAACTTATTCACCGACCTTATCTAGAGCACCTAGCTCAAAGATCATTGTAGAGCTAGCGATACATGTCTCTTTTGAAATATTTCTAAGAGACTGCTCCTCTACCAATAGTAAATACATATCCACTCGTGAATTTTACTTCATTCTTCCGATGATTCAATTTGCATCACTATATCTTTCAATATTGTTGGATATTGTTATAATGCAAGACATAGTTTTAAGTATTATTTTAAATACTCCAAAACTCTATTTATTGTCATCTAATAAATTTATTTCGGATCACTTGTGAACGGACTCATTTTAAAATAACAAATGTTATATCTGATCGCACACACTATATGATATACATCATGCTTCCCAAAAATCTAGCACAATCCAATCGTGAGTCACTTTTGTTTTCACTCTTTTGAAATGCAAAGCTCACATTTATTGGACACTTGACAATATTGACATCCAAATATTTGAACTAGTTAAGTACCTTTTCAATACAATGAGGCCTGAAAATGCTAAACATTATGGAGTTCTACGAATTCTTATACCTAAGATCGCATTAGCAACTCCAATAATTTCCATTCCACTTGCTTTATAGCGCATACGTTTAGTAGCATTTATGTCATTAGTGTCTCTATTGATGATCAACATATCACCAATATACAAACAAACAATGACCTTATGATTTTAATGTGAACACATTTATCACTTCCATCATTCTTCAATCCATTTGCCGACATGGTTTGATTGAATTATGTCATTGTTTTGGTGCTTCCATAATGTGACTTAACAAGTTCACATACTTTCTTTTATTTACCAGATACCACAAAACCCTCGGGTTGTTCCATGTAAATTTCTTTCTCCAATTCTACATTTAAGAAAGTTCTTTTCACATTCATTTGATGAATTTGGAGGTCATATACCACAGTAATAATTTTTGCATCCGAATGGATGTAATTCTAATTACTAACGAGTATATATATCGACAAGATCAAAATCTTATTTTTTTTCTAAAGTCTTTGACACAAAGTCTTGCTTTATATTTTTCAACAGTTCCATCAACTGTTATTTTTCCTTCTAAAGATTCATTTTGAACCCAAAGGTTTATTTTCTTGAAGAAGATCAATTAACTTTCAATATTGTTTATTGACACCATCTTTCCAAAGGATGAGTCTACAGAAGACACAGAAAATGTTACAAAATCATATTCGAAGGAAGTAAATGTCCTTTAACATTTTACTAAGCCTCTGAATCTCTTTATTAAGTACATTATCCTTTTCATTTCCTAGGCCTTTTAGACCCTTTTCTAGACTACTCAAGTCTAATTTTACAGTCCACAGTCATATTAATTCTTTTAGGAATAGGATCTTGGACTTTGACTAGATACCCTTCTCTAGACTACTCAAGTCTAATTTTACAGTCCACAGTCATAGGTCCTATTTTAATTCTTTTAGGAATAGGATCTTGGACTTTGACTAGATACCCTTCTCTAGACTACTCAAGTCTAATTTTACAGTCCACAGTCATAGGTCCTATTTTCATTCTTTTAGGAATAGGATCTTGGACTTTGACTAGATACCCTTCTCTAGACTACTCAAGTCTAATTTTACAGTCCACAGTCATAGGTCCTATTTTCATTCTTTTAGGAATAGGATCTTGGACTTTGACTAGATACCCTTCTCTAGACTACTCAAGTCTAATTTTACAGTCCACAGTCATAGGTCCTATTTTCATTCTTTTAGGAATAGGATCTTGGACTTTGACTAGATACCCTTCTCTAGACTACTCAAGTCTAATTTTACAGTCCACAGTCATAGGTCCTATTTTCATTCTTTTAGGAATAGGATCTTGGACTTTGACTAGATACCCTTCTCTAGACTACTCAAGTCTAATTTTACAGTCCACAGTCATAGGTCCTATTTTCATTCTTTTAGGAATAGGATCTTGGACTTTGACTAGATACCCTTCTCTAGACTACTCAAGTCTAATTTTACAGTCCACAGTCATAGGTCCTATTTTCATTCTTTTAGGAATAGGATCTTGGACTTTGACTAGATACCCTTCTCTAGACTACTCAAGTCTAATTTTACAGTCCACAGTCATAGGTCCTATTTTCATTCTTTTAGGAATAGGATCTTGGACTTTGACTAGATACCCTTCTCTAGACTACTCAAGTCTAATTTTACAGTCCACAGTCATAGGTCCTATTTTCATTCTTTTAGGAATAGGATCTTGGACTTTGACTAGATACCCTTCTCTAGACTACTCAAGTCTAATTTTACAGTCCACAGTCATAGGTCCTATTTTCATTCTTTTAGGAATAGGATCTTGGACTTTGACTAGATACCCTTCTCTAGACTACTCAAGTCTAATTTTACAGTCCACAGTCATAGGTCCTATTTTCATTCTTTTAGGAATAGGATCTTGGACTTTGACTAGATACCCTTCTCTAGACTACTCAAGTCTAATTTTACAGTCCACAGTCATAGGTCCTATTTTCATTCTTTTAGGAATAGGATCTTGGACTTTGACTAGATACCCTTCTCTAGACTACTCAAGTCTAATTTTACAGTCCACAGTCATAGGTCCTATTTTCATTCTTTTAGGAATAGGATCTTGGACTTTGACTAGATACCCTTCTCTAGACTACTCAAGTCTAATTTTACAGTCCACAGTCATAGGTCCTATTTTCATTCTTTTAGGAATAGGATCTTGGACTTTGACTAGATACCCTTCTCTAGACTACTCAAGTCTAATTTTACAGTCCACAGTCATAGGTCCTATTTTCATTCTTTTAGGAATAGGATCTTGGACTTTGACTAGATACCCTTCTCTAGACTACTCAAGTCTAATTTTACAGTCCACAGTCATAGGTCCTATTTTCATTCTTTTAGGAATAGGATCTTGGACTTTGACTAGATACCCTTCTCTAGACTACTCAAGTCTAATTTTACAGTCCACAGTCATAGGTCCTATTTTCATTCTTTTAGGAATAGGATCTTGGACTTTGACTAGATACCCTTCTCTAGACTACTCAAGTCTAATTTTACAGTCCACAGTCATAGGTCCTATTTTCATTCTTTTAGGAATAGGATCTTGGACTTTGACTAGATACCCTTCTCTAGACTACTCAAGTCTAATTTTACAGTCCACAGTCATAGGTCCTATTTTCATTCTTTTAGGAATAGGATCTTGGACTTTGACTAGATACCCTTCTCTAGACTACTCAAGTCTAATTTTACAGTCCACAGTCATAGGTCCTATTTTCATTCTTTTAGGAATAGGATCTTGGACTTTGACTAGATACCCTTCTCTAGACTACTCAAGTCTAATTTTACAGTCCACAGTCATAGGTCCTATTTTCATTCTTTTAGGAATAGGATCTTGGACTTTGACTAGATAACCCCACACTTTGAAATATTTCAAGTTGGATTTCCTTTCTTTCCATTTCTCATATGGAAAAGATTGTATTCTGATCAAACATGATCAAACAAAATCGCTTTCTTTCTAAAAGGATAAAACTTTTTGATGATCCCTTTTGCAGTAAGGATAGTTCAAGTTTTGTGTAAACCCGAACTTATAAATAATGCATCCATCATTTCTTTCAACGTTCGGTTTTTCATTAGATTAAGGTGAATATGGCAGTAGTTTGATATTTCACTTTCCAAACATATTTTTGCACAATGAGATTTATACTCTCCATTCTTATCACTTCTTATATATTTTTTCACACTGATTTTCAACTTCGATATTACATTGTCTAGACATTTCTATTGCTTCATGCTTACCATTTAGCAAATAGACATAGTCATTTCTAATGCAATTCTCAATAAAAGTAATAGATACTTTTTCCCACCATGAGATGGTGTTAACTTCATATCATAATTGTCAGTGTAAATCAATTCTAAGGGATTAGAATTCCTTTCAACAGATTTATAAGAATGCTCAACATACTTAGAATCCACAAAAACTTGACATTTTTATTTATTGCACACAAAGTTAGGCAAAACTTCTAAGTTGATCAGTTTTTCTTACAAGGTTTTGTAATTGACATGCCCCAAGTGTTAATGTCACAAACATTGACTCAAGCAAGTAAGAAAAAATAAAAACATTGAGTTTGAAAAGCTCTTCGCGAGGTAGCTTTTTCCTCACTAATATTTTGTTCCTATTTCTTACAATTTTGTGTGATACAAACATTGTTTAGATTGTCAAATATCCTTTTCAGAAGGACATTTCCATAACTTTCAATGTGATTGTTATAGAACTACCTATGAACAAAGTTTCATCGGGTTCAATAAAGACAATATAGTCCAACTGTTATTTTTACAAAAACATAACAAATGACTATTCACCAATATTCATGTCTATGCAAATACTTTTATTATAATAGACATATCTTTTCATGAAAAATCACAACATTTTAAGTGATTTTTTTTTTATAAAAGAACACAATTATTTTGAACAAGTATATATATAATTTGGATGTTTCATACTAGTCACACTATATACTAGTAATAGAGAAACTCAACAACCACAATACCAAATATATTACAAGAATTTTGTGGGTATAACATAATACAAAAATATCATTAAATTTCATATCATTTGCTCCAAAGTTAAATTAGACACCAAGTCTAATCATAAGCAAATAACCCCCACATTTCAAATGTGATCTCAAAAATATTTTTCAAGTATTTGAAAGTAGTTTTTCTATAAATTTTAATGTTGGAAACATTATTCTACGAAAGAATTATAGTGCTGCAATTCTCTTTGGCAATGTTTACACAATGTCAAAGTTCTTTCCATAGATATATAAAATCACAAATTCTAATCACTGGTATTTTTCCTCTATCATAAATAGACATACCACTTAGTATTTTAAATACCAACAATAAGGACAAAAAAAATTGTACAATTTATTTCTATAATACATTGAAGTTTATAGAAAATCAAAAGTACAACATTGACTTATTATGTGAAGTTTTCATATTCTTCAAACCAATTGCATAGTCCAATTTATCCAGAGTATAAAACCACAAAAGTTATTAGTCTACAAAAATCAGACACACTAACATTTCTCACGGAGTACAAAACTACAAAAAAAAAATTTCTCCTCCAAACAGAATAACACATATTCATTATCACATAGAAATGTTTTTCTTATCAAATAGTCTTCCAACTATAACATTGTGACATACTATTTTATCAAACAAAAATATGCATCTCTCATTTTTGCAAACTAAAGAATTTTAAAAGAAACAATATTTGCGAAGTAAAATTCATTCCACAACATATGGACACATGATAAAAAAAAATAAAAAAAATCAAAGATGATAACTCTTAGAAACTATTTCCTCCTTTGATAATTTAATAAGAAGGTTACTTGATAATCTTTAAACAGAATACAATAAAAATTTTCTGTTTACATTCTCACTTCGACGTTGCTAAACAAAGCAACGAATCATGGAGAAGTAATGCATTTATCTTCTACTTCCATGATCAGATTCTCTCAATCAGTAGAATACAAAAATACTAACAGTAAATAATTTCCTTAAGATTGTTGTTCATCTTGTATTCCAAACATACTTAGAACAAAACTTTGAACATCTTTGTAATAAAACAAAGTTTAAGAACATTTTCACAACTAGAAAATTAAAACTAGTAGCGAAACTAGAATCAGAAATAGATTTAAAAAAAAAATATATGAAATATTTTTCTTAAAGAAAAATTGTTGTTAATATGCATCTAAAGAATCTTACTGATTCCAACAAACTTTGCAGAAACACGAAGTTACCAAGTTTAATGAACCAGTGAAGAACAAAAGAATAGAAGAACTGAAATTAATTCACAAATCTAAAGTTTGTAAAACACGTACCAGAATCTGGAAAATTTTTAATAGGAAAAAGATCAAGTCCACTGAATTCACAGTGTCCCCTTAAGGAAATTATTCCCCTCTAGTATCCGAGGTTTGATTTGGAATATGACCTCCCAGGGAAAAATGATCTCAATCACCAGAGTATAGATACCAAAAACTCCGGTGTCAGCGAACCACTCAACGGCAGTAAAGTACACTTAGAATACTAGATTTAGTAGTTGAAGAAGAAGTCCATGAATTCTTTATTAAAATGAGAGGAAATCCCTCAATTTATAGAAAACAAAGGATGGTGCGAAAAGGTTCTTATTGTGCCTTACCGGAAAGGTCACAAACCTTTGGAAAAGTCACAATCTTTCAGAATGGTCATCACCCTTCATAAAAGTCACAACTTTTCATAAGAGTCACAACTTTTCATAAAAAAATTGCAACTTTTCATAAAAGTCACAACTTTTCATCAAAGTCGCAACATTTCATAAAAGTCACAACTCTTCATAAAAGTTGCAACTCTTCGTTTTCCATTCACACCTTTTTTAAAATCCAACAATCCCCCGCATGAATGGGGAAATGACTCGAAGACAAAGAAACGGACAAGTATGTGTACTTTACAAGCAAGAATTAATTGCATCTGGATAAGTAG
>NC_028646.1:67077279-67134149 GCF_001406875.1 Solanum pennellii
TCTAAAGAATCTTACTGATTCCAACAAACTTTGCAGAAACACGAAGTTACCAAGTTTAATGAACCAGTGAAGAACAAAAGAATAGAAGAACTGAAATTAATTCACAAATCTAAAGTTTGTAAAACACGTACCAGAATCTGGAAAATTTTTAATAGGAAAAAGATCAAGCCCACTGAATTCACAGTGTCCCCTTAAGGAAATTATTCCCCTCTAGTATCCGAGGTTTGATTTGGAATATGACCTCCCAGGGAAAAATGATCTCAATCACCAGAGTATAGATACCAAAAACTCCGGTGTCAGTGAACCACTCAACGGCAGTAAAGTACACTTAGAATACTAGATTTAGTAGTTGAAGAAGAAGTCCATGAATTCTTTATTAAAATGAGAGGAAATCCCTCAATTTATAGAAAACAAAGGAAGGTGCGAAAAGGTTCTTATTGTGCCTTACCGGAAAGGTCACAAACCTTTGGAAAAGTCACAATCTTTCAGAATGGTCATCACCCTTCATAAAAGTCACAACTTTTCATAAGAGTCACAACTTTTCATAAAAAAATTGCAACTTTTCATAAAAGTCACAACTTTTCATCAAAGTCGCAACATTTCATAAAAGTCACAACTCTTCATAAAAGTTGCAACTCTTCGTTTTCCATTCACACCTTTTTTAAAATCCAACAATGGCCCCAACAGTGCGCGATACATAATCAGAGGTCTTGAGTTCGAGCCTTGAGTATGTATTAGATTCTGTTGGAAACGTCACTCCGAATAACCCATGCAATGCGCGATATATAAGAAGCCTAATAAACTGCCTTTTCTAAAATTAAGAATTTATAAACTTAAAATCCTAACCCAGACCCAACTTTTAAATGTATTATGCCCCCGTGGTAAAAATGGTTATATATCCGTAAGACATAATACATAAACATAATCATTAACATGGCGTCACTTGACAATTATGACTTTTAACTTCGAGTGTGTACAAGTAGGCACTTAAGCTTATACACAATTGAACAAATAAACACATTCGTCCTACATGACACCCTACATGATACATTTATTTTTTACATGGTGTCCTACGTGTATTATACCATGTAGGACATGTATGTCTACTTGTTTATTTTTATACATTGTTGGACGGACGAAGTATTTCATCCCTTCACTTTTACTAGTCACTTATTCCTAATATATATTTTTATTTTTTTACTTATCACTTTTGACATATCAAAAAAAGACAATTATATTTTTCCATGTTTTACCATCAAAATTAAATACTCCTTCTTCAATTCATTTTTCACGACTTAACACTAAACATCATTTAACAAGGATAGTTGGTAAAATATCTATTTCAATAATTTGTTTCTTAATTGGTGTGCCAAGTCAAGCCACATAAATATGAGATAACTTGTACTCCCGTAGTTCCTATTTAGTTGTTGTTAAAGTAAAAAAAAGTCTCATATTGGTGATTAATAAGATAAGTAGACTCCATATAAGGCTTGATCGATACTCCTTCTTTTAAGCTAACTTTTGAGGTGTGAGTTAGATCCAATACACAATTTAATATGATATCATAGCAGCGTCTATGTCACTGATGTTGGGGCCCAAAATAAAAATAATCAAAAATTGCCCAAGAAATGTCTACGCACCAGATGCTAACCATAGATCGTAAGGTGGGTCCAAAATTACCCACCCACCATATGTTAAGCATTGTGGGATGTTAAAACAAAAAAGTCTCACATTGCTGATTAATGAGATGAATGGACTCCTTATTAAGGCTTAAATATTCCTCCTCCATTTAAGCTAGCTTTTGGAATGTGAGTTAGGCGTAAGACGTATGAGGTGTGGGTTAGACCTTAGACTTGTCATAATTTTAGATTTCACGTTCCTTAAGAAACTAGGTAAATTTACTATTGTACTCTTATTTAGTTTTCTCTTAAAAAAAAACATTTTAATCATTGAACATGAATTAATTTATTTTTATTAATTAATTTGGCCAATAAAAATTATTAATCAATTAATTAGTTTTCTTATGTTGATCAAATATACACTTTCAAATTCGGATAAGCCTCAAGGGTAAATATAGGAAGAGTCATATCATTTATAAATTTTTTAAAATAACAATTCTTAAGAGATATCTATTTTAGTAAGAACAACGTATAAATAAAAATCGAGGATATAAATAACTAAATTTGATTTACCTTTAATACCCTTAAATGAAGTTTAAATTACGAAAAAGAAAAGGCTGACTGGGTTCCCATTGGACGTGGGCTTTTGTGGACCATAAATGGGCCGAATGTTTCCCCTCTTTTAATCGGTCCAATAGCATCATAAACGCATATACCACGTGATCCTTTAAACTAACTCTGGTAAAATATTCAACTAACCATGGTCAAATCTAGCCGCTCAGTTGCTGACACCTGTTAGTATTTAACGGTTAAGATCATCTCTTCACAGATTTTTCGTTTTGCATTTTCCTATATAAACTCCTTCTAGCTCGATTACAAAGCAGAGATCGTGAGCATAGTGTAAAAAACGAAAGAAGTTTCTAGAAGAGAGAAAATGGCAAACCCTAAAGTTTTCTTCGACCTTACCATCGGAGGTCAAGCTGCCGGCCGTGTAGTAATGGAGTTGTTCAATGATGCAACTCCTAAAACAGCGGAAAATTTCCGAGCACTCTGTACGGGAGAGAAAGGCGTAGGGAAGGCCGGCAAGCCGTTACACTACAAAGGATCAAGTTTCCACCGTGTGATCCCAGGATTTATGTGCCAAGGAGGTGATTTCACTGCCGGAAACGGTACCGGTGGTGAATCAATCTACGGCTCCAAATTCGCAGACGAGAATTTCGTCAAAAAGCATACTGGTCCTGGAATCCTCTCCATGGCTAATGCCGGACCTGGAACTAACGGATCACAGTTTTTCATCTGTACGGCGAAGACTGAGTGGCTTGATGGAAAACACGTTGTGTTTGGGCAAGTGGTTGAAGGCATGGACGTGATTAAGAAAGCGGAGGCCGTTGGATCTAGCTCCGGTAAGTGCTCGAAAGCAGTTGTGGTGGCTGATTGTGGCCAACTTTCCTAGATCTGAAGATGATCGTAGGCATAATGATGATCTAGTCTAGTTAATTACTCCTGTCGTTACTATTTATGTTTTGTGTCGTTTTGTTTTTCCTTTTGTAGGCTTACTTCTTTATACTGTAATAGGTAGTTTTTACTACTACCGGTGCATGTTGAATTTTGAAATAAGATAGATTTCTCGGTTTATTTTCAGCGATTTAAGTGCAAAATTCTCATCGTTTTCGATAAATTATTCAACGGTTCAAATGGATTCATGTTTATTGAAAATTCTCTGTTTCGGTATCCCGTGATATAACCCTATAATTCTTCAATATTTAATTTATTTAATAATATAGTAAGACTTAGTTTGGTCAGTTAACAAGTTATTTCGGGTCTAATAATGATGTCATTACAATCGAATAAAAATATTTATATATATATCTATATATATATATAAAAGCATATGATTTAGACCAGTAAGATAATTTTTATTTTCAATTTTAACTTTAGTTTTATTTTCAAAGCTTTGAGAGGAGAGTTTGGAGAAAACTAATATATTTATTTTTCTAAATACTAAACTATTTTGATGCCTTAGATTATGTTGTGTTTCTGACCTTCTGTTTGGCAGCATTAGATCTCCGGCTCTTGAGCATTACAATTAGGAGTGTGCTAAAATTGGTTTTATTATATTAAATGGGAAAAAAATATTATTTATAGTTGTTCAGTTAATGATTTTCCAAATTTATTTAAGAAAAATGTTAAATCTATTCTTTGTTTTATTGGAAATAATTTAAATATATTTTCATTATACTTTTAAATTAAATATAACTCTTTCCTGATAAAAAAAAACTATTCAATAAAAAATGATGTATTCGGGTGTAACCCTCCATAATAATATAACTCGACTTAATTAATAACAATGAATCACTCAAACTCGAATTTTTCATCAAACTAAATTATTATTTAAAGCAATTCACTAAAATAATATGTTCTTCTAAAATTTTATAAAACTAGTATAAACGTATTTCACAGTAACATTTTAGGGTAACTTTTATATTTTAAAAATTTGAGGGCGTTAGGTTGGGAAATGTTACCCACCGTTACTCACAAATACGTTTTCTAATACATGACTTTGAGTAAAATTTTCCTCCTAAAATTTTACTCATAAGAACGTTTCTTAAGAATTTAATCGCACAAATATAACTATAGAGTAATGTTTTACTTTAAAGACATAATTTTCAATTATGAGACTGTGAGTACCGGTTAAATGTGCTACCATTGCTATTCTAATCTTAAATTCATCAGAAGACTAACCTGTTGTTTTTTCAAATGTTTTTATAAAGCATTTAATTCTTTCCTTTTCTTTTGTTTTTAGTGGACCGCCTATTTACTCCTAAAATTGCAAGTTTCTACGAAGAATTTTAATTGAGCTACCATTTGCTTGGTGCACTTGGGTGGCGTCTGTTAGATAGCATTTCCCCAAAGTGTTTGCTTGAACTGCTTTTTCATTTACCTCTTTTTGAGCATTTCCAATTTCAATTGTTAGTGCGAAACTCTCTGAAAAGAGCTTCTTCATTTTTGTTTGAATAAGAAAAGGACACAGCTAGCATCATTTCTACCACTTTTGACTTAATCAGATCAGTCAGGACACATTAAGTCATGCAATTAGATGCAAACACATGACTACATGCTAACGGAAGTATAAGTATGGCCACTTAATCCCAACGTAATTGCAAGACATAAGAATCAATAATCGCAATTAATTCCTTTCATATAACCAAAATATTCATATAAAATGCAATGACTTCGAAATCACAACATAATTACAAAAGGACGAGATAGTATTGTGAGTAATATTTTAGGAGTAAATTCTGACTCAAAGTCATGTATTAAAAAATGTATTTGTGAGTAACGTTTTTAGTGTAAAACGTTACTATGAGTAACATTTCTCAATTTAAAGGAGTTAAATTTTTAAAAAATAAAATATACCCTAAAACGTTACTATGAAAAACGTTTATACTAGTTCTATAAAATTTTAAAAAACAAAATAATTTGATAAATTACTTTAAATAATGTCTTAATTTGGTAAAAAGTTCCTCAAACTCTGCTACATTTTTCACCATTTGCTGCAATATTTTGAGGTGAAATGTCACTGCCTTAGTCAGTTAGCAGGTTTGACTGAATAATCTTAGTCGTTCACGTGTAAATTGGTTAGTTATAAGGTTATATTTAGCTTGAAAATGTAATGGAGTTGAAAGTATTACAAAAATATATTTAAACTATTTTTAATAGTATATGAATATATTTGTCAATTTGTTTATTAGGCTATCTGTTTGATTTTTAATGTTATAATTTTGATTAATAATTAAATCAATAATCTAATAAAATTATTATTTATTCTTAATAGTGACTTTAATATCTTACCAACTCTAATTTCTAAATTTTAATATTGTTTTTGGTCGTACGCAACACGCACTAGCCTCTTAATCATATTCGTTTTCGAAAAAAATATACTACGTCCAAGATGCAATCAAATTTTCTTGGTGGAAAATATTTATTATTTATATATAATTAAAAATTATTATTTTTATATATATATATAATAGATGTTGAATTTCCTTCTACTAATTTGTGTATTTACTTTTCAGATTTTAAATTTATTTATTAAAAATTTTAACTGTCATTGTGAAGATGACTAGTAATATTTGAATTACTTAATCATAGTTAATTTGATGCTCCCTATGGTATACTCACCAGAAAGTATCGTGATCTGTGTATGAGTTTTCAAAGTTATAATCAAACTTTTATCGGTGCTGAATTTATTTTTTCTAAAAAATTGCCATGCAGTCTTTCTATTTCATCTTTCTTCTTCTTCTACGACGTCTTCTTCATTGTTTTCCTTTTTCTTTGAAATTTAAAGTACCACTAAATTAATTTGAATAGTTTAAAGGAAATTATGTATCAAAAGACTCGAAATGTCGAGAGGATTTCATATATAAAATTAAGGATTGCTTAGATGTGATTTTGAATTGATTAGGATTGAATAATCAATGTATACTTCATGTATAATTAATAAATATTTTATGTATAATCAAGCTATATTTAACTTTTTGAGTGTATCACAATATATCGTAAATGTATAACTCATGTATAGATAAACTTATTTCATTTTTTTAGTGTATCATAATGTATAGTTAGAATATATTTTCTGACTATACATTATATTGAAGAGTCGATGGATGCACGATCACTGGCAATAATGTAAATATACTCATTTTCAAGGGTAAAATATGATGTTGTTTAAGCAAATAAAAAACTCTCCTTTCTCATTTCAGATACATTTTGTCCTTTTGTTATTTATTACTATGTAGAAATATCAAAGGTAAAGTACACTCTCTGCCCGACTCTAGAACCATCCATTTGTTTTTTTACTTTGTAGAATACCAAGGGTAAAAATGTAAATATACACTAACAAATACACACTCTGCATTACTCCAGAACCATCCATTTCTTGTTTATAAATATTCCACACTAACACTGCAGGAGAATTGAGTGGAACCTTTGTTGGCATATATACATATCTTCTTTAAATTCTCTTCAACTTCATTATTCATAAAATAAAATAATTCTAGAAACATCTCCATTTCACCTTCCTGATTTAGTCGCAGTTTTTTAAAAATTATTTACAAAGACAGTTCTTCACCTTCTCAAGCTGGTGTTTTCGTTTCATGTCTAACTTTTATATCGATTTTTGCCAAATCAGTTGCTCGGTCAACTTAAAGGGGCATTCTTTTCTTTCAGTTATTTATCTTCGTATTTTGATTTTAATTTTGATATTACTCTTGAGTTTTATTTTATTGCATTATGAGTAAATGTTTGTTTTTCTCCTTTCTCTAAATTATTTCGATAGTGAGTTCAAGAGTTAATTGCAAGTAATTTAGTGCATGGCTGAGTTTGTACGACTCTACTCCTTTGCCAGTATTATATAGTATCTCGAAAATGTTTTGATTCTTATTCATTGTCACTAAAAAGGGTACTTTATGAGGAGTTGAATCCAACGGCAAATTGAGATATATGAATAAAATTTTGAATCTAAAAAATTTCAGAGGTCCCATGCAAATTGAGACAAAGAGAGTATATTGTTGACTTGTTGTGTTAAAGGATAAAAATAAAGAACAAATGTTGATCAGTTAATGTTGGCTTCTAATTATTGGCAGATATACTATCATTATTCCTTTCTAGAGCCATTATGCATACTTGAGAATCTTTATGCAATGCTTTACTTGTTTACTCCCATTTGTAGGTAAATTGTTTGGCTGATCGTAGTGTTGATATATTTGATGATCAATCGGTTATAACATTACTGAAAAGTCTAAAAAATATCCCTAAAGTATTCGAAATATCTCACATATACCCTTAAACTAAATTCTGGCTCAAAATTACCTTTCTGTTAAAGTATTGGGTCACTTTTACTATTACTTTTAACAGAAATGTGTTAAGTGCCACCTGAACGCCACATAAGCACCAAACAACCTCACCTCCACATAAACTCATAAAATCTTAATTACTAATTTTTCCCTCATTTCTCTACAAGATACAATTTTCACCCATTCTTATTTCACTAAAGCATACTACAATTCTCCTTTCTTTCTCTTATACGATTTTTCCTCTCTCTTATATGATTTTGCGTTTCACAGATTTCCTCTCATGAACGTCATTGGATTTCTTAGTTGATTTCATCCCTTTCTTCATTTCACCAATTCTTATAGATAATGCACAAACACCAGTCATAATTTGTAAATATCTTAAAATTAAAGTAACAATAATCGAGCTAAAAATCTCTATCGAAATAAAATCAACAGATTATACGAGCAATTGTAATATATATATATANCGACGGGCAGCGTTCACAGCTTTCTCATCCTTGCTTGCGGCGGCGGTCGGTGTCTTCTTCCGGATCACCACCGGCTCCCAGTCTTGTGATAATCCTCCACTCATATTTTTTTTCTTCTGCGGGAAAATTCTCTCTCTTGCTTCTCTTTCACTTTGTTATTACTGAATATACATTCATCAACACTAATTAAAACTTGAACCGTAATGCATTACCAACATAAAAAATAAGTAGTAATAAAAATCTTACTGGAAATAACTAAAGAAGCTTACTGTCGTTAAATGAAGAAAGGGATGAAATCAACTCAGAAATCCAATGGAGTTCATGAGAGGAAATCTGTGAAACAGGAAATCGTATAAGAGAGAGGGAAAATCGTATAAGAGAAAGAAATGAGAATCGTATTATGTTTTAGTGAAATAAGAATGGGTGAAAATTATATCTATTAGAGAAATGAGGGAAAAATTAGTAATTAAGATTTTATGAGTTTATGTGGAGGTGAGGTTGTTTGGTGCTTATATGACGTACACATGGTAGCCACGTGGCGTCCATGTGGCACTTGAAAGTAAGGGTAACCCTATACTTCAACAGAAGGATATTTTTGAGCCAGAATTTAATTTTAGGGTATATGTGAGCTATTTCAGAAATATTTTTGAGCCTTTTTCCGATTACATTATTAAAGGTAATATTTGCATATCTTTTTTCTCTTGAGATGTCTCCATGCTTTTCAGTTTTTGTCGTGCATTTAATTTTCTTTGTTTCATTCACGAGGAGATTCATGATTATCTCATCGTGTTTCTTAGAATATCAAAAGATGCTTTGTTTGATGGTTGGATTTGCACAACATTCAATTGGCTTATAATAATAGAATGTAATATGAATAAGATGCTTGTGTTGCCTTCTTTCATCATGCCATATGATTTTTTAAATGTGGTCATGCGAATTCAACTTAAAATGACTATTTCGCTTCAGCATCTTCGATATCAAGATACAAGTATAGTTCATTAAGGTATGTCACATCTGAAGCTTACTTGGATCAGGTGCAAGGCCCTAAGAAATGGTATCATATTATTTTAACAGAGTATTAAATATATTATTTCTTATACTTTCATAATTACCAAGCTACATCGACTACCTTTTCATTTTTTCTTCTCTTAAGTAAAGTTTTGGAACATTGTAAAATGTTTGATACCTCACTAATGAATATCTTTTTTCTTTTAATTGGAAAGTAATTTCAATGCAGTTGCAAAAAAAATAAATTCAGTTATGAACTTACTTCATTATTCTAGAATAATTTTGAGTTTATGTTGTCTTTTCTATCTGATACCTTTATTTTTGTTTTGTAATTCGTCTGATCCCTTAGATGAAATGATGTTGAGAACAATGTAAAAAAATCTATGACTATATCTATTGAATCTTACATCAAATTTAATTTTGTTATTTGAAAATACTTTAAGTCAAATAGACATTATCTCTAAATTATTTGTATTCAAATAGAGATTCAGTAAACTTATTTTTTTGATTTTTGAGTGGAGTTAATGGTGAAAAATGATATTTAGAATGTGAAAATATATACAATAATTTGTTGAATGTTGGCATTCCCTTTATGTGTATAATTAAAATAAATGTCTGTGTGGCAATTTCTGACCGGACTTGACTATATGAGTTGTGATATTAGTCATTTCCTAAATAAATTTTGATTTGTTCAATTAGTGCTTCTCTTGGTTTTTCTTAGACTAGCGCCTCTTCAATAAATAGTTTAGCTACATCTATGTATCTATTATTGTTAGCATGATTATTTCCGTATGTATATACTGTTGGGAAAGACAAGGCACTAACAAAGAATGCCTGACAGGATAACAGCGGAAGAATACCCAAGTCTATACTTTCCCTTTTCGATTTGAACCAAGAGAAGACAAACAACCACAAGAAATATGATAGTAAGGCAGCAAGTAATTCAACCAAACAAATATAACAAGGCAATAATAAACCAATCACACAAGACACCAAGATTTACGTGAAAAACCCTTCGATGTGAAGAGTAAAAAATCACGGGACCAAAAGCTCCACTATAATCACCAAGAGTTACAATATTGTTCTCCAAAATTGGCCACAAAACAAGTGCCAAACAACGAGCAACAACAAAATAAGATTGCACCAAATCTAGAGAATTAAAGGAGCAAAATCACCAATTTCGCAGCTACTGTTCGCGACAGCAAAACTGAAGCTGCAGGCCACCAAATCCAACTCTGTCAGTTCCTAATCAAAGATTGTGATGAAGATGATATGTTGTCCAAAAATCAGCTCAATCGGACAAGAAACGAAGCGGAAATCGCAATTTGAAGTTGGCTGTTAGGGCTGAATTTTGACTGCGAAAACTGCTCTCTTTCTCTCTTTTTGGCTGCTGAAAAAACTCTCTGTGTATATATGAAAATAAGACCTAAATAGGCTTATATTTGCCTCATAAGAATGGGCCTATGGGCAAAAATGGGTTGGTCCAAATTGGGCTTTTATTTATCCACATAGGAAGGGAAAAAGGCCCATAACCCAACAATTCTCCCCCTCACGACTATGTGGAGGAGACCGCCATCCCGGCGACCATGCAACAATCTTCAAACTTCCCTCTTGGCAAAGCTTTAGTCATCATATCGGAACCATTGTCATTTGTATGAATCTTTTCAAGCTCAAGCAACTTAGAATCCAACACATCTCGAATCCAATGGTATCTCACATCAATGTGTTTAGACCGACCATGGAACGTAGAATTCTTGCCAAGATGTATAGCACTTTGACTGTCACAATAAAGCACATACCTCTCTTGAGCACAACCAAGTTCCCCCAAGAATCTCTTCATCCAAAGCAATTCTTTACAAGCTTCAACGACAGCAATAAGCTCAGCTTCTGTAGTAGATAGAGCAACACATTTTTGCAACCTAGATTGCCAAGACACAGCTCCCCCTGCAAAAGTAACCAAGTACCCTGAAGTAGACTTGCGAGTATCAACATCACCAGCCATGTCTGAATCAGTATAACCACAAAGAATAGGCTTCCCTGTACCAAAACACAAACTCAGACTAGAAGTGCCACAGAGATATCTCATAACCCACTTCACAGCATTCCAATGTTCTCTTCCCGGATTAGAAAGAAAACGGCTAACAACTCCAACAGCGTGAGCAATATCCGGTCTTGTACAAACCATCGCATACATCAAACTACCAACAGCTGAAGCATAAGGAACTTTCTTCATATCTTCCTTCTCATCATCACTAGAAGGACACTGTTTCGTGCTCAATTTGAAGTGCATAGCTAAAGGTGTACTGACAACCTTAGCTTTGTCCATGCTGAATCTGCGAAGTACTTTCTGAATGTACTTCTCTTGTGATAATACCAATTTCTTGGCCTTTCTATCACGGACAATCTGCATGCCAAGAATCTGCCTTGCTGGTCCTAAGTCTTTCATAGCAAAAGACTTACTCAACTCTTGCTTCAACTTCTGAATCCTGCAAGTATTATGACCAACAACAAGCATGTCATCAACATAAAGCAACACAATAATAAAGTCACCATCAGAGAACTTTTGCACAAAAACACAATGGTCTGAAGAAGTCTTCTTGAAGCCCTGCTGACTCATAAAAGAACCAAACTTCCTGTACCACTGCCTGGGAGCTTGTTTCAAACCATACAAGCTCTTCTTCAATTTGCAAACATAATTCTCTTTACCCTTGACTTCAAAACCTTCCGGTTGCTCCATATAAATTTCTTCATCTAAGTCACCATGGAGGAAAGCAGTTTTAACATCCATTTGCTCAACCTCTAAATCTAGACTTGCAGCCAAGCCTAGAACCACACGAATGGATGACATCTTCACAACTGGAGAGAATATCTCATCAAAATCAACTCCCCTTTTCTGATTAAATCCCTTGACAACTAATCTAGCTTTGTACCGTGGAACTGGATTACCATCTTCATGTTTCACCCGAAAAACCCACCTGTTTTTCAAAGCTTTTCTGTCTTTAGGTAACTTAACCAAATCAAAGGTATGATTATCATGCAAGGATTTAATCTCATCTTCCATAGCATCAAACCACCTTTCTTTTTCTTCACTTTCCATGGCCTCATCAAGACTCTCAGGTTCTCCCCCGTCAGTCAAGAGTACATACTCATTGGGAGAATAACGAGATGAAGGAATTCTCTCTCTACTAGATCGTCTGAGAGAACTCTCTGGAGCATCTATAATTGGTTGTTGGACAACCACATCATCTTGCACTGGAGCATCAACAACATCATGCCGGTCATTCTGAACATGATCACCATCTTCATTATCAACTTGATTTTCATCATTATGAAGATTTTCTTCCGGTGCAATAGTCAAAGGAACTGGATCAACATCAACTAAGCTCTCACTACTCTGAAAATCAGCCTTGTCAGCTTTGTCAAAATCTTCAATTGTTTGGTCTTCAAAGAACACAACATCACGGCTTCTAACAAGTTTCTTCTCAACAGGATCATAGAAACGATAGCCAAATTCATCTTGACCATAACCAATGAAGATACACTGCCTAGTTTTAACATCCAACTTTGACCTTTCATCCTTAGGAACATGTACAAAGGCTTTACACCCAAAGACTCTAAGATGATCATAAGAAACATTCTTACCAGTCCAAACTCTGTCAGGGACATCACCATCTAAAGCAACAGCAGGAGATAAATTGATAACATAAGCAGCAGTATTAAGTGCTTCTGCCCAAAAGGAATCTGACAGCTTAGCATCTGAAAGCATACATCTAACCCTCTCAACTAGAGTTCTGTTCATCCTCTCTGCTAAACCATTTAACTGAGGAGTCTTTGGAGGAGTTTTCTGATGCCTAATACCCTGCTCTCTGCAATATCTATCAAAAGGACCAATATACTCACCACCATTATCTGAGCGGATGCATTTCAATGTCTTCCCTGTTTGTCTTTCAACCAAGGCCTGAAAACTCTTGAACACATCAAGTACTTGATCCTTGGACTTCAAAGGAAATACCCAGAGTTTGCGAGAATGATCATCAATAAAAGTCACAAAGTAAAGTGCACCACCATGAGATCTTACCTTAAAAGGACCACACAAATCAGAATGTACCAACTCCAGCAAATCAAGCTTTCTTGAAGGCGGATGACTCTGAAAAGAAACTCTTTTCTGTTTACCGGCTAAGCAATGAACACATTTCTTCAACTTTGCTTGTTTCACTCCAGAAAGCAAATTTTTCTTAGCCAAACTATCAATCCCCTTCTCGCTCATATGACTCAGCCTTCTATGCCATAACTCTGATGAAGTATCATTCTCCACCAAATTTACTGAGTCTCTGGACATGGAGCCCTGAAATACATACAAGTTAGACAACTTGTCACCACGGGCCACAACCATCAAACCTCTAGTAAGCTTCCACTGGCCAACACCAAGTGTATTAACATAACCCTCATCATCAAGATATCCCACAGAAATCAAATTCAAGCGAACATCTGGAGCATGCTTGACATTATTGAGAACTAGTTTGGAACCATTGTTACTTTCCAAACAAACTGTCCCAATGCCAATAACTTCAACTTCATGATTATTGCCCATTTTCAACGTTCCAAAATTACCTGGAGTATAAGAAGAAAATAATTCCTTCTTTGGCGTGACATGAGAAGTAGCACCAGAATCCACAAACCAGCTAGACTCATCACGAACAAGATTAATGGCATTTGCATCACAAGAAACAAGAAGATCATCATTAGCAACAACAGCAACACGATTTTCATTATCGCCTTCTCTCTTTTGTTGTCTCATATCTCTCTTGTGCTTGTAACAATATTTCATGATATGCCCATTCTTGTGGCAATAGTCACATGTAATATTCTTGTATTTAGACTTTGACTTGCTTCTACTTTTACCTCTATCATTCTGACCTCTGGACTTGTTTCTCCCCCTATCTTCAGTAACCAAAACATCGGAGTGTGAAGCTGAAGAAGATGAGGCTTGAGATCTTCTTCTCATTTCTTCATTCAAGACACCACTCTTAGTATATTCCATGGTTACAACACCACTGGGAGCAGAATTAGTCAAAGAAACTCGAAGAGTTTCCCAAGAGTCTGGCAGAGTATTAAGAAGCCAAAGTCCCTGTATCTCATCATCAAACTTTACACCCATTCCGGACAGCTGGTCAAGAACACCCTGAAAATCATTAATATGATCAGAAATAGGAGTGCCCTCTTTATACCTGATATTCATTAATTGTTTCAATAGGAACAACTTGTTGTTGCCAGTCTTCGAAGCATAAAGTGTCTCGAGCTTGTCCCACAAACTTTTGGCATGTGTCTCATTCACAATATGATTTCTAACATTATCTTCAACCCATTGTCTAATATAGCCACAAACCTGCAGATGCTCAAATTCCCATTCTTCATCATTCAAAGACTGAGGCTTATTAGAAGCAAACACAGGTAAATGCATCTTCTTGACAAATAGAAGATCTTTCATCTTGCCTTTCCAAATATGATAGTTACTACCATTTAAACACACCATTTTGCTCATATTTGCCTCCATCATTCAAAACGACAATCAACAATAACCAATGCTCTGATACCACTTTGTTGGGAAAGACAAGGCACTAACAAAGAATGCCTGACAGGATAACAGCGGAAGAATACCCAAGTCTATACTTTCCCTTTTCAATTTGAACAAAGAGAAGACAAAAAACCACAAGCAATATGATAGTAAGGCAGCAAGTAATTCAACCAAACAAATATAACAAGGCAATAATAAACCAATCACACAAGACACCAAGATTTACGTGGAAAACCCTTCGATGTGAAGAGTAAAAAACCACGGGACCAAAAGCTCCACTATAATCACCAAGAGTTACAATATTGTTCTCCAAAATTGGCCACAAAACAAGTGCCAAACAACGAGCAACAACAAAATAAGATTACACCAAATCTAGAGAATTAAAGGAGCAAAATCACCAATTTCGCAGCTACTGTTCACGAAAGCAAAACTGAAGCTGCAGGCCACCAAATCCAACTCTGTCAGTTCCTAATCAAAGATTGAGATGAAGATGATATGCTGTCCAAAAATCAGCTCAATCGGACAAGAAACGAAGCAGGAATCGCAATTTGAAGTTGGCTGTTAGGGCTGAATTTTGATTGCGAAAACTGCTCTCTCTCTCTCTCTTTTTGGCTGCTGAAAAAACTCTCTGTGTATATATGAAAATAAGACCTAAATAGGCTTATATTTGCCTCATAAGAATGGGCCTATGGGAAAAAATGGGTTGGTCCAAATTGGGCTTTTATTTATCCACATAGGAAGGGAAAAAGACCCATAACCCAACATATATTGTAACATTTTAACACAATCATTTTGAAACTTGCTTCGAAATGTATTAGTAATGAATTGTGGCTCACATTCCATGGAATAGTAACAGAATAAAAAAGAATTTCTCATTCAATGTTATTTGACACACAGTTGAGCAGTTCATCAGACTCCATTTTGAATTGGGAGTTCATGACTTAATCCTCTCATTGGGGTCCAATCTCAAAATAGTACAAAGGTTGTTGATGTACTTCAGCTGAAGTTATGATAAATTTGTTTATCATATCAAGCTTAAGTAAAGCAGGATGAGTATGTTCAATTGTGAAATGCAAGATCAATATTCACTGTATCATTTGAGTTGAATATCTTGTATTATATGAAGACCAAATAAACAAATGAAGTTACAACTATGAAACAAAAAATTATGTTAAGAAATTTCAGTAGAAACTTGTGAGTTTTTTGCTTTAACCGTAACTTCTTATTTTACAATTTATTGTTACTTCAGCAATAATAAATTATATACCAATAATAGAATTAATTATTCTCAAGCTTTTTATATACTATCTCATATATTTTTTAGTTTTATTCTAAAAGGAATAATGCACAAGTACCCCCTCAACCTATGCCCGAAATCTCAGAGACACACTTATATTATACTAAGGTCTTATTACCCTCCAGAACTTATTTTATTAATAATTTTCTACCCCTTTTTGGCCTACGTGACACTATCTTGTGGACCCAGCGCTGATTGACTTTGTTTTTCAAGTTAGTGTCACGTAGGCCGAAAAGGGGTAGAAAATTACTTGTAAAATAAGTTCAGGGGGTAATAGGACCTTAGTATAGTATAAGTGCGTCTGAGATTTCGGGCATAGGAGGGGATACTTATGCAATTTTCCATTCTAAAATGAAGTTTATAAGCTGTTTGAAAAGCGGTATGATGAAGAAAATTAGAGAACTGAAGGTGAAGGGGTTATTAAAAACATTGCAAAATATAAATGTTGGGCCTGTGCTCAGGCTAACCCTATCTAGTATATATATATATATATGTAAAAAATAGGCAAATCACATACTCTAAGGGACAAATTACATTCTATCCCTATTGTATTCATATTTACCAAAAATCCCTTTTTTTAGAGTAATTCGGATACTTAAAATAATAAAACGATATTTAAATTATAGCGGGCGGATACTTTAATTATTTGTATGTTTTTAACAGTTACGGCCCAATAAAAGGGATAAGAATCATCTCATAATTCACGTTGACGTTTAACAAATTAAGCGTCTAATCTGCATAAACATCATGTACTAATTTATCTCATTATTGAATTTCAAATATTGAAAACTTCAGATTGTGAATCGAAAAAAAAAAGCCGAGCTTGTTTAAAAAAATCAAGAACGCAATTTGTGAAGATTCAAAAATAAATATTTCGATCTTGTTACGACATTCTGGAGTATGGTAAAGCGTTGTTATATATGAGCGATGCAAAAGTGATGGGATAGTGGTTGGGGAAAATATTTCATTCATGAATCTTATTTCAGCAATTGCGGCTGAGCTGGTATTGATGAATCGAAAAAAATATCGAGATTAGATATGTTATTGAAGGTAATTCGTCTCCATTGTGTATTCGGAATGATATGGGTTTAAAATTGTACATAAAAATTAAGAAACAAGAGGTTGGATTCGGAACGTATCCTCTATGCATTGATACTTTAGATAAAGATGTTGAAGAGATACTGAATTTCGATGCAACAAAGGTGCCATCGTGTGTGTTGAAGAGATACTAAATTCTTGATGATTATTTTTTTTTCTTGTTTTATGCTTGATGTGTAATAATGTTTCTGGATATTATTAATTTGCTAATAAGATTTGAACTTTTTCATTTGATGTGATTAAAACCATGTGAATGTTTCAAGCTACAAAATGTATATTGATACTAAATATATCGAATTTTGACTGTATTATATGAAGTTTAAAGAAATTGACAAATTTATAACTTGTTTAATCTCATTTACATAGGTAAATATATAATGTATCTGATAACAAAATTTTGTTATCCAATGCAAAACAACAAGCGATACTAAATATATACAGAGTAGTATATGATTCAATATGCTGAATGATACTCAATATATTCATTACATAATTTTGTATTAATTGTTAAAAGATAAACAAATTTATTTTTTGATAATAAAATATGTATCATATACTTAATAATACTATAGATTTTGTGTATCTGATTGTAATATAGTATCATACATTTTGATTTATTGGAAAACTACAACATTTGGAGTAAATTATTTTGTATCAGTTTGTGTAACAATTGTGTAAATGTAGTATCAGGTATACTTTGAACAAAATTTATATGGTATCATCATTTATTTTATAGATCTTACTTTTACAAAAATAATTTATATGTACTGTTAATTAACTTATATAATTGGAGATAAAAAGTTGACAAAATTATAAACTATATATATATATATATATATATATATATATATATATATAGATTATTGTATGACTCAACCTGCTAAACGATACTAAATATATTCATTACATAATTTTGTATTAATCGTTAAAGGTAAACAAATTTATTTTTTGATACTAAAAATGTTGCATATACTTAATAATACTATGGATATTGTGTAATTGATTATAATATAGTATCATACATTTTTTGTTTACTGAAAAAACTACGACATTATAAGTAAATTATTTTGTATCATTTAGTGTAATAATCGTGTAAGTATATTATCAAGTATATTATGAACATAGTTTATATGGTAACGTTAGTTTTTTCGTAGATCCTACTTTTACAAAAATAATTTATATGTACTGTTAATTAAGTTATATAATTGGAGACAAAAGTTGACAAAATTATAACCTATACTAAATATATATATATATATATATATTAGTATATTATTCAAACTGTTGAACGATATTAAATATATTGGTTACATTAATTTGTATTAATTGTTAAATATAGACTAATTTTATTTTTTGATACTAAAATATGTATCATATACTTAATAGTTCTATGGAAATTTTGTATCTGATTATAATATAGTATCATATCTTGAGATTTACTGAAAAACAACGACATTTTAATCAAATTATTTTGTAGCATTCTGTGTAATAATTGTGTAAATAAAGTATGCGGTGTACTATGAACAAATTTTATATGGTATCATCAGTTATTTTGTAGATCTTACTTTTACAAAAATAATTTATAGTTACTGTTAATTAACTTGTATAATTGGAGACAAATAATTGACAAAAGAAATTCTTCAAATTAATAACTACTTAGAAAGATTGAACGAAAAAGAGAAGTTGTAATACAAAATATTAATTAACGTAAGTTCAACATAATAGAAACCTAACTAATCAGCATCAACCAATACACCTTCTGCCTGTGTAGTATACCCGCTCTTTGTCCTTGTTGGATCGTCGCTATCACTAACTTATTCATTCTTGACTTTGTTTATATCATACTTCCATAAAAGTGTCCCGTATCTGTTGATACCTTATTTTGCATGAAAATTTATACTAAATAACAGCAACACATCAAACTTAAACATCTTTGTATTTCGTGTGCAACATAAAAAGATACACAAATAGCAAATAATTTCATTATTCTTTATATAAAGATACAAATAAATATATATAACAAACTGATACTTAAATAGTATATATGATACATTATTATATATGTGAAATACCTAAAATTAACACATAAATCAGTTTATCACGAGGGCACATAAATATGAAAAAAAAATCGATACTTAAAGTTTTATCAAATTGTAACATATATGAAAAGTTTCTAAATTATTGACTGCATATAATAATGTTTCTGTTTTAAATGATACTAAAAATTGCCTAATTCTGATACTAAATATAACTAAACATATTAACATGAAACTTACAAATACTATTTGAAACTATATATAAACGAAACAATAAAGTTAAATATATTTCTTTGATACATTAAATTTCATGTCCAACACATCAAAAGATACTCAAATTCACAATTTCAATTAGATATATAAACATAATTGTTAATACTTAAATTTTTATATACTTATCAATCATTCATATAAATATGATACTTAAATAACAGATGTATGACTGTATGATACACATATACTATTAATTGATACCTTATATTGAATGCAAAATCATGTTGTTATAACAAAAATCGATACTTTATGTAGATATACAAACCGATACTTATAACATATCTATACGTAATTAGTAATTATTACCCATTAATATATACGAAATATAAGTAAAAATAAAACAAAGAATCATTCTATCATGAGCACATAAAAAATGATACTTAATAAAAAATAATTGAGCATACTAACAAATATATACAAAAATCATGATAAGATTAAAACGATATTTAATATAATTCATCAGACTAATACTATCAAATAATTCATCAGACTAACTAAAAAAAATAAAATTCCATATACAATATAAACGACACTTAACAATGAGAATCAACAAACTAAAGAAACAACATGATAATCATGATGTATATTGAAAAAAAATTTACATACCGTTGGTAATGTTGGTCGAACAATAGGAGGTGCCGCCTTTCTACCCCTCTTCTTTGGGGTTTTTGGGTCTTTAGAAGTAGATGCATGTTTTTTTTTGATGAATTTTTCTTGCTAGAGCTTGGTTTTGTCATGACAATAGTTTGATGCAGCAATAAAGAACTCAGATCTACATCGAATTTGATTATGTAAATCAACAATATAATTTTTTGAACAATAAGCACAGTAAATACGCAAAAATCGAATTTTTTTTGAAGAAATAGTAATGTGGATGATATACCTGATTTAGGACTCAAATTCGGATGAATATTGATAATAATCCATAGAATATTTTGAATTTCAAATTTGATTTACAATTGTAACTGAAAAATAGGTGGAAAATTTTGGGAGAAAATTGGGGAAGGCGAGATTTTTGGGGGAATGGAATTAATTTTTACTTGGGACGGTAACTTCTAACTTTGGGAAGGTTAATTTAACTTTTTAAGTTTCCAACGTGTAAAGTTATTAGTATCATTGGGGGGTAAAAAAAAGGATTTTTGAAATTTAATAAATTAGTAGGGAATTAATGGAATTAGATAAATTAAAGTAGTGTAGTTTAGTAATTTTTCCTATATATATTTGTTTATTTATCGAACTACCCCAAAATATTACCAACAATTCTTCCTGCTACTATATGATTGAGTTGTTGTATTAGGGTTGTCCAAAATCAAATAGAAATCAATAAATAAATTTTGAAAAAATATATTGATTTATCGTTAATGAATTATTAATTTAGCAGTTTTGATAACGATATTGACTTTTTTTTATTATTAGGCTATCGGTTCGTAACGACTTGAGAATTTTTCTTAACGGACTAATTATAATTCGATAGTAAATTAAATAATATTTTTATTATTAGATTATCTTAATGGTTCTATAATAATTTAATATGCTTACAAATTGACAACTGATAAATCGAACCAAACAAATCGATATGTGCCCTAGTCGCATTACAACCCTAATTCTCAGCCCAAGTGAGCTACCTCCCACATCCCCATCACTCACTAATATGTTGACATCTTATTAGCTTCTACCGAATATGGCTTCCAATGATGTTGCTTTCGGTGATGAAGACTGCCAGCTTTCTGGAAGCTTTAGTGAATTTTATGTTTTTCACCACAAAAAATTGGTAGGATTGGGAGAGCAAATTTACTAAATTGTAAACACTATTTGGAAAAAATTTGTTTTCTTATGTAAGATCTATATATGTTTTATCTTTCACAAATTTCACTTATAAAATGAAACAAACATAAAATTTATATACATTCTGTTTTTTTCCACAAATCTTATTTATTACTCTCTCTGTTTAAAAAAGAATGATCTCATTTTCTTTTTAGTTTATTTCAAAAGGAATAACCTATTTCTTTTTTAGCAATAAATTTCCACGTCACATGTTTAAGGCCACAAGATTAAAGGGTAATTTTGTTCATTTGACATAACTTTAATTTAGGACCACATGATCAAAAATGTTCTTTATTTTCTTAAATTTCGTGTCAAGTCAAACTATACCATTCTTTACGAAACGGAGGGAGTAATGAAATCACCGAACATGGTCATGTTGAATTGAACAAAAGTTCTTCTAATAAGTCAGCACCCAAGTCTTCAAAAATCAAAACTGTTTTCTTCATCTTCTTCTTCCTATTTCTCCTCTTCATATTTTTCATTCTCATTTTATATTTTTCCTTTAAAGCAGCTGCTGGAGACAAGCCATCTTGGATAAAAAAATTAATATTTTCTAGTGATTCTCGGACCTTTTTCGTTGAAAAATTGAGAAGTGCTAAAGGACCGCGCATTGAAAATGCAGCTTGATCATAAACTAAAGCAGCTTCTTCAGCCGTATCAAATGTCCCAAGCCATACCCTAATTCCCTTTCTTGTTGAATCCCTTATTTCTGCCGCATATTTACCCCATGGCCTCTTTCTAACTCCTTTATAATGTTTTTCTTCATCTATTTCTTTTTTTCCATCCGCGTCTTTTCTCTTGATGGAATATGATGTCACCTCATCATAGTTGCTTCTTTTCAAAAAATTTGTAGTCTTTGAGGATGACGAACTTCTTGGTATATGATGATCATGATTATTCAACTCGGAATCAAATTCCCATATTCGAAATTCATTTAGTAAGAAATCATAATTTGGGCAATGAAGGGATGAAAGTTCCATATCCATAAGGCTTTGAGTGTTGGTTGAATATTAATGATATTATATAGTATTCAGAATCAACCTTGAAGTGAATGAATTAAAAAAAAAAAAAATGAGTCGACTCTTTTTGAACTAATATATATATATATGTATGTTTTTGCATTGGATAAGGAAGGACTTGAGGAGATGGATAGATGAATACATATATCTTCAATTTTCAAGATTTTCACCTTTATCTCTCTTGACTTAATTATTAATCCAATTCTAGACCTCAAGTCTTTAACTCTTTTAAAAATGGTTAATTTAATAGATAATGAAGGTCTATCTAATCTCTAATTATACATAAAAATTATCTTCTAAGTTAAAAATTGCACCTGGGCCAATGTTTGGTATAAAATTGTACTACTAGATTGACATATGCTATGGCCAAGTGACAAAATTTCAATGCTAGTTAACTTGAAAATAAAGTCTCATGAAATGTCTCAAGCAAGTGTTCGGAGAGCATTTAATTCCTTCTAGCAGTGGTGAAGCCAAAATTTCGAATTTCAAATATAAAAAAGCAAACACATAAAAATTACAAGATGAAAAACAAGTGAGATAATCTCAACGCTCTAAATTTGAATGGCCTATTTAATAAAATTTTCAAACTTCACTAATTTTGGCATCAAAAGTTTTTTTTTTTATTCGAGAAGTAGAGTTCTGTGTTTTGCTAATCTATCTAAAAATCGTTCTTGTCAATAGTAGAGTATAAAATTTGTATTTTTTTGGAGACAATTTATTTTTCTAAAAGACATTTTATACTACTTGAGAACACTTCTTTTTTCTTTGATCACAACTAGCTAAAGTAAGCATTTTTTACTTTTCTAAAAACTGACTAAATAAGTTATTATCATCGAACTAAAATAGTACTCCGCCTACTTTTCTTTTTAGTTAGTTTAAAAAAATATCTTTTTTCTTTTTTAGCTACTCTTTAGTTCCAGTTTTCAATATGATATATTTACTATCATAAGCTTAAAAAAATATATTAATATATTTGATATATTTTCAACGTAAATTACATAATTCCAAAATTTTCTTTACTTTCAAACATTTCATATCGAAGTAGTAATAAGTGATGGACAAGTAATCAAAGTGGTCTCAATCTTTCTATTGAAGAAGTTGAATTGCATCAAGACTGACATTTGCAAGTGACTTTAAATTTGACAAAGACATATATAGTAATATGCAATATCTTCAAGGTCTTGGTATTGTAATAGATCAACACAGAATAAAATGAGTTGATAATACATTCAGCATAATACATACAAGAATATGTAGCTGATTAGAATCTTCCGATCGCAAAGTCAGATAAGATCAAGGGATTCATCATTTTTTTTTATTGGAAAATTTGAATTTTGTTCTCCTCATCTTAAAAAGACAGAATAGAGGAGGTAAATCATGATGAAGCAAAATTATGGTTAATTGAGGGCACATAGAGAAGTAAATTAAAATGGTTATTGTTTTGTAGGTGCACTTTCCTAATTTAATAATTTCAATTAAAGACGGTAATTTTTCTAAGATATAACATAATATCATCTAAAGTAGTCTAAAATGTGCTATTTATTCAGCCAATTTAAATTTTTGATAAAAATAAAAATATATCTTGAAAAGTGAAAATCAACAACAAAAAATTAGATCCAAATTAAAAAAATGAGTCAAAATCTCAAAAAGTCAATAAACGTGGAATGAGGTGGAACACGTGCTCAAGACTATTGTTGCTTCGATACGTAATTCCACAATTTTGTATGTCTTTAAAATGTCACAATCTTTTGTGACTTGGACCTTACATATTAACTTGATGATAGACTTCAAAACCCTTTTTTTTTTATAAAGCAAAAATAATTGGTAGGAAGGGTGTTTCTTGTAATGAAGCTTATGCGATATGATTTGACTGAGTTATGTAAAATTACACGAAAAGGAAAAGGAAGTATGAGATAATTGATCTTTAACTTCTTGTTTTTGAGGGCAAATCTATCTAATTTGTTCAAATTACACTATTTAGATTAAATAGAACCAATGAATATTGAATATTGAATAATTACACAAAATATCCTGTGATAAGAAAAGGCAAGCAAATACTAGCATAAAATGTTTATACAATTTACTTGTGCCCGATGTTTAAATAGTTTTAAATACATATCTTCACATAATTCTTATAACTAAATGATAGATGATTAAGCCATAGTTATTTTCATTCGGTAGGTAACTAATAATCAATGATAAATTAGAATAATTTGATGTAAATCCTATTCAAAATATAGTTATTGACATTTAAGTATAGTCTTATGTTCACGTAATAACATTGGAAGTTGATTCATAATTAAAGTGGAAGTCAAGTCAGTATAATCATCTTATGGGACATTAGAAAAGTCTTTTTAATCATATTAACACTTTTTAACGATAATAAGAGTTGTCAATATGAGTTAATTCATCCGATTCGGGTTAATTCATACAAGCTTTGATATTTTACGAATCAGATCGGGTTAGCCTATTTTTGGCGTGGATCAGAAAACGGTCGGCCCAACCTACAAGTACGTGGGCTACAGGCTTGCCGGACTAGCTCACTTTTTTAAAATTATATTATGTTTTATAATTATTAAATTAAATTATAAATTATAATATAAAATATTATCAAAAATATCAACAATACAATATTACATGATGTTAATATTACTACTTGTTAATCAAATCCACAAATTAAATCATCTTTATAATATTTATTAAGTTTTTTTTCAAGTAAAAGTATAAGTATCCAAATAATAATATTAACCTAATCATTTTGAGCTTGGACTCTCTTTAATTTTAAAATTTAATATTATATCATATTTTTTAATTAATTTTTATTGACCCATGGCCGGTCCTACCTATATTTTCAAGCCCTACAAATCCGCACACTTATCTAGGCCGGGCTAAAAAAATACTTTTGTTAAATGGACTCCAAAAATATTAGCCAAACCTGATTAAATTCCGGATTAGATCAGGCCAGCCCAATGGACCTAGCCCATATTGAAGGCTCTAACGAAGACAAATATATATATATATATATATATATATATATATATATATATATGTATGTATGTATGTATGTATGTATGTATGTATGTATGTATGTATAAATTATAGGAACCACATATTTTAAATAATAAATAACATCCTATCCCTTCTAGTTTTCTATTTACCAAAAATCTCTGAAAAATGTTGTTTGCAGGATACATATTGTTTTGTACGGGATACATAAGTTTGGATACATTCCAGTTGATAGTTGTTGCGTTTAAGAAGGAAATAATAACGTCAATTTGATTTTAATAACTATAAATCTCATAATTCACGCGCGACTGCTTGTAAACTTTCAATTCCATTACGTAACTGATTGATAAATGCAAATTTTAAATTAGAGCTCCTTCATCGAACAAAATTTATCTTGATAAAGTTGATCTACATTCTAAGAACTCGAAAAAAAAACAGTTTTAGAAGATGAATATCTCAATTTTGTTATGGCATTCTAGAATTTGAGTAAGTGATGTTAATTACGAAGGTTACAAGGTTGATGGAGTTGTGTTGGACAATAAATTTCATTTATAAATCTGAAAGCGTTGATTTTAGCAGAGTTAGAGTTCGACGATGTTTGAAAAGATATTGAAATCTGATACACCATAGACGGAAACTCATGTCCGCTGAAAATCAAGAACGACATGGGTGTGCAACTTTATTTGGAAGTAAAAAAGAATGAGCCTGGACTCGACATGTATCCGCTATGTATTGATACAACTGAGAAAATGGTTGGGGAGATACATAATTTTGATTGTTCATGCGGAAAAATCATATGCGTGGAGGTACAAAAAGAGATACGGAAGCTCTTGCTCTGGTCAAATCGAGAATTTATGACTTTGATTATATTTCAAAATTAAATGCTACAAATTACATAACTGATTCCAATAGTACTGATGTGAAGACGGACAATTGTATAAGGATAAACGAACACTCATCGCTGTAATGACGAAATATAAATAAAGAACAACTTCGATTTTCGAGTGAAAAGATCGGATAAAAAAAGGTATTTGACTGTTTTATCTCTAATTTAATTTATTTTTCTTTAGTTTATGCATATAATAGTACAATTCTAGTTGCTATTGTGTATGATACATAAATCTAATTAGTATATGTATCGTAATGATAAGTTTGTCAGTGTTTGATGATATAAACAAATTGGTAAGTATTATGATTATTAGTATTGACAATTGAATTAGGTGTGTATTGATAAACTTTATTATGTGATACATAAAAATTTTGTAAAAAAATGATTGTGTTCTTTTTAATGGCAGATCCATTAGTTGTGAAAAACTGTAACATTACTTTTGTTATATGAATTAATCCAATTAAAAAATTAAATAGCTATGTGTTAGTTTGCTTCAGTGATCAATGTGGATGGAATTTAAAGTCTTCTTGCAGAAAGAAATCTAATGTATTCAAAGTGAGACACTTCAATAGTGAACACACATGTGCAATGTGGGATAGGATACTAACAAAAGTACAAGCAACAATTTGATTTATTAGTGGTGTGACTGCCCCTATGTTGGTAAATCATAAACGAATTCGTATGCCTCATGATTTAATTGAAGATATTCGAGCATTATATGGGATTGAAATATCATACCAGCAAGCATGACATGCTAAGGAACATGCACTAGAAATGCTCAAGGGTAAGCCATCAGAAGGATATAAGAAGATGCCGAGATACATATGGATGCTAAACAAAGTGTATCCAAATTCATATATAAGGATGCAAAAGACGAAAAATAATCAATTCATGTATCTTTTCATAGCGCTGAGGCCATTGAGAAGAGGGTTCGACTACTACAGGCATTGTAGTGAACGTTGCACATCTTGGCGAGGCTTACAAAGGTACTTTTGTATCAGCGAGCACACTCAATGGTGCAGGTATGATTGTTGTAATACTGATGTAATTTAAAATTTATTTTATATGTATACTTAATGTATCTTAGTGTAAAAGTTATGTATCATGAAGTTAAATTTTTGTTGCGTTGTAATTAGGTTGCATATTTCCATTGGCATATGGTGTTGTACGCACTAAAAATGAATGTTAGTCGACATGGTTCTTTGAACTTTTCAAAAATGAATTTGAGGAGCCTGAAAACATGTGTATTGTATCCATTAAAAATGAAAGTATTATGAAGAGTGTAGGCACTGTGTTCCCAAATGTACCTCATTGTGTATGCATATGGTATCTTTGGATGAATGTATGTTCAACCTTCAAAAGGAGTAAAAATACACGAAGTGATATATTTTACTCAATAGCAAAGACAATACAGAAAGGAAGATTTTGATAAGTTAATGGCTAAGGTGGTGAAAGTTGATCGTAAGGTGAAGGATTACCTTGAGGATGTTGGGTATGAGAAGTGGTCAAGAGTTCATTCAATAGTATACAGAGGTAGAATGATGACTTTGAACATCATAGAGTGTATCAATGGCTGCCTTGTTGATTCATGTATGTTTACTATAATAGGCTTCTAGACTTTTATTTGGTAATTGAAACTGTAAAATAGAGAAATAGCGTCATATACAAAAGACACATTGGACCGAATATTTGAGGAGGTATTGATTGTAAACGCATATAAAAGTTTAAAGATGAAGATATTTATTATTAATATCTCTAACTTTTTGTTTTATGTACCAAAAACTCGGATGAGTTCAGTGAAAAACATTGCTTGGAAAATGATATATAAATGACATATTATGTAATGTATCACTAACTTCTTATTATTTTCAGATTGTTCCATTGTCTGAATATATTTTCTCAGTTTATGAAGTCGGAAGAAGATACATTGTATGCCTTGAGCGTAAAAATATGTATGTGTGGAAGATTTCAACATAATGATATACCTTGTGCACACGCAACTGCAGTTTTGAAGCACAAGAATGTTACATATATGCATCCATATTGTTCTGATTACTCTAAGCCTAATGCATTAGAAAATACATACGAGGTTGCAGTGGTTCCAATGCCAGATAAGGAGGATTGGACCGTGCCAGACTATGTTTTAGATGAAATTGTCCTGCTAATTAGGTATAGAGTTGGTTGGACGACCAAGGAAGCGAAGAAAGAAAAATGCGGATGAGATAACAGTGAACAAGAATTCTTGAGGGCAATGTGGACAAGAAGGTCACAATTGGAGAACTTGTACTTTTTTTTCGAAAAAGAATTGAAATAATGTTTTAAACAAGACATTCGTGTTCATGGTTAATAAATTCCACTTATATGTATTTTCACTTTTGTATTTGGATTAAATAAAGTGTATTGATTACACAATTTATTTTGTTGTTTAACTAAATGCATTTGTTGAGAATTGTGTGACAAGCTTATTAAATATAAGATTATTGTTGTACTGTTACATAAATAAAGAAAAATAATTATTGTGTAAATGAATGAAACATTGATTCAATATCATAATCATAATTTAAACAAATTTAAGTGTTTCAAACTTGACTTTTTCAAATGTGTACTATATATATCATATAAATGGCATTATGTTATATCATATACAATGAAGATTAGTAATGAATCACACATTTAAACTATTAAAACTATATTAGATACAATTATAATTTTGATATACTTTTCCTTAGCAGTGCTGTTTTTCAATTTGATAGTATGTTGTGATTTATTTATTAATGTATATGATGTATCATATATATTCATATAATTCAAGTGTCTTAAACACAAATGTTATTGGTATATGTGAGTAAAACTCATGTACATTATACATTATAACTTATGTATCATATACATCACTTTGCAACTAAACTTCAAAATACTTAAACTCAAGCAATGATGATTGTGGAGCTTAACGTTATGAAGCAAATAATGTATCTAAAGCAATATACTGAAAAAACAGAATTTTAATAAATAACAAAAGACTGTAATACAATAGGTTTTTAGAGAAACACATAAAAAAATGAAATTGTCTTTAAAACAAAACAACATGAAAAATTGTTCATGCTATCCCTACTAAGTACTTATCTATGTTAACGAAATGTTGTTCAGTTGATTTTGTGAATTAACCCTTAGGCTTTGGTGGATCGTCATTCTCACTTATGTATCCACCTTGAACTTATCGCTGTCGTATCTCCATAATAATGTTGCATATCTATTGTATAGATAATTTGCAAGATGGCCATCAGTATTAGGTGATATAACAAGTTGATCACTCAAAAACTCTACAAATGTATCTATATATAACAACAGTCCCTACAACAAAATGCAGAATATAAATTTGTAAAAAAACTTACACATATTATTATAGACATGAATTTAAATATTAATAGGCTATCACCTTCTTGTTGCATGATGTCTTCAACGTATTCAACATTGAAAGGATTATGTGACTCTAAAAGTGTACCAGTTTGTTTGTCCTTATATGCATCAAGTTCTGACCAACTTGTCCGCTCAATTTTTTCAAAGAAACCACTGTCAAGGAGGTAAGAAGGTAGCATCCTTGATAATTTTTTTATCTCCTAAGAATATACTTGTTTCTTGTGCCTAAAGAAGAGTAATAGACGCGTATCAATCTATGATTTAATTCAATAATAGCTAGCACCCAACGAAAATTTCCATCATAATTAATCGGAATATAAACATCGTCCACAAGATGCCATGACAATTCAGCTGGTATTGAAAATCCTTTCATGACGTTGATTATTGACCTCTCATGTACAGATAGAGCTCCCGCATGATCAATGTGTTCTTGGTACTAATGTCATCATCAGCCTCATTGTTATAATACCTTTTATGGGTATTGTTGATATGTGTACTGAACTAACAATTGATTGTTGTATATCTATATTGATTCATGCTGCGAAGTTTTGATTTTTTACGAAGATAGTAAAAAACAACATCAATGTGCTACACAAAATATTATAAATATAATTATACATATTAAAAGAAAAATAAAGAAAATAAAATGTTAGATACTGAAAGTGGTATATGACATTGATATGTATATAACATCTATTAAATGAATGTATCATATACATTAAGATAACTATATATGATACATTTGCAGACACATGAAATTTACATATACATGTCAAATTTACCTGATCAGTCCAACAGTTTTTGGGCTGGGACATAATATAAAACCAATTTTTATTGGACGGATGTGTAACAAGATAATCCATCATTTCAAAAACCAATGAAGAGGCTCTTTCTCTGTACTTATCCTCTGATGCTTTCCTGTATTATTAAGTGTAAAGAAAAGATTTTATTTAAAAGTGGAACAAGAATTGTAATTTCAAAATTGAACAAATCCATTAAAAAGTATATAACTTACTTTTTAGCATGCGTTTTGAGAAGATCTGTAGTAACCCACTCAACAAACTCATCAATCAGATGTGACGGGGCTCGGTTTGTGATCTCACAACCTTCAAATAAAATATTTGGATGAATTACATCCTCCATGACCTTTTTTCCTTTTTCACTTGACCCAAATGAAGTTAAGTAAGGAGATTTGCAGCTTTTCGAAGGCATCTTGATACGTGCAAAAGGAGTATTTGTATCATTTTGGACAACAATCTCTGTGATTGAAATATCAATGGGTAATTGACTGTTTGAAAGCAAACTTAGTATGTTGTTTAACTCTTGTAGATTTGACGCACTAACCGGTTTAGCATGAATAGGCAATCTTCCTAGATCAACAATAAGTGTATTCATGACTTCTCGAATTTCAGATAATATTCTATAAGATGTTGCAGATCCTTTATGATTTAAATTGATAATTAAATAAGGTTTGACAATTCATGTGATATATAAATTATACATGAAACATAAATTAGTGATGTATCAAATATAACAGTATCTGGCATAGATTGATTGGTGTTGTGTTAAACTTTATATGAAGCATCTTCGTGTATTGTTTCTTTGAAGAAATGTTGAAGCATTTGTGCTGATGGATCATCCTGAATAATAACATATTGTACAATTTATGATACATTAAACAACAAAGAATCATATACAAAGGACTGTTAATGTATCAAGACAAATTACATCAAACTACGAATTACATATAGTAGGCAAACAATTTTAGTTATTTACACTGGTATGTATCTTGCAATGGAATGTCTCATATACACACATAATTAAAAATGTAAAGTATAATACACACCAAAGTTAAAAACACTACTGATGTAAACATTAATAATATGTATCATAATCATACAAGTAAATTGCATGTATCATGATGACGCAGTTTGATGTATCACTACAAAGTTGATGTATACTAATAGTCAATTTACGATGATAATGTTACCTTCTTATGCTCAGTTATTTCTGTAGTATGATGAATAATTGCATCTGAGGATTGAAGTTCTGAAACTTTCTTCATTTCTTTCTGATTCTCCAATATATCTTCAGTTTATATTTCTTAACATGTTTTTTTTCAAACAAAATATGTTACTGATAAATTATATAATTGGATCTACACAATGAATAAAGTAAAATAAAAATCTAATCTTTAACATCAAAATCAGATACACCAATGCTTTGATCATTATTGGCAAAATTCATTTGTATCAGTGAGGTTGGTTGTTGATCAAACTTAAAGGTACTTGTTTGATGTGCATAATTACCTTCTTTATCGGAAACTTCAACCATGTACGACGTAGACTTGCCGCGCATCTCCTTCATGAATTAAGTTTGTAACATAATAACCAATGAAAGTTAAAACACACAAACAAAACACATATATAATGCACTACCTTTGGTTGTTGGTTGTCCTCCCTATTTCTAGAATTCATCATCTCAGAGTGATTTGTCTTTATCAAATTCAGAAGATACTCAAATTTACTATCAACTTATTAAAAATACTTGACATTCAGTTTTATATTTAACATAAAAAAGATTGATATCATTACTTACTTATTTCTTCATATGTTGTTTGAGTTCTTCAATATCGGAATATACAAACTTATTTTTTTGGACTTGTGAAGAGACATGAACAAAAGACACATTAGTAGGCGAGGTAGGTGCTTCATCTGGCATTTAGCATGACTTATTAATGACGGCCTTAATTTCTCTAAAGATTTAGGTTCCGATAACTTTGTCTTAGGTGTATCAATTTTCTTTCTCCTTTTGGGTGGTGGTGGAGATGATGTACCAGACACACATGATGATTTTTCAATAAATGACCAGGAGGGCTTGTAGAGAAATTCTCAATGTCACAATCAGGAGCACCCCCTAGAAGTAACATGGCGTACTTGACCTCTCAGAGGTCTTATACAAGCCAATAGTTATCATTCATCGCATTGTCATAGTAAATTTAGCGGAAAATCTAAAAACTTTTCATAGCACATCATATGCTAGAAACTTCACTTCATATATATAAAATATCATAAAACATACTTAGACTCTAAGTCTCTTTGCCATCTTAGACTCAACAACTTTAGAGTATATTAGGGACACAACCCTTAAAACATAAGGCATAACTATACAACATTTAAACACTTTAGAGTAAGGACATGACATTAGGGAACCTTGAACTTAAGGATTCCTTTCCTTGAACTTGAGAATCATCTATCAAACTCTCCACCATTTTAGACATCCTTTAAGCATCCATAACCTACACTTTGTGTAAAAAGTAGAGAAGAATGGGATTAGTACAAGAATGCACTAAGTATGGAAACCAAGCAAAAACATGCATTTAAAAAAGACATTTTCTTGAAAACATACTTCATGCCTTTTTGAGTAAATCTTTATAAAACCTCTAGACAATTGCATATATATCATTCACATACTTCATATAGACATATTCAAAGGTCAAACATCATATAAAATAACATATAGAATTTATGATATTTTGAAGTCACATTACAATGAGTTCTTTTCCTTCTTTACAGTGAACTATCTTTTCTTTCAGTCATTAACCTCCCAAGTAACCCCCCGTGATACTTGGTGCAATGCATCACCTTAAGGCCACAAGGAGACATACATATAACCTACATAATCCAACACATATCATCAAATAAACATAATATATCAAAGACACATTTAAGTCAAGATTCCTTGGAATTTATAGTAAGCTACTTCAATTTGTACATATTTTTAATTCTTTTCATATACGTCATTATAAGACCTTGTTCATGACCCCAATCTTAGTCTACTAGCACAATTTACATGTGAATCCCAGAGCCTCACACATACTTAGTGAAACCTTCATGAGACCACACATAAGCATAATCATACACATTACGCCACCTCCCTAGGACTTCCTAAGGATCTACTTGTGCAATGTATAGATGGGTTCATTACTTCCACCTATCCTAAGTAACCTCCCTTAAGTCATCCTAGTTGGGATCCTAGTCATTTACTTCCATTGTCCATTTTACTTTAGGGAAACTATAGTCTTAATCAACACTAAAAACATGGGTTCTAAACATGGAATTTGATGTTCATCCTCTCACACCAAAAGAGGGTGCCTTACTTGCCAAGGTAAGACATGAGTATCATGCTAGCATATTAGCTGATATCACATTTCTAGATCCTATATAGCAAGCATAGTTTATGGAACTTGGGGCATCATGGAAACATCAACTCTAACACCCTTTCGGGTCATGAGGCTATCCACCCCATGAGGTCTATGGTGACCTACCTTCCTACAATGGGAAGGGACACCCCTCTTCTTCAAGTTTACTCGGTGCTAAGCTAAGTTCCCTTTATTAAAAAGCCTTTATTAGCATTTCTATATAAAAACATAGGCTTAGTAGATTGACTCCCTATATGCTTAGCTCATAGGTCATAGATAAGAAGTGCTTTCATCAACCTATATCATGTGAGAAACCCTTTCACATGGACATAGCATATAACATTAACACTATCTAGTTTAGGATACACTTGATCACACCTTTCAAGGCTCCTCTATTGACTAGATCATCATTCATGTGTGTGTATACTTAAATGTGAGCAAACCTTTCACATAACACATTAAGGTCACACATGTTCATACATCAATGCATAAGTCTATAGGTATAACTATATGATCAATCCCTTTCATATAAACCCACTAAAACGCTATGCACATTCATACTTCACCATATCATATAATTCATATTCATAACATGCCAATACATCACTTTCATGTACATAGAAACCAAACCTAGGAACTATCGTAACAAGGTACACATGTGCAATGCATAGACAAGGTCCCATACCCTTGCCCACACTAGTAAACCTATCAAGTCATCCTAGTTAAGAAAACACATATCATACTTTCATAGACATAAGCTTAACATGCATAGTAGTATATACTAGTGAATATGAGAACCACCTTTCATTTAGACACCATGACCTATACTATTTGTAACATGCATGTAAAGTGAGGGTGTATGTACATTGGTCAACATGATCACATAATGGCTATCAACAACACATTAAGGCAGCCACCCTCTTAGACCATAATACTCTTTCAAGCATAGACCACACAACACACAATAGAATGGGAGACAAGTCAACTTCATATTACACTTAAGACTCCGAACTTGTGCTATTCGTGCATTCACATAGGTGTACATAGGTAAGGGATTATTAACCATTTTAACTCATCAATGACAACACCTATACTTTAACCTAACATAGATATACACATGCTTATACAATAGCCATACAACCTAAATCACAACTAGCATAGGAAAGTAGGCTTAAGATTCACATAGTGTGATCATCATAACCCCATATTCATATATTCATAAATTTGGCTTCAAGGCCATGGTCAACACATATCCAATGAAAATAAAGTAAACACCGCCACCATAAGTGGACCATACCACACAATGTCATACAAGTCTTCATCAACTATATTAATATAGAAGAGTAGAGGAGATAAACATTCTTACCAATTTCTCACCCTGTGATCATCATTAATAAATACACCCTTTCATCAATAATACATGTACAGGGCAGTAGCTAAATGTATTTTAAGCATGAGAGAAACCATGTACAATTCGTTACAAGATCTAGTGCAAAACATTACCATTGTTCAAGAGAATAGATAAGCATAGACACCAATAAATTTCCCTAGTCTTGTTTATCAATCAAGATTCATCAATAATGTACATTTAGGGCGGTAGCTATATACATATAAATCGAGTCTAAATCATGCTACATGAAATCTCGAACTTAGGTCATATCATGTAAATAACGTTATCAACCCATAGACTTAGAGAACCTAGATTAATTCATGTAAAATTTATTTAACTTGATCATCAAGGATTTATACCCACAATTCATGCATAATATCAACTTAAGGCAGTAGTTACAATGATTCTTTGTATAATTGAAATCCTACACAATTGTTATAATCGGAATCACTGTAACACATAAAAACATAGGATATTCATGCTCAAATCTTCATACATTGATCCTCATGGATCCTTCATCATCAATTTATCATTAATTCATATAAATAACAGTAGATATTGACAATTCAACGTAAGAGAATCACAATTCAACCATTAACAAGCCATGATCACAAAGCCTATGCAAGGACTAAATCGATTTTGGGAAGGAACATGGGTTCATAATGAAATTGAATTAAAATTACGTTAAAACCAATACATTAACATCAAATTATCATGATTTAACCATTTAAAACGGTTTTAGAAATGAACCCATGGCTAGATCGAAGAAGAAGAACTTTGATCATAAAACTTCTATGAAAACTTGAGATTAACTCTCATAGTGAAAGATTACTTAGAAATGAAGGATCACCACACCTTTATATACATGAAAAACTCTCAAAATTGGTGAAGAACCCATGAGAATCCAATCTACAAGATGTTCTTGAGCTTCAACAACAATGGAGGTTTCTAGTGAGAATTGGTTTTGGAGGGAAGATTTAATTTGAGCGACTGGGATTGTGAATGGGTTGGTAACATTTTAGATTACTTATATACACCCAAAAATAGATAAATAAATCAATTAGTGTCAGCTTAGTACGTGGGGTGAATTTTTCATTCACCCCTTTAATGAGGCAGTCGCATGGAATCAGTTGCAGGCCACCATTGACACTACAAAGATAAGAATACTACCCTCAATTCTAAGGGAAACATCAATTCCACAACATCAAGGGACTCACAACACAATAAGAAGTTAGAAACAAATTTACGACTCATCATGCCATAAGACTCTCATTCATTATTCCAAACAGTAATTTTTCTTTTTACATTCATTATCATGCTCATATACATCAATTTTATACACATTTCAACAACTTCCAATCAAAGAACAATTTAGTCGATTTACCAAAAATATTATAGTAAGCTGCCTAGCATTACAGTGAGCATGCTTCAAAATTCCAAAAAATAAAACGTTTACGCAATTGATGGGAAAAACATGACAACATGGGATACTAAACTTTGCCAAGACAAGCATACTATCATCACACGTAGGATAAAGTCTATACAAAGGACTTCAATCTATACTAGGCAACTTATCAAGGGCCACATGTATAGCAAGGGAAACATTTAACACTTTTAAGAACCTATACATAGGGTATCATGCTTCCATAGGTAGTCACTACGCATTTCAAGTTCAAATCATAGTATTAGGCTACTTTTATGTAAAACCATATAGGAACACAACATTCTAAAAGAATTCATTTTAATCATAAAAACTTCTAACATGCTTTAACTATATCATGACATACATTTCTCAAACATACCATACTGTTTCACATAAATTTCATATATAGCCATAATTGGCATCAGATCATCAAAACATGCCAAAATTCCACCTTCACACATACTTATTAAACCATAAAACCAAGATAATCATTTAAACTCACCTTTTCTCCCTCAAGCATAGAGAACAATCTCATCCAAGCAATCACATCTAAAAAGACCACCGGTCAAGAAAACATAGGAGAGAGATCTTATAGAGTTAAGTTCTATGGCACGATATGAGAAGGATGAAGAAGAGAAACTCTATCTTCGAATAGCCTCTCGTACCATTTGCTGTGTCGCGACTCACCACCAATGATACAAGACTCTATTAGACGTGGCAATATGAGACTTCTTGGACCCTAAACCACTTTTAAAACCTCATGATCTGATACCACGTTTGTCACATTCGGGGAGCACCCCCTAGAAGTAACATGGCGTACTTGACCTCTCGGAGGTCTTATACAAGCCCATAGTTATCATTCATCACATTGTCATAGTAAATTTAGCGAAAAATTTAAAAACTTTTCATAGCACATCATATGCTAGAAACTTCACTTCATATATATAAAATATCATAAAACATACTTAGACTCTAAGTATCTTTGCCATATTAGACTCAACAACTTTAGAGTATATTAGGGACGCAACCCTTAAAACATAAGGCATAACTATACAACATTTAAACACTTTAGAGTAAGGACATGACATTAGGAAATCCTTGAACTTAAGGATTTTTTTCCTTGAGCTAGGGAATCATCTGTCAAGCTCTCCACCATTTAAGACATCCTTTATGAATTCATAACCTACACTTTGTGTAAAAATTAGAGAAGAATGAGATTAGTACAAGAATGCACTAAGTATGACAACAATGCAAAAAACATGCATTAAAAGGGACATTTTCTTGAAAACATACTTCATACCTTTTTGAGTAAATCTTTATAAAACCTTTATACAATTGCATATATATCATTCACATACTTCATATAGACATATTCAAAGGTCAAACATCATATAAAATCACATATAGAATTTATGACATTTTCAAGTCACATTACATTGAGTTCTTTTCCTTCTTTACAGTGAACTATATCTTTTCTTTTAGTCATTAACCTCCCAAGTAACCCCCTATTGATACTTGGTGCAATGCATCACCTTAAGGCCACAAGGAGACATACATATAACCTACCTAAGCCAACACATATCATAAAATAATCATAATATATCAAAGACACATTTAAGTCAAGATTCCTTGGACTTTACAGTAAGCTACTTCAATTTGTACATATTTTTACTTCTTTTCATATACGTCATTATAAGACCTTGTTCATGACCCCAATCTTAGTCTACCAGTGCAATGTACATGTGAAGCCCCGTAACCCCACACGTACTTAGTAGACCCTTCATGAGACCACAAACCATATCATTTCATATATCAACATAACAAGTAAAGGCAACTTCATCCAAGCTAGATAAGACCTGCATCATATAGTCATTAAGACCAATATCATGCATATAGGGGACAAGTTCACATCATTTAGACTTATACCATGCACATGTTCATAAAAAGTAGACAATCACTACAACGTCATGCATAAAGACATAAGCATAATCATACACATTAGGCCACCTCCCTAGGACTTCCTAAGGAGCTACTTGTGCAATGTCTAGATGAGTTCATTACTTTCACCTATCCTAAGTAACCTCCCTTAATTCATCCTAGTTAGGATCCTACTCATTTACTTTCATTGTCCATTTTACTTTAGAAAAACTGTAGCCTTAACAGACACTAAGACCATTGGTGCTAAACATGGAATTTGATGTCATCCCCTTACACCAAAAAATGGTGTCTTACTTGCCAAGGTAAGACATGAGTATCATGCTAGCATATTCGGTGATATCACATTTCCAGATCCAATGTGGCAAGCATAGTTTATGGAACTTGGGGAAATCATGGAAATATCAACTCTAACACCCTTTTAGGTCATGAGGCTATCCACCCCGTGAGGTCTATAGTGACCTACCTTCCTACAACGGGAAGGGACACCCCTCATCTTAAGTTCTCTCGGTTTTAAGCTAAGTTCCCTCATTTATTATCATTTCTTTATAAAAACATAGTCTTAGGAGATTGACTCCCTATATGCTTAGCTCATAGGTCATAGATAAGAAGTGCTTTCATCAACCTTTATCATGTGAGAAACCCTTTCACATGGACATAACATATATCATTAAAACTATCTTTTTTAGGATACACTTGATCACTCCTTTCAAGGCTCCTCTATTGACTAGATCATCATTCATGTGTGTGTGTATACTTAAATGTGAGCAAACCTTTCACATAAAATATTAAGGTCAAACATGTTCATACATCAATGCATAAGTCTATAGGTATAACTATATGATCAATCCCTTTCATATAAACCCACTAAAACACTATGCACATTCATACTTCACCATATCATATAATTAATATTCATAACATGCCAATACATTCACTTTCATGTACATAGAAACCAAACCTAGGAACTATCGTAACAAGGTACACATGTGCAATGCATAGAGAAGGTTCCATACCCTTGCCCACACTAGTACACCTATCAAGTCATCCTAGTTAAGAAAACACATATCATACTTTCATAGACATAAGCTTAACATGCATAGTAGTAAATACTAGTGAATATGAGAACCACCTTTCATTTAGACATTATGACATATACTACTTGTAACATGCATGTAAAGTGAGAGTGTATGTACATTGGTCAACATGATCACATAATGGCTATTTAAACACATTAAGGCAGTCACCCTCTAAGACCATAATACTCTTTCAATCATAGACCACACAATACACAACAGCATAGGAGACAAGTCAACTTCATATTACACTTAACACACCTAACTTGTGCTATTCATGCATTCACATAGGGGTACATATGTAAGGGATTATTAACCATTTTAACTCATCAATGACAGCACCTGTACTTTACCCTAACATAGATATACACATGTTTATACAATAGCCATACAACTTAAATCACAACTAACATAGGAAAGTAGGCATAAGTTTCACATAGTTTGATCATCATAACCCCGTATTCATATATTCATCAATTTTCCTTCAAGGCCATGGTCAACACATATATAATGACAATAAAGTAAATACCGCCACCATAAGTGGACCATACCACACAATGTCATACAAGGCTTCATCAACTACATTAATATAAAAAAGTAGAGGAGATAAGCATTCTTACCAATTTCTCACCCTTTGATGATCATTAATCAATTCACCCTTTCATCAATAATACATGTATAAGGCAGTATCTAAATGTATTTTAATCATGAGAGAAACCATGTACAATTCGTTACAAGATCTAGTGCAAAACATTACCATTGTTCTAGAGAATAGATAGTCATAGACACCAATCAATTTCCTTAGTCTTGTTTATCAATAAAGATTCATCAATAATGTACATTTAGGGCAGTATCTAGATAGATGTAAATCGTGTCTAAATCATGCTTCATGAAATCTCGAACTTAGGTCATATCATGTACATAACGTTATCAACCCATAGACTTAGAGAACCTAGATTAATTCGTGTAAAATTTAATTTAATTTGATTATCAAGGATTTATACTCACAATTCATGCATAATATCAACTTAAGGCAGTAATTACAATGATGCTTTGTATAATTGAAATCCTACACAATTATTATAATCGAAATCACTGTAACACATAGAAACATAGGCTATTCATGCTCAAATCTTCATACATTGATCATCATGGATCCTTCATCATCAATTCATCATTAATTCATATAAATAACAGTAGATATAGACAATTCAACTTAAGAGAATGACAATTCAACCATTAACAAGTCATGATCACAAAGCCTATGCAAGGACTAAATCAATTTTGGGAAGGATAATGGGTTCATAATTAAATTGAATTAAAATCACGTTAAAACCAATACATTAACATCAATTCATCGTGATTTAACCATTTAAAACGGTTTTAGAAATGAACCCATGGCTAGATCGAAGAAGAAGAACTTTGATCATAAAACTTCTATGAAAACTTGAGATTAACTCTCATAGTGAAATGTTACTTAGAAATTAAGGATCACCATACCTTTATCTACATGAAAATCTCTAAAAATTGGTGAAGAACCCATGAGAATCCAATCTACAAGATGTTCTTGAGCTTCAACAACAATGGAGGTTTCTAGTGAGAATTGGTTTTGGAGGGAAGATTTAATTTGAGTGACTGGGATTGTGAATGGGTTGGTCACATTTTAGATTACTTATATACACCCAAAAATAGATAAATAAATCAATTAGTGTCAGCTTAGTACGTGGGGTGAATTTTTCATTCACCCCTTTTATAAGGCAGTCGCATGGAATCAGTACCATCGACGGCCTGTAGGTCCAGGGCCGTCTGTGGCTTCAGTCGATTGGACCTTGTCCTGTTCTTAGGTTGAGACTCTCCTAGGTTAAGTTTCCATCGATGATACCCCACCAACAATCCGTTGGTCAACCAACTGGGCGTCGTTTGGGCTCGTCCATTGACACTGCCAAGGCAGTGTCTCGACAGCCTTATGTCCTTCTTGTTGCCCTTTTGTGGGGACCTTTAGAAGTCGTACCCGGATATTTCCAATGTAAATACAAACCTTAACAAGTTGTAGACCTCCCACATCAGTTTCACCCAAAATACACGTAATAGTCCAGACCAGCTAGGCCCCATAAGACATATTTGGAAGTCAGGTAAGTCAAGGGCTTCCACTTTATTTGGTATGGGTACAATGTTTGAACATGCATTCTGTATTTTAAATGGTTTAATTTTATGACAATATTATGTATCATAAAAAAATTGTTATTTACAACAAAAATTAGAAAGTTTATTTAAAAACTGTTATTTGCAAATTTAAAAGTAATGTTACCTCAGAGAAAATGATGGACATAATCTTTTCATATTTTGGCTTCACATCCACGACCGTCCAATTATAAATTTTGGGAATACCATTCGCTACTTTAACAACAAACTCTGAATTTAGACTAGATGCACATTCGTAAGTCCGTACGTTGAGTGCATAAGGAATACCAAATAAGTGATACATCTGTTTGCTTTGGTTGAAGTCTTGACTGAGTGATGTAATTAACTTATCAAATGCAATCTGACCCAAGGATACAATTCATACCTACCATCTTCGACCATTATAAATTCTTTGATCCATATGAAGGTCTCACCAAGATGTCATAACATAAAAATATTGATAAAGTATAAGATTGTCAACTGAACGGCATCCTGTGTGGTCTCCCAGTTCCTCATTACAAATGTTGTATCAAACGACTCTTGGTTACACCTGCAGTCGAATCAGGGAAATATCTTTGTAATAACCATCTCGGAGTAGATTTTGGATATAAAAAATTCTTAACATTTTCTTTGCATTTAAGGCCAGTTACAATGGCAAATTCCTTTATACTAAATTGCTATACAATCCCGTTAGCATGACGAACATGTAATACATCTTTGTTCTCTTGTTGAACCTCTAATAACAACAAACACTTAGTAATCTAACCCTGGAAATTACATTTTGGAATGTTCAAATATGGCCAAAAATTGTATTCTTGAACATTTCAATGCCTTCAGCCTTTATGGACTTTTTGATTTCATTCACAAAATCAAAATTAAATGTTGCTCCAAATCTCAATGGATGTGCTGGTAATTTTTTTTTGATAACATAATTCATGCCCTGTTTATACAAAAAAAATAAAAAATAAAATTGTAGTTGTCTAATCTCAAACACATCATGTAATGGAGAGTGAATGATACATTGAAGATAATCTGTATATTTAGTAAATACATCATGATTTTATAGTGACATCATCTCAAACCCATGGTCAAATGCATAACATACATGAGTAATTAACATCAGTCCAACCAACCAAATACTTTAATTGTTATGAGAAACAAACTTTAAAGGACACTAACAATATATTGTACATGAATTTCATTCACATATACCAATTACATATATGTATAGGACAGTTGAATTATATGAATATATATGATACATCATATGCATGGACAAACAAAATCATTATCAGATACACCATCAAAACATTATAACAACGAAAGATACATTAATGGAGCAATATATGCATCTGATACACCTTCAAAAATGTGCAACACATGATGTTTTTACTGAATTTGAAATTAACATGATTGAAGATACATGAATGGTAAAATTAGTGAATCTGCCTTCATTGTTAAATGACTCTTAATTCGATTTCACAAACACATGCATCAATGTAAAACTAGGGTTTTAATGTAGTATCAGCAAAACACAAAATTAATCATTACAAATCGATATTGTTCTTACATATGAAAAGATTGAATTGATAAGTAATGTATCTTCATTATTAATGAATTTAAATTATTTCTGTCCAAACACAACCAACACTAGAACAAAATCATAAAAATATAAAAGTTTGTTTAAACACATACCTTAGGAAGTGTGGGTCGGGAAACAACATGTCACTTTTCTTCCCCCTTATTGGGGGGGTTTCTTCAAAAATTTTTTGGCTTGACAACACTCTTGTCCTTCATCGCTAATGGGTCATACAATCGCTTGGATCTGTTCTCGACCCACATTTCATCATGAGAATTATATGTACGATTAGCATTAGTATGAGAAACTCCAACGCCATGAGATGGACCCTGTTCCATATATATCAGTAAAAAGCACGAAGAAGACAACAATGGAGAATAATATTCTTAAACTTGAGGGAGACTCCTACTGAAAATCAAATGGATTTGAAATTTATAACTACTAAGGAAGTGGAGAGATTTTAAAAATAAAATGGAAGAGTGTATTTGGTAATAGAAAATGTGTGTGTTGGTTGAAAAAAAGGAGTAAATTTGAAATGAAAAATGTGGGTATTGACTGCAAAAAAGGTGAAAAATCTTTATGTATCTTACAGATATTATTAATTGGGGGAAATAAGGGATTTTTGAAAATTTTGAAATAAGTAGGGATAAATAGATATTAAAGTAAGTAAAGAGTGTAGTGAAGTAATTTGTCCTATTATTAAACTATTGTCTATAACCAGAATGTTATTTAAATTTGGGATAATGCACAAGTACCTCCTCAACCTATTTTCGAAATTTCAGAGACACACTTATACTATACTAAGGTCCTATTACCCCTTGAACTTATTTTATTAATAATTTTCTACCCATTTTTACCCTACGTGACACTATTTTATGGGTCCAACGCTGGTTGACTTTTTTCAAGCTAGTGCCACGTAGGTCGAAAAGGGTTAGAAAATTACTTATAAAATAAGTTCAGGAGGGGTAATAGATTCTTAGTATAGTATAAGTGTGTCTCTGAGATTTCAGGCATAGATTGAGGGGGTACTTGTGAATTTTCCCTTTAAATTTTGCTTAGATATTATATAAAAATTCAATCAAAATAAATTAATTTGATTCTTTTTATGATATAATTAAAATTAAATTGAAATCATTACAAAAATGAAAAAAAATATTATCAAAAAGTATATTTAAACGCGTTTTCTGACATGGAAAAAAATTGTGAACTACAAAAAGTTTTTTTCTTTAGATAAATAATATATTTATTTTTTTCACGTGGGATGTTTAAGTCACAAAATTCAAAGATATTTTAATATATTTGATATTATTTTAATTTAGGACCATAAATTTAAAAAAAGTAGTTTTTTAAATTTTGTATCAAGTCAAACTAAATTATTATTTTTTAAATAGTGGAAGTATAATCTTAAGGTATGTTCTATTCGAAGGGAATAAAAAAATTGTAATTTTCTCATATTCTGTTAATAAAAAGATTTATAAAATATTTTCTTTACGAAAACAAGTTTCTTAAAATGAGAAAATGACTTGATATTGATTGTTTTAATTTTTTCTCCCTTCAACACACTTCATCTTCAGCTCAACCCTCATACCCCTTCCACGCACACGACACTTACGAGTTACGACTCATTTGCTTTCATGAACATCAAAATGTCTGAATTTGAATTTGCATCTGAATATTAAGATGTTGCATTGAGATCTTAATACTAAGTAGTGAATTTGTTTGTTTTCTCAACATCTAAATGTATGAAGATTGTTTTTTTTTGTAAATACATCAAATCCCCTTTGAACTTGGCAACAAAACTTACTTTAGTACTTTAACTATACGGGCGTTTAAATACTGTCACAACCCAAATTCACAAGTCATGACGACACCTATGTTCCCAACGAATAGGTAAGTTAACCCAACATATTTTATCAAACTTAACTAACTAATGAGTAAAAAGGTAAAAACCATTAGAAAAAATCACCAACACTGAGTTCCTTATAAGTACGAAATACGGAAAATAAGACCCAAGAAAAAATGTCATAAGTACAAGTAGCTTCTAAAATACGATGTAAGTCTGATACTAAAATGACAAATTCAACATAAGGAATATCCTGTCACAATACTAAAATAACATACTAACTGAAAGATAGAGGGAGGTGTGGGCCACAGAACAACCAAGCAGCTCACACAACTCCAAGACACTCCAAGCTCGGACTCAAAAAGCTCCACCAGATGTCCTCATAAGTGAAATCAAATCTGCACCATAAAAGAGTGCAACAAGTGTAGTATGAGTACGAAACCACATGTATCAATGTATCTCATTGACCGACAACGAAGAAGTAGTGATGGGAGTTTATACAAGAAAATACGTTCTTTACTTATACAAGTCTATAATATATTTACCAGTCAAGTTTCATCAAATAGAGGTAATCAAAATCAAACACTTCCCAACCACCAATAAAAACACATAATCATAAGATTGAAAGCTGTCATGAAATTCAATGCAATATGATACCATGGAATGATATGTCTCAGAATACCCAGTACTCTCTCAACCGTATATACATGATACTCCTCAAAAATACATCATGAGTTCAAGACCCAGGGGGGACTCGCGAGGTCCATAAACTGACATAGACGATATCCATGTGTCCGTGTTGACGATCTCAACGCGATATCATAAAATCAAATAATTTTCGCACGGATGATCTCCACGTGCCTAAATTATAGTCTTAACATCTCACCATCCTTAGCACGGGCGATCTCCACGTGCCCAACTTATACTTAACATCATGTCAATGCATGTGCATAATATGATTTCACATAAAGGGGATGATGGTGCATGTCAATCAAATCAAATATCAGCATAATACATAACCACCTCAACTATCACAACTATACGGGTTCAAATAAGAACACAATCACACATAATAAATCAGTCATATATCAGCTAATACCCATATGTTTTGGCATTCTCGGATTACAACTCGCATACTATAAATAAACTTTCCCTTTATATCACTAGTACTTGTACCAATGCCCGTCACACCATCAGTATGAGACTCCCATCTTTTGCCCTTACCCATTGTCTATTCCATTTTTAATCTTTAATTAGGAAAATGTTCTTCAACGAAGTCTAAAAGTCTTAACATACCTTAAATACCGAACTCGTGCCACGAATCTTAAAGATTTTTTCTTTCCTTTTCGCGAAGTTTTGGAACGTTCCCAATCTACCAATTGTGAAATATGTATAAGAACGCGACATCATAGACACCCATATTATATATGTCTATCCTAACTCAAAACTCACCAAAATTTATAATCAAGTTCATGAATCTTAGCGTTAACTATACATGTCAAGTCTCATATTTCTAAATTTTAAGCATAGGTTAAGTCACAATTCCCCAAAGTGCCATCAATCTAATAATATTTATACAATATCAACTCTTACTTAATGTAATTATATATATGTCAATATTATTAAAAGTTAAATTTCAATACAAAACTCTGAGAAGACGAACTTCCAGGTCATAGTCAACTATCACAACTCCTCATCCCTATTACCCAAAGTTCATCCCTAGTCTAATGATCAGCAAAATAGCCATAACCATATCTAATTTCCATGTCCAACACCTTACAGGAAGTCCCCATTTTTATTTTATTTTTTCTCATTCAATTTCTTTTATTTTTCTTTCACAACTCAATTATAAAAATGTTAAAATGATTCCACTATGAAAGTACCCATAATTCAAATAGCACTATCTTTGTTTTGCCAAGAATTAGTTGAATTTCCTATAGCTAACAATTAATTACCCTCACATCAACAACCATCACGTGTACAATAACACTAAACTTCAAAAAGTTATTTCATCTACCTATTTTTTTCCAACTGAAAGCTATACCATTGGTCAATAGTCATTAATGGTTCTACCCCATAAATCAAATATAATATTTAATCATTCATTACATATATAAATGACAATATTAAGTTGTAGCTATATATTTTTCTTTACCTTGAGATCCAAATTTTATTGTTTTTGTCCTTCCTGTTCGTTGCCGCCGGTGAGTTTCTCTTGTATTCCTCTTGTTTTCTTTTTTTTCCCCAAAAGTATAATTAGGTATTAAAGTGGAAATTCTTCCTAATTAAATTCAACATATTGGTCAAGTGGTAATTACTAATTATGGATGTGACCCATTAACTATTTAACTATAATACTCATTTAACAAAATTTCATCAACTAGATACTCATAGTTACCAAATAGCTTACAATATCCATTTAAATTTTTAAAAGTGTCAAAATAGTCTTAGTTGTCAAAACGACCTAGCGGGTCGTTACATCACCTACCACTTAAACAAACGTTCGTCCTAGAACAGAAAAAGAAAAAAACTCACCTGAACGCTCAAGAAGCTAAGGTTATCTACTTCTCACATCTGACTCGGTCTCCCATGTAACCTCCTCCACTCAATGATGCTTCCATTGAACCTTTACTGAAGCAATCTCTTTGGACCTCAACTTCCGAATTTTGCCTATCCAAAATGGTTATCAGCTCCTCCTCAAAAGTCAAATTCTGATCAAGTGACACTGGGTCCCATTGAATCACTTGAGCACCACCCTGAAGATACTTTTTCAACATCGAAATATGAAATACGGGATGAACACCCGACAAACCAGGTGGCAAAGCCAACTGATACGCCATCTCACCAATATGCTTCACAATCTCAAAAGGACCAATATACGTTGGGCTCAACTTTCCCTTCTTCCCAAATCTCATCATACCCTTCATGGGTGAAACCTTCAATAGAACCCTCTCTTCAACCATAAAATCCAAATCACAAAACTTTCGATCCGTAAAACTCTTTTGCCTACTCTGAGCCATGAGAAGTCTATCTTGGATCAATTTGACCTTGTCCAAGGACTCCCTCAGAAAATATGTACCCCACGGTCTAACCTCAAATGCATCAAACAAATCAATTGGAGATCGACATATCTTACCATACAAAGCCTCAAATGGTGTCATCTCTGCTCGAATGGTAACTATTATTATAAGCGAACTCCGCTAATGGCAAAAACTGATCACAGTGACCATCAATGTCAGTCACACACTCCCGTAACATGTCCTCAAGAACCTGAATAGTCAGTTCAGACTGATCGTCAGTCTGAGGGTGAAAGGTTGTACTAAGATCCACCTGAGTGTCCAACTCCTTCTGCATAGACCGCCAGAAATGAGATGTAAATTGTGTGCCACGATCTGAAATAATAGAAATAGGAACCCCATGCAAATGAACTATCTCTCAGATATAGATCTTGGCTAACTTCTCTGAATTATAGTAGTCAGAACTGGTACAAAGTGTGCAGACTTAGTCAGTCGATCCACGATGACCCATATAGCATCAAACTTACCCAAGGTACGTGGCAATCCTACCACAAAGTGTATAGCAATATGCTCCCACTTCCACTCTGGTATGAGCATCTTCTAAGTCACACCTCCAGGCCTTTGGTGTTCACACTTCACTTGCTGACAATTTAAACACCGAGATACAGAATCTGCTATATCTCTTTTCATACGACACCACCAATAATGTTGTTTCAAGTCACGATACATCTTAGTAGCCCCCAGATGAATAGAGTACCCCGAACTATGGGCGTCCTCCATGATCAATCTAGTCAAATCACCTGTCCGAGGAACACAGATACAACCTTTAATCCTCAAAACTCCCTCACTATCAAGAATTGAATCCTTGGCTTCTCCTTTCAACACTTTGTCTCTAATCTTACATAAATCACCATCATCAAACTGTTGAGTCCGAATCTATTCCAACAAGGATGACCTAGTCTCCATATAAGCCAATACCTTACCAATTTCTGAAATATCAAGTCTCACAAAGCTATTGATCAAGGATTGCACATACCTACCTAAAGGACACTCTTCAACCTATAATATGACTAGACTATCCATACTTACTGCCTTCCGACTCAAGGCATCTTCTACCATATTTGCCTTGTCTAGATGATAAAGAATAGTCATGTCGTGGTCTTTGAGAAACTCCAACCATCTTCATTGCATCAAATTGAGATAGATCTGATTGAATATAAACTGGAGACTACGATAGATCCGTGAACACCTAACAATGCACACCATTAAGATAATGCCTCCAAATTTTCTATGAAAACACAACAATTGCCAACTCTAAATCATGAATCAGATAGTTCTTCTCATGAACCTTCAATTGCCTCGAAGCATAAGCTATCACCTTTCCCTTCTACATCAATACACAATCAAGACCAATGCGAGAATATCACAATATTCAGCAAAACTCTCTCCCTCCACGGGTATGGTTAAAATCGAAGCAGTAATCAATAAAGTCTTGAACTTTTGGAAACTAACCTCACACTCGTCAAACCATTGGAAAGTCACCTCCTTCTGGGTCAATATAATTAATGGGGATGCAATGGAAGAGACCCCTCTACAAATTGGCTATAATAAACCTGCAAGACCTAAGAAACTCCGAATCTCAGTAACAGAAGCAGGTCTGACCCAATCTCTAAATGCCTCAATCTTCTTAGGATCCACCATTATACCTTCCTTGGACACTACATGTCCCTAGAATGTTATACTGAACTAAGCCAAAACTCACACTTTGAAAACTTTGTATAGAGTTTCTTCTCATTCAGAATCCCAAGCACAATCCTCAAATGAAGCTCATGTTCCTCCTTACTGTGTGAGTATATCAATATATCATCTACGAGAACAATAACAAAGGAATCCAAGTACGGTCTGAACACTCCGTTCAGCAAGTCCATAAAGGCTTCTGGAGCATTAGTCAATCTGAAAAACATCACCAAAAACTCATAATGGTTATAACATGTTCGAAAAATTGTCTTAGGAATATCCTCCGCTCTAACCTTCAGCTGATGATAGCCAGATATCAAGTCAATCTTGGAGAAAACAGAAGCACGCTGCAACTAATCAAATAAATCATCAATATGAGGTATCGGGTACTTATTTCTAATGGTTATCTTGTTCAACTGCCGATAGTCAATACACATACGCATAGATCCGTCCTTCTTCTTCACAAATAAGACTGGAGCACGCCAAGGAGATACACTCGGTCAAATAAAATCCTTGCTCAATAAATCCTGCAACTGCACCTTCAGCTCTTTCAATTCAGTCGGTGCCATATGATAAGGAGAAATGGAAATAGGATGAGTTCCTGGCTCCACATCAACACAAAAATCCATATCACGATCTGGTGGAAAACCTGGAAAATCTATCGAAAATACCTTTGAAAATTCATTCACCACTGGAATAGACTCAAGCTAGAAGTCTCAACACTAGTATTTCAAATGTGTGCGAAGTAAGTCAAACACCCTCTCTCTACCAACTGACGAGCCTTAAGAAATTATATCACACCCTTAGGAGGGTGACTAAGAGAACCTCTCCATTCTCCTACATAAATTCCAGGTACAGCTAAAGCAATTGTCTTGGCATGGAAATTTAAAATTGCGTGGTAAGAAGATAATCAATCGGTACCAAGAATCACATCAAAAATCTACAATATCTAAGACCTTATATCTGCATTAGTGTCATACCCCATCAAGGTAACAATACATAATTGATAAACCTGATCTACCACTACAGAATTCCCGACATGAGTAGAAACATGTACTGACAAATCAAGAGACTCAAATATTATACACAGACTCGGAGATAAATATGTGAACGCATAAGAATAAGTAGAGCATGGATCAAATATACAGTAGCTGGTCGATGACAAACCGGAATAATAACTTTGATAATAACATCTGAAGCCTCAGCCTCTGGCCTACCCGGAAAACCATGACAATGAGAACGACCGTCTTCATATTATGAACCTCCACGACCACCACCTCGATCCTGAGAGTTTGAGAATCTGGAACAACTATCAAATTTGGATTCTGACCTCCAACACGTGTCTGTGAAACATCAGAGGTGACAAGTAAAGTTCCTGCCTGAGTCATCCCCTCTAGGATTCCTAACACACGAGCCAAGGTATCTTGAAGCACTAGGTGAGAATAATACTAGGTGAACCTGAGCTGGTCCATCCCCTTCGATACGACCCTGCACATATCTATGAATAACATCTGCATTGGGAGGTACCGTCCTATCACGACCCTGGGTAGCTATTGGTACTTGGTCTTCCACAGGTGCTTCAATACGGCCCTACCTCGACCTCTAGCTAGTCCCCTGCCTCTACCTCGAATAGTTCTCCCAGAAACAGGCATAGGAATAGGCTCCTGATCACCACTTGCCGATGTACGAGTTCTCGTCATCTGAAAGAGAATGAGATATCAAGATTAGAATTTCAATAAGGTCAAGCGTGCACGATAATGAATGAAAGAATGTAATTTTTCCTAAATATCCTATAGCCTCTCGAAGATAGGTATGGGCGTCATCATACCGATATGCAAGACTCTACTAGACATTGCTCTTGTACTCGTGAGACCGATGAATTTAGGGCTCTGATACCAAATTGTCATGATCCAAATTGACAAATCGTGATGGCACCTATGTTCCCAACCAATAGGTAAGTCAATCCAATATATTTTACCAAACTTAACTAAGTCATGAGTACAAAGGTAAACCCTATAAGTATGAAATACGGAAAAATGAAAATACTACCCAAGAATTAGTGTCATAAGTACAAGAACTTCTAAAATATGATGCAAGTCTGAAACTAAACGACATATTCAACATAAAGAATATCCTGTCTGAATACTAAAATAACAGAATAAGTAAAAGATAGAGGTAGTTGTGGGCCACGAAACAGCGAAGCAGCTCACCACAAATCCAAGATACTCCAAGCTCGAACTCAAAAAGCTCACGAGATGTGCTCATACTCGAAATCAAATCTGCACCATAAAAGAGTGCATCAGTGTAGTATGAGTACGAAACCATGTGTACCTAGTATATCTCATTGACCGACAACGAAGAAGTAGTGACGGGAGTTTATATAAGAAAATCAGTTCTTTACTTATACAAGTCTATAGTATATTTATCAGTCAAGTTTCAGCAAATAGAGGTAATCAAAATCAAACGCTTTCCAACCACCAATAAAAACACATAATCATAAAATTGAAAGATGTCATAAAATTCAATGCAATATGATACCATGGAATGATGTCTCAGAATATCAAGTACTCTCTCAACCGTATATACATGATACTCCTCGAAAATACATCAAGAGTTCAAGACCCATGGGGGACTCGCGAGGTCCATAAACTGACATAGACGATCTCCATGTGTCTGTGCGGACGATCTCCACGTGCCTAAATTATAATCTTAACATCTCACCATCCTTAGCACGGGCGATCTCCACGTGCCCAACTTATACTTAACATCATGTCAATGCATGTGCACAATATGATTTCACATAAAGGGGATGATGGTGCGTGTAAACCCAATCAAATATCAACATAATACATAACCACCTCAACTATCACAACTATACTGGTTCAAATAAAAACACAATCACACATAATAAATCAGTCATATATATCAGTTAATGCCATATGCTGGCATTCTCAAATTACAATTCGCGTACTATAGTAATAAACTTTCCCTTTATATCACCGGTACTCGTACCAATGCCCGTCACACCATCAGTACGAGACCCTCAGCTTTCGCTCTTACCCATTGTCTATTCCGTTTTTAATCTTTAATTAGGAAAATTTTCTTCAATTAAGTTTAAAAGTCTTAACATATCTTAAATGCCGAACTTGTGCCACGAAACTTCAAGATTTTTCCTTTCCTTTTCGCAAAGTTTCAGAACGTTCACAATCTACTAATTGTGAAATATTTGTAAACACGTAGTTCATTGACACCCATATTATATGTCTATCCTAACTCAAAACTCACCAAAATTTATAATCAAGTTCATGAATCTTAGCGTTAACTATATATGTCATGTCTGATATTCCTAAATTTAAAGCATAGGTTAAGTCACAATTCCCCAAAGTGCCATCAATCTAATAATATTTATACAATATCAACTCTTACTCAATGTAATTATATGTATGCCAATTATATTAAAAGTTAAATTTCAATACAAAACTCAAGAAAATGAACTTCCAGGTCATTACTCAACTATCACTACTCCTAATCCCTATTACCCAAAGTTCATCCCTAATCTAGTGATCACCAAAATAGCCATAACCATCTCAAAATTTAATGTCCAACACGTTACAGGAAGTCCCCATTTTTATTTTATTTTTTCCCATTCAATTTCTTTTATTTTTCTTTCACAACTCAATTATAATAATATTAAAATGATTCCACTATGAAAGTACCCATAATTCAAATAGCACTATCTTTGTTTTGCCAAGAATTAATTGAATTTGCTATAATTAACAATTAATTACCGCCACATCAACAACCATCACGAGTACAGTAACACTAAACTTCAAAAATTTATTTCATCTACCTATTTTTTTTCAACTGAAAACTATACCATTGGTCAATAGTCATTAATGGTTCTATCCCATAAACCAAATATAATATCTAATCATTCATTACATATATAAACGATAATATTAAGTTGTAGCTATATTTTTTTCTTTACCTGGAGATCCAAATTTTATTGTTTTTGTGCTTCTTGTTCGTTGATGCCGGTGAGTTTCTCTTGTATTCCTCTTGTTTTCTCTTTTTTTTTTTCAAAAGTATAATTACATATTAAAGTGGAAATTCTTCGACTTAAATTCAATACATGGGTCAAGTGATAATTATTGATTATGGACGTGATCCATTAACTATTTAACTATAATACTCATTTAACAAAATTTCATCAACTAGATACTCATAGTTCTCAAATAGTTTAAAATATCCTTCTAAATTTTTTGAAAAGAGTCAAAATAGTCCTAATTCTCAAAACGATCTAGCGAGTCGTTAAAAATACCCTCCTTAACATTTTTGAACTGTATTAAATGCAACTCTGAGAGTAGAATATCACTCTCACCTGTCACGTCATAGCCATGTAAGCACCATGTCACAGCCATGTAAGCACCACGTCATTAATTTATTTATTTTTTTGCTTATTCACCTTTTTTGTTTTCTTAAACTCATTACATTCTAAAATCAAAATTGCCACATCTTCTTCAACCCCTAATCTTCTACTCACCNCAACCCTCTTCGTCTAACTTGATTTTCACAATTTTCAACCTTCACTAGCTTTTTTTTTCCTGAATTTTCAGCCTTCAATGGTTGTTTTCTTCTTCAAAATTCATCAAATACTTACTTTTTCTTCTTCAAACAGTCTCTCTCCCACAAATTTTTTCTTTGGAGAATAATATTTTTTGATAATTATTTTTTCTTAACAACTTAAATGAAAAAGAAGATTGTGTAGAAGAGTTGATAGACCCACATTTTTTTGCATAACAACTAATAGAATTCAAAATGGGTTACTTAAAATTCAAGAAAGTTTGCATACAATGATATGAATTGGGTGTAGAATTTTTGTGATTAATGAATGATGGGTGAGATGAGAAATGAAGAAGAAGGGAATTTTAATATGAAAGAACAAAATTATAAGGAGTGCTGGGGAAGACATTTGGAAAAGACAACAAAATAAAGAGAGAACAAAAAAATTAAATATTTTTTGAAGTAATTGAACCCACAAATTTTATTTACTTCTAAACAAGAAATTTCATATTCTTTTAATTTTAACTTGTAAAAAAAATTAAAAATTATTAGTTAGATATTGACCAATAAAAAAATGTCATGTGTATGATTTTATCTTTTATTTTTTTTATTTCAAGCGCTTTGAGGAGAGTGAGTACACTCACTTTGCCACGTCAGCTCTTAGGGTAGTATTCAATTAGTTCAGAATTGTTAAAGGGGTATTTAAATGTTCATACAATTAAAGTACTAAACTAAATTTTATTGTCAAGCTCAAAGGAAATTTGATGTATTTTCGTTTTAAAAAATAATAAAAATAAAATACAAATTTGACGAGTATTCTATCACTTCATTATTATTAATCAGATACCAAATATTAAATTATTCTTATTATTCATTAATTTCAATTTAATGCGGCTCACTTTTTCAAACACAATAATTTCCCTGCATATTATAATATTATAGACAATAAAATTCACGTCGAGAAAATAATAATTAGGAACGGAAAATTACAGCAATAATCGATTTATTATTTCAAATGCGAGTGTTACAATCTCTATGATTTCTTTGAATTTGCCTTTTCAAATATAAATTCAAGGGCTTTAAAGCTTGTTCTTGAATCTCTGATGAACCTGAACTTGAACTCTATCTTGATCTTGACTTTTATTTGAATTTAAGGGCTTCGAACTTGTTCCTGAATTCGATGGTCTTGATCTTGATCGTTCTTGAACTTGAATGCTATTTTTAAACTTGTAGCTTTGTAGAGAATTCAATGGCGTTTGTACCACGGATATTCTCTAGCTTCTTGTTTAGAATTCTTGGTTTTCTTTTTATGAATTATGAGACCCCTATTTATGGTTTAATAATAGAGGAGTTGCGATTGGAACAGGACCCCCTTCGGCCAATAAAATTAAAGTGAAATATCATATGGGCTTTATGGTGCGGGATTTAATTAAATTCATATTTATCTAAATTTAAATAATTAAATCAATTAATCCATAATATTTATTTGGACTTATATATTCATTAATTTTATTTAATCTGAACAACTTTAAGTTTATATTTAATAAATTTTAAGTGGCTACGAATATGTCACGACCTAAAACGGGTCGTGACTGGCACCCACACTTATCCTACTATGTGAGCGAACCAACCAATCTAAACCCCAACATTTCAACCATAATAAACAAAATATAATGCGGAAGACTTAAAACTCATAAATGAAAATCGATTAAATAACTTCTAAAAGCTCAATACTTATTGTTCCCAAAAACTGAAAGTCATCACCACAAGAACATCTATCCTCAAATTACTAAATCTAAGGGTATCTNCCAAGACAGCATCATTAACAAAGTGGATTTAAGATTTAAGATTCACAGCCTCATCTTTCCAATTCATTACAATTACATAATCACATGATGCAATCACACAATCAAGCATATAGAAGACTTTACAATACTACCCAATACATATCAATCGCTATTTAGAGTTTACTATGAGATAGTATAAACATAACCTACCTCCGCCGAAGAATTCGTGATCACGCAAGCTACTCCTCAAAATCTTTGCTTTCCTCTTCGTTCTCTCTTCTCTCGCTCGTTCGTTCTCCCTTTCTCCCTCTGTTCTTTCTATTTTTCTTATTCAAAACCCTTTTTCTTTTACCCTAATGGTCATATAATTAAGTATAAAAGATGATAAAAATAACCCTCTATTTATTTCAAGGTTATCTCCTTTAACCCCCAAGTAATTGAATTATTAACATTAACCCACTAACTTTATAATTAGACGCATGAATAGTCCAAAACGCCCCTATAAAAACTTTAGCAAAATTCTGACCCGAGTGGACTTATGGAGCCTGTGACGGTCCGTCATGACTGTGACGGTCCGTCCTGCAGGTCCGTCATAAAGTTCAGAGAGTTGATTCTGTGGAAAGATTTGTGACGGTCCGTCGTGCCATCAACGGTCCGTCCTGCCATTCCGTCGTGAAGTTCAGAGAGTCAATCTCAGTATCCAAATTTTCAGAATCTAAGTGTTTTGGAACGAGACCCCCTCGACGGTCCGTCGT
>NC_028646.1:67137856-67138455 GCF_001406875.1 Solanum pennellii
CCATGACCACCTCTACCTCTGACTATTGGGGGTCTGTAACTCTGTTTTGGGCAATACCTCCTAATGTGTCCAGTCTCCCCACATCCATAATACTCTCTGGATTCAAGCATAAGTCTCTGTGAGAATGACGAAGTCTGGGGGTAACCTCCAAACTCAGAGGAATGCTGGCTGGTCTGCGATGGACCCCCAGCTACAGCCTGCAGTGAAGACTGAATAGGTCGGGCTGGGTAACCTCCTGAACCCTGCCCTCTGGAGTAAGAACCATTAAACTCACCTCCCTTACGAAACTTCTTAGATGTCGATGCCATGGTGAAGTCGTGTGGCTTCACCCCCTCCACTTCTATCACAAAATCTACCACCTCCTGAAAGGATTTTGCCGCAGCAGCTACCTGTAAGGCTGCAATCTGCAAATCTGACCTCAATCCCTTCACGAAATGGCGAATCCGCTCTTGTGGACTGAAGCAAAGTTGGGTGGCATACCTGGATAGCTCAAGAAACTTAGCCTCATAAGCAGTAATCGACATCCTGCCTTACTCTAGGCTTAGGAACTCATCTCTCCTCCTATCCCTCAAAGTCCGGGGTATATACTTCTCCATAAA
>NC_028646.1:67140988-67171716 GCF_001406875.1 Solanum pennellii
GTGTCGGAACGTGACACTCTGATCCCCTACTATCCTGGTGTCGGAACGTGACACTCCGATCCTCTACTATCCTGGTGTCGGTTCTCATTCTTTTAATTCATCAAGCCTTCTTTTATACCAAGACAGCATTATTAACAAAGTGGATTTAAGATTTAAGATTCACAGCCTCATCTTTCCAATTCATTACAATTACATAATCACATGATGCAAGCACACAATCAAGCATATAGAAGACTTTACAATACTACCCAATAAATATCAATCGCTATTTAGAGTTTATTATGAGATAGTATAAACCATAACCTACCTCCGCCGAAGAATTCGTGATCACGCAAGCTACTTCTCAAAATCTTTGCTTTCCTCTTCGTTCTCTCTTCTCTCGCTCGTTCGTTCTCCCTTTCTCCCTCTGTTCTTTCTATTTTTCTTATTCAAAACCCTTTTTCTTTTACCCTAATTGTCATATAATTAAGTATAAAAGATGATAAAAATAACCCTCTATTTATTTCAAGGTTATCTCCTTTAACCCCCAAGTAATTGAATTATTAACATTAACTCACTAACTTTATAATTAGACGCATGAATAGTCCAAAACGCCCCTATAAAAACTTTAGTAGAATTCCAACCCGAGTGGACTTATGGAGCCTGTGACGGTCCGTCATGACTGTGACGGTCCGTCCTGCAGGTCCGTCATAAAGTTCAGAGAGTTGATTCTGTGGAAAGATTTGTGACGGTCCGTCGTGCCATCAACGGTCCGTCGTGCCATTCCGTCGTGAAGTTCAGAGAGTCGATCTCAGTACCCAAATTTTCAGAATCTAAGTGTTTTGGAACGAGACCCCCTTGACGGTCCGTCGTGCCCATGACGCTCCGTCGTGGGATCCGTCGACCCAGACAGTCATTACCAGAAATAAACTCTACTGCTCAAAACGACTAAACAGGTCGTTACAGAATATATTTAGCCAAACTTTTAAAGTGAATTTATTTTGAAAATAAAATAAAATATATATTTGGTTAGAAAGTAATTTGTGTTGGCCAAATTTACACAACGATTCTGAACAAACCATTAATGTCTAGCCAAACTTTTAAAACATAATTTAAGTGTATTTTTCTGTAAAATAATTTTCATTAAGTGTTTTCATGCAAAAGCTACTCTCTTAGCTTTCAAAAAAATAACTTTTGTTTTTACTCGAGACACACTCATTTTATCTCAACAGTTGCTTCACTTTTGAAAAGAAAAATAGAAGGCCTACAGGTTACTATTAAGTGAGAGTTTGGTGAAAATAAATAATTAATTGTATCTAATTTTTTATATATAACATTTATTTTTAGATTAACTATTTTTAATAAGCATGACAAATTAAGATGGATAAAAGGGAGAGCTTGTTTGGCTAATATTTTAAAATCTTGAGAATTGTGTTTTATAAGAAGTCCATCTAAAAAAAATTGGAGATAAATAATTAGGACAAGAAGTAGGATCACGTAAGAATAGTATTTTTTTTTTTTTTGCATTTGAAAACAACTAATTTTATTGCTAATGATGATTGTATTTTTGTCCCATACACCAAACCTTCTATAATTTTTTCATGCAATGAATTAATTGATGAATATAACGTTTGAATATATAGTAGTGTCAAGAACTATTCATTTGAAAAATAGACTTATTGTTATAAATCCATTAAATGAGTGGATAGTCCATAAAGTAAGTACATGAACAACTATTCATATTCATTAGGTTTCATGAACCTTTTTGGATAAGAATGTATTTATTTATTATGATACTTAATATGGTGACTTTTGGAGTAATTTCTCAACCTACAAATAGGGTTGTTCATTCACTATTGTATGATATACATATGAGACTTACATATACTTGAATAAGAAGAAAATTCCTCTTCTTCTATCTATTTCTCTTGTCTTCTTCTCTTTATGATTTTAGTCTTATGAGCTTGATTTTATAACATGTTATCAGCACGAGTCTCTAGCCAATTGAGAGTGAGTTTTAGTTTTTCTTTAACTCATGTTTTGGTTGATCTCGTTATGAGAATCAAGGTATTATTTGCATAAAATCAGGTATGTATTTTCCAAAATATTTTTATGATTTAGAATAAAATAGTATTCAGTTACTAACAATTATCAGGATCCGAAGACATATACTACTATTGGTTGAATATGACAGGCTATACAAAATTTCTTAAATAGAAGAAGGTATAAAATTTTAATAGCATGAGTTTGACTATTATTTTGATTGTTTTGAAAGACTCAAAGGGTGAGTCATGTTGTACTTCGGTCTATTATACCGTTGGTTAAGGGTAAGACGATGGATTCAAGTATCATCGCACCAAAAAAGTAAGACATCAGGTTAAAGTCCGGATGCACCATAATGAAAAAAATAATTGAGGATAAGACGATAGATTCAAATTCTATCGCACCAAAAGGGTAAAACATCAATTTGAGTTTTGATGCACCATGATGATAATGTATTGGGTTCAAGTTAGAATTATGGCCTAATGTTCCTTGTATGGATAAGACATTGAGCTTGAGTCTCAATGTACCATAGTGGTGATAAAATGATGATTGAGGAAAAATAATAAGGCTTTGGTGAAAACCCTTGAAATTCGTCGTATTGAATTTGCTCCATTCCTTAAAAAGAATGTGGTAGCAACATATGATAACTTTGAAATCTGATATTGACTTGCTACATTCCATCGTATGAATGTGGTAGCAGTAAATAATTAGTCTGAAAGATGACAAATGATTATTGATATGAAAAAGGGCATGAAGGGACGTAATTATAATAGTCATCATTCTGATAATGATAAAAGGAAAAACACTATGAGTTCTTCAAATAGTCCTTCAAAATGTGAAGACAATTTTTATTATCAAAATGGTATGAAAGGTCATTAGACTTGTGAATGTTGTCAATCCAATAATTTAACAAGTTTATAAATCCTCTATCATGAGACAAGAAGATAAAGTGGTGGTACACTTGATCTTTCAAAGTGATGTTGAGGTGTGTCATGAAAATATGATGAATTTTAAAACATGACAATGTACTTATAATGCAAATTTATGAAGTACATATAAATGATTAGTTCATTCCTTGAAGAGAATGTGACTTTTGATGAGTATCGTGAATGCTCGACCATTCTATAAGAGAATGGGTCAAGATGAGATAAAATCATTATGGATTGAATATATGCAACAACTCACCTCTATGGGAGGTTTGAGAAAAAAATGATATATGTCAAAACTCACCTCTACGGGAGGTTTGAGAGAAAATAAATTTTATTTGGCAGAAATGGCTAATTGTATTGTACGTTTATACATCACTATGGTATGTTTATTATGAACTACCTAAAGGGAAAAATAAAGAAATAGTTCTTGCCTGTAAGGGTTGTGGTCATTATTGTGTGGCAATCCAAATTTGTCATTGGTTGTGTACCTATGGTACAACAAAAGTAAAGCAAGAAAGACGTCTTGCTCGTAATGATTTTGACCATGACAATAATAATATAATTTCCTCCTTGAAGGAGATGCTCACCATAGGGATGGTGTCATGCAATATGTGATAGTACACAAAATTAATTGCAAGCTCTAACGAGTTGTGCTATTATCAGAAGAATAATATTGAGGTTGTAGTAAGTCTCAAAAGAAACTTTTTAAGTTTCGGATGAATTGAAAATAAATATTGAGACTATAAATCACTACAACCGAAGAGGGTTATAAATATTTATGTAAAAGATTACCCCACTTTTCCTCTTGTTTGTTGCAGACAAACATGAACATGTTGATGAAATCACGTGCGAAAGTAAATTATAAGTGTACTGAAATAAAGATTAGTTGGCATGACCGGTTGACCATTCTGGTTTAAATGTGATGCAAATGTAATTGAGAATTCATTTGGATTACATGATGAAGAACTAAAAGATTCTTCAAGAATTCTCTTGTGTTGCTTGTTTTCGTACCAGCTAAGGTTGGGATTGTAATCCCCTGAAGTTTTTCGAACATATAAAAAGGTGAATATGGTCTCATTCACCTGCCATGTGGATCATTTAAAACTATATGATAGGTGCATCTATGCGATGATCACATGTGCTTTATTGTTAACTTACAAATTGGTGTTTGTAAGGTTGTTTGCTCGAATTGTTAAATTAAGAGCACAGTTTCAAATTGTGAAATTATATAGATAATGCTGGTTGATTTAGCAAAAATTGTATGCCTCCAAGTATAGCTAAATCATGGTTATGAGAACAAAACTCCCAAATAAAATTTGGTATGAGATAAATTTATTTAACATGTAGCAACACATGTATGCATCAAGCCAACAAGATTTTCCCATTAAAATTGGTTCAGGGTCAGGAACCATATAATTTTCATCTAAAATGTTAAATGTGTGGTTATGATTTTAATTGCTCCACCACGCACAAAGATGAATTCCCAAATAAGATTGGGATGAATGTTAGATTTTCTAACATTAGGGGAGAGATGATTTTGACAGCTGAAAATTATGTGTGAGCTTAATTATGAATTATCTAGATCCTCGTTAAATATATGTGAACTTAAAGTTCAAGGGATAATTCATTTGCATAATGTTGCAAATCATTTGCCAGATGAATGCACTGACCCTATGATATAATTCAGATGCAAATGCTCCAATGTGAAGTCCTTGAAGGACAGAGTCTATGATACGCCGGAAGCATTATAGACCAATCGGTTCCAAATATAAAATTCCTTGAAGAAGGAAGGAGCAAATGATCAATATGGTCATGATAACGAAGTTCTATAAAATAGCACATTGACATAACACTTCATAAAACCTCGGAAAAGGTTAAGGTACCTGGAAAATGATGAAAAATGAAGAGATCTCGATAAGTTATGCCATATTGGAATCGATATCAAATAACCGTAGACTGTATCTTTGATATGAGGTAGCGCTCAATGATATAAATTGTGACGAGGATCTTGAATTCAAATCTGTCATATAGTGTGGACAGATAAAAGGTTGGCCAAGTAAAATGCATGATTCAAGTATATTGCTTCACTTAGAAAAGTGACGTTTTGGACAGATAGTCCATAAATCAAGGTATAATGTCAATAGGGTACAATAAATTATTATGCGATGGTATAATCGTAATATATCAAGTACAACTTGTGCCTTGGGGCATAAAGGTTTTTCGCAAAATTCCTGACATTATTGGAGATGTATTCTCCTATGGTGGATGCAATAAGGTTTGTTTTGATCTGGCAACATATGAAAAACTTGAATGCATATAATGAATAATTGTTATGACTAGCTAGACAATGAAGGTTGTATGAAAATCCTTGAAACAATCGAGGTGTCTGAAGCATATAAGAGTTTAAAGAAACTTTTTCAATAAAGATTCAAGAATCCTTATATGGATTGAAATAGTCAAGGAAGAAAAGGGTACAAAAGAATGACCCTAATTGTCCTTGTATTTTTATGGAAAGGTTTTGGTAAGACAGAATTTGTCTTAACCTACAGATTAATAATTTGACAAATGAAATATTTGTCTATCAATGCACATACACAGATATGTTTTGATGCATTTTTATATGGATAAATCGCATTCATTGAGTACCCCAATGATTATGAGATCACTTGACATAAATGATGATTCAGTTTGATCTCAAAAGAAGGATGAAGAGCTTCTTGGTGATGAAACTCTATATCTTGGTGCAATCGGGGTACTAGTGCATCTTACTAACAATATTTGACCAGATATTTGTTTTGCAGTAAATTTACTGGCAAGATTCAGTTTCTCCCCGATAAAAGGACATTGAAATGGTGTTGAGCACATGATTGAATATCCTCGAAGGACCATAATTATGGGTTTATTCTATTCCGAGGAATCCAAGACAAAATTGATTGTTTATGCAAATGCAGAATATTTATTTGATCCGCATAAAGCACGATCTCAAACACGCTATTTATTTTCATGTGGAGGCACAATAATATCTTGGCGATCAGTAAAGCAAATGTTGCTACGCAGAAATAAAAGCCCTCCATGAAGCAAGTCGAAAGTGCATCTGGTTGAGATAAATGACAGCATATTCAGAAAATGTGTGGTTTTTCTTTGAAAAAAAATACCAACCACAATGTACAAAGATTGGAGACATCATCACAAGAAATTAAGTGATGTTATAATCAGGGGGAGTATAATACGCGTTGCACTCTTTTTCCCTTGACCGAGGTTTTTTCCCACTGGATTTTCCTGGCAACGTTTTTAATGATGCAACAAATAATGCGTATCAAAAAATATGTGTACTCTTTTTCCTTCACTAGAATTTTTTCCCACAAGGTTTTTTTCTAGTAAGGTTTTAACGAGGCACAATATCTATGGACATCCAAGGGGGAGTGTTATAAATCCATTGAATGAGTGGATAGTCCATAAAGTAAGTACATGAACAACTATCCATATTCACTAGGTTTCATGAATCTTTTTGGATAAGAATGTATCTATTTATTATGATACTTAATATGGTGACTTTTTGAGTGATTTCTCAACCTATAAATAGGGTTGTTCATTCACTATTGTATGATATACATATGAGACTTACATATACTTAAATAAGAAGAAAAGTCCTCTTCTTCTATCTATATCTCTTGTCTTCTTCTCTTTATGATTTTAGTCTTATGAGCTTGATTTTATAACACTTATAATATTATAAAAGAAAAAAAAGTAAATATACGGTAGAGTTATAAAATTAAAATAAGATAAGATCACGGATAAAATATATAAAATTATTGAATAATAACTGTAAAATAAGAAGAAAGAAAAATGATTACGACACTATCACACTAAATGAATGACAAAATGTCATGTGACAAATATGATGTTAATAATATATATAGAAACTGTTATATCTCAAACTTTCAGTTTCAAACGTAACCAATTTGTTTCATTCCAATTGGTTTCTTCACCTAAATTATAAAACAATTGATATGCTGCCGAGTAATTAGATTTATTTATGTAACACGTAACTATCGAGTAATTCGAAATAATTAAGAATAAGTTAAGAAATTAAAAATAATCACTTTTAGAAAGAAAGAAGAAAATTTGGAAATTTTTCCAAATTTAAGAAGTGAGTTTTGGATGTTATTTGTATCAAACACGCTACTTTTTGAGATAATTAATACTTTTTTGTAAATGTCCCTGAAGTCTATAACAATATTAGACCTAATGACAATTAACTATTAGAAATAAAAACTTTACTTCCTCCATCCACTTTTAATTGTCATGGTTCCATTTTTAGAGTCAAACTAACTTTGACTAAGATGTATATTTTCATCATATTGATATGCGAAAATTCAATTTATAATATTTTCGTATAGTTTTGAATATTTAAATTTTTTGTTTAAAATATCAAATTATTGTAATCTAATTTAACTTTGGATATTGATCAACTTAACTATTAAAAAGTGTAACATAACAAATAAAAATAAACAGAGGAAATAACATTTTGGTTAATATACATATTTATAAGGATAAATTATTTTTTCTTATAATGGTTGAACATAGAAATCTTCAGTGTTGGTTTGTTCGCAAATTATTAACACAACCGCACAGGAATACTAACATATGTGAAATCATCTGGTGAATTTCAAGAGTAGTGCCTCCTGGATAAGCAAATACATTGTTATTCTTTTTAAAAAAAAAAAAAAAAAAAAACCACGAGTTAATAGTAACAAATTTCGCATGAAAAGTTTACCAACCCGCTTAATATGCAAATATTTTTGTAAATATATATTAGAGTCAATAATAATAATTAGCTTACGTTGACGGATGACTTTAATACTCTTAATAATATTAAAGTAAAATAACTTTTACATTATAAATTTTAGGAAACTTTCACATATAGCCACTAAAAAATAGTCTAATTACTCTCCATAGTTATAGTTTGATAATTACATTTCGTAGCTACATGTTATAGAGAGGAGATAGGAAAGCGAGATTGAGAGAGGAGAGAGGCAAGCGAGAGAGGGCATAGAATGGGAGAGAGGTGAATTATATAGGTATATTGGTTAGATAATAGTATATTATACATATGTATTTGTATATATGACGAAAGATTGAGAGAGGAAGGAGAAAGGCGAGCGACAATGGGAGAAGGAGGAGAGATGCGAGCGAGAGAGGACAGAGAGTGGGAGAGAGGTGAATAGTAAATGTATATAGGTTAGATAATTGTATATTATACATATGTACTTGTATATATGACAATGGAGATTGTGTTAGACCCCTGATCTAAGTCACTCAATTAAATGGAAGCATACATAAGGTATTAAGCATGTTAACCTTGTCACTTGCATAAGCCAAGGAAACAAACATGCAAGGCTAAGTTGGCAACGGACTCTTGACGAAACTAAGGTGTGCACAATGGCACCATGACCTGATTTCGACGCAACAAGTGAGGACCAAGGACTTGAAGGCAAGGCAGCTTGGTGAGGACTTGACAAGATGAAAGCTTTACATGTTGTGTGGGCATAACATTGATTTTCGAAGAATGAACAGGTGCAAAGGACCAGCAAGACTGAGGCAACAATGAAAGGACATTGATGTCAACGTAGGATGAAGCAATGACATAGATTTATGACCGTGGCGTGGCAGCATTGAGTGTGAGAAATGCAAGGCTGGAAATTCTAAGCATGGCAGTGTTGAACATGGAGCAGCTCGTCCAAGAGCCAAGCAAAGTCAAAGCTGACCGGCGGTTACCAGAACACGTGCCAAGCACATGACCAGCAGTTGCAAAAAGTGCAGCATTATCTCATTTCGTGTGGGACTTATTTTTGACACCTTATTTGAATTATTTTGAATAAACAAAGTAGTTGTGGGGTGTCAACTACATCGGACAAAATCAGGCTGTCAACAAGTGTTTTATTCTTATTACGCCACTTGTCGGTAGTTGGCTGCACATAGTATTATAAATGTGCAGGCTGCCTTATGGTGTAATTCGGGTTTGATTGTTTTAAGTATTAGGGAATACTAATTAGAGTTTCAAATCTAAGTTAAGGTCTAGGGTGATAATATAGTGCCAAGGTTGGTACGATTTGGGAGTGTTATTGTATTCACTTTATTAGTACAAGTTGGAAATTAAATTTTCTCTAAAGCTGATTGTCTTTGTCTCATTTTATATTTTCATGGCTCTCCTATATTGTTGCTTACTGTTTAATGTTGCTAAAAACGTCCAAGAGTTGGTCTCAAAACGTTACTGCCTATTTTTCGACTTAACACCAATACAATCCTAAATTTGGCTAAGTGATGGAAGACTGAAATCGACATGGTTGTTGGCTACCAAAGTGGGTTAAATAAGTAAACTATTTGTGTTCATAGATCAGCCCCCTTAAAGTTGGTATCAGAGCGCGGTATTGCAAGGAATCAGATGATGGTGACGAACACCGAAATACGAGAACATGTACGAAGGATAAGATATTTTGTTGGCTTGACTGAGGAGCGTCTTGATGACCCAAACTTGGTGGATCTGCTCACACATTTCTATGGTATGGAAATTGAATTTAATAATTTTCGCTCAGAAATGGCTTTATATCGGGCTGACATCAAAGAATAATCAGTGGAGAACATAGTCTTCGTGGAGGTGGTGTCTTTGCAAATTGATGGAGTGATGAAACAATAAAGAACTTCGAACTGAAATTGACAATGTGTTGTAGGAAAAATAATTTTTTTATGCTGAACTTTCCATCTTGCCTTTGACCATTGCTGGTTCTAGAACAAATCGTGAAGAGCCTTCAAAAGTAAAAAATTTGTGAGCCTAAGGCATTTGGAGGCACAAGGAGTGCCAAGAAACTTTAAAACTTCCTATAGGATATGGAACAATACTTCATTGCAGCCATGTACGTGATGCTAACAAGGTGTCCATTACTACTATGTATCTTGCGAATGATGCAAAATTGTGGTGGCGTACAAGAATGGTTGAACAAGTAAGTGTTGAACGTCCTAAGATTGATTCTTGGGAACTTATGAAAAAAGAGTTGAAAGATCAATTCTACCCTCGTAATGCAAGTTGGATTGCTAAGAACCGTTTGAAGACCTAAGGCAGACCGAATCTATTAGAGACTATATCAAGGAATTTTTTTCTTTGATTCTGGATATTAATAACATATCCGAGGAGGATAAATTGCATAATTTACTTTATGGATTACATAATTGGGCATATAATGAACTACGAAGGTAGAACATTAAAGATCATCCTAGCGCAATTGCGGCAGCAAATGCATTGACAAATTTTCGTTTAGGACGAGATGATGCTGAAAATTCTTCTGTTTATTGTAAGTCTAAAGTTAAGAAGAAGTGAAAGATTGGAAGAAAAAATATCCTAATATTGAAGACAAGGTCAAAGAAAAGGAAAAACAAAAGGTTGGATCGTCCAAAGGCAAAGAAAAAACAAAGTTTGATGGTTGCTTTATTTGTAATGGACCACACATGTCAAGAAACTGTCCAAAATGGACAAAAATTGTCAATTATTTATTAACTGAGAGTGATGATTTTGAACCAAAGGAGGAACCAGTAGCATTTGCTAATCTTATGAGTGTTTTGTTAACCAAAAAGGATGTTGTTGTATCTCAATTTATTTCATCGAGGGCGATGAAGCAAACTGGTGGGGGTGGTCTGTTACGCCCCTGATCGAATTCACTCAATTAAATGACAGCATTGACAATGTAGTAAACATGTTAACATTTTCACTTGCATAAGCCAAGGAAACAAACATGCAAGGCTAATTTGGTGACGGACTATTGACGAAGCTAAAGTGTGCACAATGGCACCATGGCCTGATTTCGAAGCAAAAAGTGAGGACCAAGGACTTTAATGCAAGGAATCTTGGTTATGACTTGACAAGATGAAAGCTTTACAATGTTGTGTGGGCATAGCATTGATATTCAATTAATGAACAAGGGCAAACGACCAGCAAGACTGAGGCAACAATGAAAGGACATTGATGCCAACGTGGGATGAAGTAATGACATAGATTTATGACTGTGGCGTGTCAACATTGAGGGGGAGAAATGCAAGGCTGGAAATTCTTAGTATGACAGTATTAAAATGGGAATAGCTCGTCCAAAAGTCAAGCAAAGTCAAAGTTGAACGGCGGTTACAAAACACATGCCAAACACATGATCGACGGTTGAAAAAGTGTAGCATTATCTCATTTCATGTGGAACTTGTTTTTGGTGCCTTGTTTGTATTGTTTTGAATATACCAAGTAGTTGTGGATGTCAACTACATAGAATAAGATCATGCTAAAGCCAACAAGTGTTCTATTCTTATTATGCCACTTGCTGGTCATAAGCTGCACATAGTATTATAAATGTGCAGGCTATCTTATGGTGTAATTCGGGTTTGATTGTTCTAAGTATTAGGGAATACTAATTAGAGTGTCAAATCTAAGTTAAGGTCTAGGGTAATCCTATAGTGTCAAGGTTGGTACGATTTGGTTGTATTCACTTTATTAATACAAGGTGGAAATTAAGTTTTCTCTAAAGCTGGTTGGCTTTGTCTCGTTTTATATTTTTGTAGCTTTCTTATATTGTTGCTTACTATTTCATGTTGCTAAAAACATCCAAGAATTGGTCTCAAAACGTAGCTGCCTATTTTTCGACTTAACACCAAAACAATCCTAAATTTGGTTAACTGTTGGAAGGCTGAAGTCGACAAGGTTGTTGGCTGTCAAATCAGTGAACTATTTGTGTTGAATCAGCCCCCTTACAGATTGGAAGAGAGAGGAGAAAAGCGAGCGAAATTGGGAGAGGGAGGAGAGAGGGGAGCGAGCATAGAGTTGGAGAGAGGTGAATTGTATATGTATATTGGTTAGATATTGTATATTATACATATGTATTTGTATATTCTGGCGAATTATACATATACAAACGTGACTAATTATACAAACTCGAAGTTAGCCCACATAATTAATGTATAATGTTAGTCGCCAGTGATAATTATAACAAACTGTAGCTAGATGAGTAATTAAATAGTATAAGTTTGCTTAACCGCATAATTTTCCCTAAAAAAAGTTATTTAGAGGAAAATGCACAAGTACCCCTCCAACCTATGCCAAAAATCTCATAGACACACTTATACTATACTAAGGTCCTATTATCCCCTGAACTTATTTTATAAATAATTTTCTACCCTTTTTCGGCTTACGTGGCACTACCTTGTGGGTCCAGCGCGTGTTGACATTTTTTTTCAAGTGAGTGCCACCTAGGCCGAAAAGGGATAGAAATCATTTATAAAATAAATTCAGAGGGATAATATAAATGTGTCTCTGGGATTTCGGACCTAAATTGAAGGTACTTATGCATTTTCTCATTATTTAATAAGCTGAATACAATAATATCAAAACTAAGTGAACCTTAATTACTCATTGGCAGCGTATTAATTGTTTTATAAGTTTGGGTGAAGAAACTAATTGGAATCATGAAACAAAATTAGTTCCGTTTGAAACAGAAAGTTTGAGATATAATAGTTTTCATATATGCTATTAACATCATATATTTGTCACATGACATTTTGTTTTTTTATTGCTACATGAATTTATTGTATGGTACTGACAGATCCATTTCCTTATTATAATGATACGTCATGTAATGTTCCATTGATTTATTGTAATAGCGTCGTAGTTTTTTTTTTCTTATTATCTTTCACTTACTATTCGATAATCCTATAGTATATTTTATTCATTACTTTATGTTATCTTTATTTTATAATTTCTCTACTTTATACTTTACTTTTTCTTTATAGTATCATAAATATATTTATTTGCAAAACAAATATTATTAATAAATCAATATGAATATATTTATGTTATATCCTCCATTTTAAATTAATTAAATTTTTGAGATACTTTTTATTTGTTAAATTAACTTAATTATTCAATTTTTGAGATTATTTTGAGAATGTTATTTCGATTTTACTCTTTATTAATTAGTACTAAAATTAGGTATAATTAATATTTAGTTATTTTAATAATAAATTTGATAGTAATTAATAAGAGTAAAAAAAAAGTTACGTCTAATTTATGTCTTAATTTTCTTTTTAAAAAATATAAAATACATCAATAATTCAATTAAATTGAAACAGAGAAAGTATATTTGCAAAAATCTAGATACAATTAATCATTTATTTTCACCTTTACTCTCACTTAATAATAAACCATTTAACCAAACTATAGAGAGAAAACAAGTGTGTAAAAAAACATTTTTTTCTTTCAGAAGCTAAAAAGAGTATCTTTTGCCTGAAAACACTCTTTTGATATTTTAGAGAAAAATAAACTTAAAAAATTACTTTTTAGAAGTTTGGCGAATCATTAATAGTTAAGCTCAGAAGTGTTTATAAATTTGGCCAAACACGAGGTACTTCCTAACCACATACATACATTTTTGTTTTCAAAATAAATTGATTGCAAAATATATTATAAATATGCAAAGAAATTAATGTATTTGAAAAAAAAGAATCATATTAAATTAAAATTAATGAATAATAAGAATTATTTTGTTGGTATAATAAAATACTCGTAACGACTGAGCCCTGATGTGAATCTGAAGCCGCGTAGAGAATAATTGTTTCTACTATGATTAATTAAACAAAATAACAAAAAAAAAATACAAGTTTGAAATTCGAACAATGTGAACAGAACAAGTGGCCCAGCTCAAAAGACAAATTTGGGTTTTTGCAGCCTGTTTGGTCAGGTCTTTCATGGTGGTTAACCATTTTCTCACGATCAGCAAATCCTCAAATCTTCAATTATTCTCCTTTTTTCAAGTCAGTGTTGCCATCCTTCAATCGTGATCATCATACTGAATCCATTGAAACGAAGCTTCCGAAAAGGGGAGACAGAGCTTCCATTCCCTGATGATTCTTATGGATTTCTCAGATCTCCCTTTCATAAACCCATACATACATTTACTACTCCTTTTCTAGCCCCCTCAAAGATCTTGATTGTTTTGTTCCGAATCGGTATCCAATTACTAGCTTCAGTTTGCTGCCTGGTTGGTCCAATGTCAATTCTTCCACTTTTGTCTTTCTCGACTCTATTTGGCGGGAAATTGGATTTGTCCTCATCGTACTTTTTGGAATTTTGAATTCAAACAGGTCATTATCCTGATCCCTTTATAAGGATTTAGTATTATTATAGCGGAAGAAGTAAGGAAGAGGATGGCGATTTCGGATAATACCAGAGGGTTAATTCTGGCGATATCATCAAGCTTGTTTATTGGAACAAGCTTTATATTGAAGAAGAAAGGTCTAAAGCGTGCTGCTGCTGCTGGCACTCGAGCAGGTTTGTTGATCTTTAATCTCAATTCAATTGTAAATCAGCATATCTGACTTATCCTTTTCTAATGGTTAAATAGAAGCCTTGTTCACGTTCAGAGTTTAACAAGAGAGTTTTGTCTAACTTTACATCGAAGCGGAAATTACTATACAACTTTTGCTTGCATTTTATTATTTGGACTATGTCCGGAACCAATAACATTCTGCAGGATTATACACAAAAGATTATGTTTATTATCTCAGTTATATTTGTTAAGGGGTTATTAAGAAATTTCAATCTCTTAGGAAACTTGGATGTTGACAATCTTGTACCTAGACAGTGGTCTCAGGTTCAGTTTTAGGAGTCAATTTGACACAGGTTATATTGAGAGATTTATTGGATTGCCAATTTCAAGTTATTTCATCTTAAGATCTGCCTAGGATTTGATAGACATTCTAATTGAAGATTAGTTTGGAAAATTTTCCATGGAGATCATAGATAAGTTAGGGAGCTGTTCACATACAAAAATTATTCTGTGAAGCCCTTACAGACGCGTTGCTGCAAACTAAAGATTATCAACTGATTAGTCATGAGCAAGATGAGAGGCAAAGATATACATGGTGGGGGTTCCATATATCAATATAGTTTCTGTAGTATATGTAATGATTATATGGAAATTTTAAAAAATGTTAGTATGTTAACTTATGGTTTGTCCATGTTCTGTGAAGTGCATTCTTAGATATCCGTGTGGAAGTACCCTCAAGGGTGACCGGTTTACCTCTCTTGTGTGGTTTGCGAGCTATTATAATTGAGTCGGGTAATGGTTGCAGGCTCTCTTGTCATCAAAAAAGGATAACCGTGTGGTAGTTTAGATATATGTTTGAAGTTGTGGAGAAATATTAATACCTTTGACGGTTTTATGGACTCTTAGTATGCAAGAGATTTTGATAAAAAGGATCACTCACAGGCTATAAATTTTGTATTCGCGGTTGTGTTGGTTGCTGCAAGACGCCATTACCACATCTTGTAACATTATCTACTATGTGGCCTTATATGGATATGGCTGAGGTGATTAAAGAAGTTTTGAGGTTAAAGGGTTGTTTTACGAGCTTAGTCCATGTCGTGTGTAATTACTATTTATTTTCATTGAGTTTGTAACAGTTAGAAATATAAAAATACTTCAGAGTCTTCTGCTTTGTTTTTAAGAGATTGCTGTTGAAGTTTCTTATGTTCTTTTGATATATGAATTCTATTGATTTTTGAAATTAAAACTGCAATGTTTTATTTACATATTTTCTGTTGTTCTGAAGTCTATTAGTGCCACATTATCCTTGTCTAATTTATGAAATAATGACCCTTAACTAATTAAAATCTGTAATACAAGATCATTTTGTCCTCATCACATACTGTGCCAACTTCTGGTGGCTCACTTAAACAGTTATTCTGATATTTAATGCAGGAGTTGGAGGCTATGCTTATTTGCTTGAACCACTTTGGTGGACAGGCATGATATCAAGTGAGTAAATCATGAGTTGTCTCCATACCTTAACCCCCTTTTCGGATAATGAATGTATTGGTACCGTGTGGTTTGGATTTTGATGAAAATTTTGGATTTGGATTATGTAGTGATCGTTGGGGAGGTGGCCAATTTTGTGGCTTATATTTATGCTCCAGCAGTTCTGGTGACTCCTCTTGGTGTTTTGAGTATAATTATCAGGTATGGTTTTTGAACTTTATGAGCTGTTTGTATGCTCTAATAATGAAACATGAGTGGTGTTGACAAAACTTAGCTTGGTGAATTTTTGAATAGTGCTATTTTGGCGCACTTTCTGTTGAAAGAACGATTGCAAAGATTAGGTGTACTGGGATGCATTTCGTGCATTGTGGGCTCAGTGGTTATTGTTATCCATGCACCTCAGGAGAACATGCCAGCTTCTTTAGAAGAAATCTGGATTTTAGCAACTCAACCAGGTTTGAATTTTGGGTCTTTAGCATAAATGTTTTTCTGTTTACCATAAGTCATCGCACTAGTAGAAGCTATTACTTATTTCTTCATTACTGCCTGTCTGCAGCATTTTTGGCTTATGTAGCTGCAACTTTATCGATGGTGCTAGCTTTGATTTTGCATTTTGAGCCCCGCTATGGACAGACAAATATACTGGTTTATTTGGGAATCTGTTCCTTAATGGGTTCATTCACGGTAATTTCTTTTTTTTAAAGCTACCATTCTTAGCTGCAATGTGGCCACAACTGTTTCTGTATGTGGTGCGTTTTGCACATATCAACAGTTATCTACCTTGTCCAGAGATAGGTTGCTGTAGTTTTTTCATGGTTCTTTGCAGATTGTCAGCATAAAGGCTATTGGAATTGCGATAAAACTTACTTTGGAAGGAATTAGTCAAGTTGCTTATCCTCCGACATGGTTTTTTCTTTCTGTTGCAGTGATATGCGTCATCACACAGCTAAATTACCTTAATAAGGTAATACTTTATCTATAGAGTAGAATATATAAAGGGGATTTGAGAAGCCAACCCCAACTAATTTGTGATTGATTTGTTCTGAATTGATGTATTCTTATGAACCTATCAAGTCTTTGCTTGCCCATATCCGAGAGTAGTTTAGGTCATACATCTATGTGCATATTTTCTATCATTCATTTAGATTTAGATATTAAAGTAATTATTCTTCTTTATGCACTCCTATTGGTGCTAATTTTATCATAGTGTGTTTCGGTATGTCAGAAAGATAAAGTGTAAGGTTGATAATGAGAATTGATACCTACTTTGCTAGAACGTTCTTCAGAACTGCAGACATTGTTTATGTTTCTTTCAGGTTTTTGTAATTTGGAAATCTAAGTCAGCTTTAAGATTTATTTTTGATAAACGTCATTAGATGCCCATGAATAGTTTAATGTCCACCTTGCACAGTCCTCTAGGAATGCCTTTTCTCATCCTATGTTGAGAAACAGCCAAACAGGGTATCACAGTTCAGTTCCTTGAGTCACTTGTTGGTCTTCCCTAAAAACTTAATGATTGAGCAGCATGATTTTGGATATCTCAAACAAGTAGTTCTGTTTTCTAATATAGCACAATATTCTGGTCTATTGTCGTGTTAAATTTTCCTAATTAGCTGATTGGGGGATGCATAATTGATTGAAAAACCTTGACTGCTGCTGGACGACTAAAAAGTTAGTTGGTTTGGAATGTGTACTGTTAACATGAGATGTGTAATTTTGTGTTGGAGTTCATTACATGCATGGTTGTTATGGGTCATTCAAGGTGGTATCCTTTGGGGAGTTTAAAAGCATTTCTGATATCTGTACATCCTTTGATAGGCACTGGATACATTCAACACCGCAATTGTCTCTCCAATATATTATGTAATGTTCACCACAATGACCATCATTGCAAGTGCAATAATGTTCAAGGTATTCTCACAATTGAAGCTCTTCTTGTTATGGCCCTCTATGAATATGCTACAGGATATTATGAATAGTCATCTCGCTTTGCAGGACTGGGCAGGACAAAGTGTCAGTGACATAGTTTCTGCGATATGTGGATTTATAACAGTACTTTCAGGAACAGTCATGCTCCATGTCACTAGAGAGCAGGAACCAGTTCCTTTGCCAGGTATAGATTAGACTAAAGTTTACTGGAAGTTCTTATCCTCACATTAATATATGTTCATTCTAGATACTAAGCTACCTTGCCTATTATCTACAACAAGGATGTCATCATGTCTTTCTGTTGCACTCCTTTAAAAAGAAGACGTTGAACTAGGCGTCATTACTGCTACTTCTGCGTTCCTTTGTGGTTTGGTGCATCATCGCCAAGGGAGAATATATTTTATAGTGTCATATTATTTGATATATTGACATACTCGCTAGCTATTCCATTTGGGATAATTTCCAAGCCTCTCGAACACATTTTTGACAGATGCATACATGTGTACTTCTGATGTTATATCACCATAGTAGACGTTGAAATATGAGAATGAACTTTTCGTATCTAGATATGCATCTCTGGAAACTACTACTCTAGAAGGCCAAAAGGAGTCTGTAGTATCTCTTTCTGCTAGCGCTGCTTTTTTTCTACTTCTAACATTAAATTGGTACATGTAGGAACTGTAACATGGTACGATGGGGATCAAATAAAGGCTATAGAGGATGGGCATTACATCATGTTGCATGATTCAGAATACTTAGACTCATATAGTGTCTCGACGAAGAATTAGAGAGGTTGATTGCAGAACTGGGAGTTCTATCACAGCGCATACTTGATTTGTGCAGTAGAGGGAATGAGGTTCTCGACTTCTCCTTTAAGTTGATTGATCTTGAGCTTCACAACTGCCTGGCAATTTCTTCCTATGTGCATAAGGCTAGAGGGAGAGGTTTTGATTTTTCCAAGATTTCTTGAGCAACATGGGGATACATCTGGACTTGCAAATCTCTAATTGGCTAATTGCAGTCGGGGGTTTGTACATATATGGCTTCCTTCTAGTGTAATTATTCATTATTTTTTTCGTAATGAGGTATAGCATATCAATCATATGTTTTTTCTGAAGTATGATAAGTGGTCTTCTTGTTGTTTGTATGTTTGTTTAGATATTAAGTTAAAATTTAGTGAAACTCGCTCATTTGACACCCATACACAAGATCAAAATGGTAATTTAGAACGCAGGGGGTAATATGTTTTGAGAATCATTTTTCTCGGAAACAAATTTCTAAATAGAGAAGTTTGATTTTAGTCTAGAATTAAATACACTTCATCTTTACCCTCATATTATTTGCTTGAATTACATAGAAATGTCGCCTTTAGTTTAAACAACATTTATTCAAGAGAAAATAAATTTCTAGAAAATTTATACGTAGTGGGAATGATGATCGTGCAGATCACAAGGATACCAACATTGTTAATAAGCCAGCTAAATGGCATATGTAATATTAAATAAAAGAGTGATTCTGGTATGTCAAAGAATAATATCCTCTGAATTACAAACAAATAAATATAAGAAATGTTAACATAATATCTCAAATCACAACAAAGATGTATATGCGTGATTAAGATAAATGTGGAGAAAGATTCCTAAAATTGTATATCCTTAAAAATAATACTTAAGCTATTGAGGATTATGGCAGCTAAGTTGGTGAGCTCCTATCTTCCTCTATTTAGGTACAAGGTATGAATTCTCCAAGGAATACAACATTGACTTCAAAATGACAACAACGAAATTTTACATGAGTGGTTTAAAATGAACATCGTCCAGTTGAGGTTTCTAAGTGAAATTTTGTGCCAATTTTAAGGGGTCATTTCGTGCCAATTTTAAGGGATCACCCATGGATTAGGCCTAAACTATGATGTACACATTGATAAATCTTTATTATTTAACATACAATTTTTCTAGCAAAATGATGTAAAAAGTCACACTTTCATAAATTGCAGGGGGTTAAAACTCCCGTTAATTTTAATTTAAAATTTATATTTGTGGGGATTTTAACTCCCAGAGTTCACAAATTTGTTGGGATTTTGACTCCTAGAATTTGAAGTGCAGTTTTATTGATATTAATTTGTGGGGTTCAAAATCCCCTAATAAACCCTTGTTAATGATAACTACGCTTGGCATATAAAAGATTCTTGTGACTTAATTATGTCACACCTAATTGTAGGGATTTTTTAAGTACCACAAAACTAAATTGTAGGGATTATTGACTGCTGCAATATGTAATTTAAATTCCACAATTTAATTGATTTTATAATATATGTATAGCATTATTGATATGCCTGATCAATAAATATAATCCATTCATAAAATTGCAAAAAAGCTGAATTTCAAAATTTTCTAAAATTTTTAAAACAACTTCAATTTATATTCACGAGCAAATACAACTCTAATTTTCAGCTATTATCTTTTTCACTTTTAAAATAAAAATTATTTTTTTCTAATACTCATAAAATTCAATTTTTCGTATCCCTGGCCCCTTAATTTCCTTTTATCTTTTAGGTCTTTCATGGCTTAATTCTATTTGATTGACATCTACTTTTCGTAATTAAATTTGGAATTTAAAAATATTTTTGAATCTGGTGCTTTTAATATAGGACAAATTACTTAATTACACTCCTTTACTTACATTAATATCTATATATCCCTACTTATTTTAAAATTTTCAAAAATCCCTTATTTCCACCAATTAATAAAATTTGTAAGATACATAAAGATTTTTCACCTTTTTTACAGCCAATACCCACGTTTCCATTACAAAGTGCACTCTTTTTTTTAGCCAACACACACGTTTCCCATTACCAATCACCCTCTTCAATTTTATTCTTAAAATCTCTCCACATCTCTAGCAGTTACAAAATTCAAATCCATTTAATTTTCACTAGGAATCTCCCTCAGGTTTTTCAATTTCAAAGTTTTTAATGGGTAAGAATTTTATTCTTCATTGTTATCTTCTTCGTGCTTTTTACTAGATACATATGGAATCTGATACATCGCATAGTGTTGGTGTTTCTCATACTAATGTTAATCGTATATATGATTCTGATGATGAAATGTGGGCCGAGAACAGATCCAAGCGATTGCATGATCCATTAGCGATGAAGGGCAAGAGTATTGTCAAACCAAAGAAAAAGGTTGGAGAAACTCTAAAAAAGGGAGAAGAAAAGTGACATCTTTTTTCCCGACCCGCACTTCCTAAGGTATGTGTTTAAACAAACTTTATATTTTTATGTTTTTGTTATGGTGTTGGTTGTGTTTGGACAGAAAGTTTAAATACATTAATAGTGAAGATACATTACTTATCAATTCAATATTTTCGTAGTATGTAAGAACAATATCGATTTATAATGGTTAATTTTGTGTTTTGCTGATACATCAAAATCCTAATTTTACATTGATACATGTCTTTGTGAAATCGAATTAAGAGTCATTTAACAATGAAAACAGATTCACTAATTTGAAATTCAATAAAAGCATCATGTATTGTACAGTTTTGAAGATGTATCAGATGCATATATTGCTCAATTAATGATCATTCGTTGTTGTAGCATTTTTTTACAGTTTTTGATTGTCAATGCATATGGTGTATCATATACATTCATATAATTCAAGTGTCTTATACACATATGTAATTGGTATATGTGAATGAATGCATATGATGTATAATACATTCATATAATTCAAGTGTCTTATACATATATGTAATTGGTATACATGAATGAAATTTGTGTACAATATTGTTAGTTACTCATGTATCTTATGCATTTCACAACGGGTTTGATATGCTGTCATTATAAAATCATGATGTATTTATTGAATTTACAGATTATCTTCAATGTATCATTCACTCTCCATTACGTCATATGTTTGAGATTAGACAGGTATGATTTTATATTTTATTTTTTTTATATAAACAGGGCATGAATTATGTTATCAAAAAAATACCAGCACATTCATTCAGGTTTGGAGCAACATTCAGTTTTGATTTTGTGAATGAAATCAAAAAGTCCATAAAGGATGAAGGCTTTGAAATGTTCAAGAATACAATTTTTGGACCATATTTGAACGTTCCAAAATGTAATTTCCAGGGTCAGAGTACTAAGTATATGTTGTTGGAGTTGCAACAGGAAAACAGAGATGTATTGTATGTTTGTCATGCTAATGGTACTGTATTAAAGATTGGTATAAAAGAATTTGCCATTGTAACTGGCCTTAAATGCAAAGAAAATGTTAAGGATTTGTCATATTCGAAATCCACTCCAAGCCGATTATTACAAAATATTTCCCTGATTCGACTGCAGGTATAACCAAAAGTCGCTTGATACAATGTTTTGCAATGGGGAGTTGGGAGACCACACAGGAATCTGTTCAGATGGCAATATTATACTTCATCAATCTTTCATGTTATGCCATCTTGGTGAGACCTTCATATGTATAGAAGAGTTTCTAATGGTTGAAGATGGTAGATATGAATTGTATTCTTGGGGTCAGATTGCATTCTATAAGCTAATTACATCACTCAGACAAGACTTCAACCAAAATAAATGAATGTATCGCTTATTTGATATGCCTTATACACTCAACGTATGAATTTACGAATGTGAATCTAGTCTAAATCCAGAGTTTGCTGTTAAAGTAGCAAATGATTTCCCATGATTTGTAATTGGACGGTCGTGATTGTAAATCTTGTTGTAAATAATATTTTTTGTATTATACATAATATTGCCATAACGTTCAACCATTTAAAATGCAGAATGCATGTTCAAACATTGTACCAACACTAGATGAAGTGGAAGCCCTTGACTTACCTGATGTTCAAGATGCTCATAGTGCTGAACCATCCACAACAGCAGTTCATGCAAACAAAAGATAAGTCAGGTTTTGAGAATTTCTCAACAAGACCTCCTGGTCGTTTATTGAGAAAATCATCACGTGTATCTGGTACATCATCTCCGCCACCACCCAAAAGAAGAAAGAAAATTGATACACCTAAAAAGAATTGAAACCTTAATTGTCAGAGCAGTTAAGGCCGCCATTAAACCAGTCATTCTCAATGCCAGATGAAGAACCTACCCCGCATGCTAATGTATCTTCTGCCCATGTCTCTTCACAAGTCTAAAAAAATAAGTCTGTGTATCTCGATATTGAAGAACTGAAACAACATATGAAGGAATTCGTAAGTAATGATATCAATTTTTTTATGTTTATTCATAAATATAAAACTAAATGTTAAATTTTTTTAATAGGTTGACAGTAAATTTGAGTATCTTGTGAATTTGATAAAGGCAAGTAACTCTGAGGTGATGAATTCTAGGAATAGGGAGGACGACCAACAACCAAAGGTACTGTATTGTATATGTGTTTTGTTTGTGTGTTTTAACTTTCATAGATCATTACGTTATAAATTTATTTCATGATGGAGATGGGCAGCAAGTCAACATCGTACATGGTTGAAGCTTTCGATAAAGAAGGCAATGATGAACATCAAACAAGAACCTTTAAGTTTGATCAACAATCAACCTCACGGGTACAAATGGATTTTGCCAACAACGATCAAAACATTGGTGTACCTGATTTTGATGTTGAAAATCAGGTTTATTTTACTTTATTAATTGCGTATATCAAATTATATGATTTATCGTTAACTTATTTTGATTGAAAAAAACATGTTTAAAAAATACAGACTGAAGATACATTGAAGAATCATCAAGAAATGAAGGACGTTTGAGAACTTCAATCCTCAGATGCATTTATTCATCATTATATTGCAGAAACAACTGAGCATAAGAAAGTAATTTTATCATCGTAAATTAACTATTAACATACATCAACTTTGTAGTGATACATCAAATTATGTCAATATGATACATTGCAGTTTACTTGGATGATACTGTACATTGCAGTTTACTTTTATAATACTGATACATTGCAGTTTACTTGTATAATTCTGATACATATTCTTAATGTTCACATCAGTAGTGTTTTTCACTTTTATGTGTATGATACTTTACATTTTAATTATGTTTGTATGGATACACTACATTGTAATAATTTGTGACTAATTAAAATTGTTTGTGTACTATATGTAATTTGTAGTTTGATGTAATCTATCATTGATACATTAACAGTCCTTTGTATATGATTCTTTGTTCTTTAATGTATCCTACATTGATCAGTACGTTGTTATTCAGGATGATCTATCATCACAAATGCCTCATCATTTATTCGAAGGAACAATGAACGAAGATGCTTCATTAATGTTCAACACAACACCAATCAGTCTGTGCCAGATCTATTATATTTGATACATCGGTAATTTATGTTTCATATATCATTTAAATATCATATGGTTTATCAAACCTTTTTAATTATCAATTTAAATCTTATAGGATTCTGCAACATCTGGTACAATATCATCTGATACTCGAGAAGTCATGAATACACTTATTGCTAATCTAGGAAGATTGTCTATTTCATGCTAAACTAGTTAATGCTGCAAATTTACAGGAGTTAACCGACAATCAAAATTCGCTTTCGGACTGTTAATTACCCACTGATATTTCGATAACCGAGATTGGTGTCTGAAGCGTTACAAATACTCCTCATACACGTATCAGGATGCCTTAAAAAAATTGCAAATCTCCCTATTTAACTTCATTTGGGTCAAGTGAAAAAGGAGAAGATGCCATGGAGGATGTAATTCATCCAAATTTTTCATTTGAAGGATATGAGATCACAAATCGAGATCCTTCATATCTGATTGATGAATTTGTTGAGTGGGTTACTACAAGTCTTCTAAAAACTCATGCTAAAAAGTAAGTTTTATATTTTTTATTGATTTGTTCAATTTTGAAATTACAAACTCTTGTTCCACTTTTAAATAGCATATTTTCTTTACACTTAATAATACAGGTAACCATCAGAGGGTAAGTACAACGCAAGAGCCTCTTCATTGGATTTTGAAATGATGGATTATGTTGTTACATATCCGTCCAATAAAAATTGATTTTATGCCATGTCCCAGCCCTAAAACTTCTTGACTAATCAAGTAATTTTGTCATATATATTTAAATTTCATGTGTCTGCAAATGTATTATATATAGATTTCTTAATGTATATGGTACATTCAATTAATAAGTATTATATACATATCAATACCATATACCACTTTCAGTATCTAACATTTTATAATTATTATTTCTTTCAAATGTATAATTATGCTTATAATTTTTTTTGTAGCACATCGATGTTATTTTTTACTATCTTCGTAAAAAAATCAAAACTTCGCAGCATGAATCAATACAGATACACAATTGCCAATTGTTTGTTCAGTGAACATATCAATAGTACCCATGAAATGTATTATAGCAATGAGGCTGATGATAATATTAGTACCCAAGAACACATTGATCGAACGAGAGCAGTATCAATATATGAGAGGGCAATAATCATCATGAAAAGATTTTCAATATCAGCTTGATTGCCATGGCATCTTGTGGACGATGTTTATATTCCAATTAATTATGATGGAAATTTTCATTGAGTGTTAACTATTTTTGAAGTGAATCAAAGGTTGATACGCGTATATGACTCTTCTTTAGGCATAAGAAAACGAGTATATTATGAGGAGATACAAAAATCGTCAAGGATGCTACCTTCTTACCTCCTTGACAGTGGTTTCTTTGTAAAAACTGAGCGGACTAAATGGCCAATACTTGATGCATATAAGGACAAACAAAGTGCTATACTTTTAGAGTCACATAATCCTTTCAAAATTGAATACGCTAAAGGCATCATGCAACAAGAAGACGATAGTCTGTAAGTATTTAAATTCTGGACTACAATAATATGTGTAAGTTATTTTTACAAATTTATATTCTGCATTTTGTTGTGGGGACTTCTGATTATATGTAGCTACATTTGTAGAGTGTTTGAGTGAACAACTTGTTATACCACTTGATACTGATGGCCATCTTGCAAATTATCTATGCAATAGATACGCAGCATTGTTATGGAGATACGACAGCGACAAGGTCAAGGGTGAACACATAAGTGAGAATGACGATCCACCAAAGCCTAAGGGTCAATTTACAACACCAACTGAACAAGACTTTGTTAACATAAATTAGTACTTAGTAGGGATAGCATGACCAATTTTTCATGTTGTTTTGTTTTGAAGACAATTTATTTTTTATGTGTTTCTCTACAAACTTAATTGTATTACAGTATTTTGTTAGTTATTAACGTTATGTGTTTTCAATATATTGCTTTAGATACATTTTTTGCTATATAACATTAATCTCCACAATCATCATCGTTTGGGTTTAAGTATTTTGATAGTTTACTTATGAAATAATGTATACGATACATAAGTTTTATGCATATTTGTAATTGAAATTTTATTCATATATGTCAATTGCATTTACGTGTCAGACACTTGATTATATGATACATCATATACATCAACAAACAAATCACAACATACTATTAAATTGAAAGGCAACAGTACTGCTAAGGAAAAATATATCAAAATTATAATTGTATCTAATATAGTTTTAATAGTTTTAATGTGTGATTTTTTACTATTATATATTGTATATGATATAATAATGTAGTGTATATGATACATATAGTACACACTTGAAAAAGCCAAGTTTGAGACACTTAAATTTGTTTAAATCATGATTATGGTATTGAATCAATATTTCTTTCATTTACACATTAATTATTTTTCATAATTTATACATCAGATTTATTTATTTATTTAACAATATAAGAATAATTTTATATTTAATATAAGTTTGCCACACAATTCTAATAAAATGCATTTAGTTAAACAACAAATAAATTGTGTAACCAATACACTTTATTCAACCCAAATACTAAAGTGAAAATTACATATAAGTGGAATTTATTAACCATGAGCACGAATGTCCTATTTTAAAAAATTATTTTAATTCTCTTTCGGTAAGAAAGTACAAGTTCTCCTATTGTGTCCTTCTAGTCCACATTGCCAACAAGAATTCTTGTTCATTGTTATCTTCTTATCCGTATTTTTCTTTCTTTGCTTCCTTGGTCTTCTAGCCAACCTTCTATACCTAGGTGGCCGGACAATTTCATCTAAAACATAGTATGGAACGGTCCAATCCTCCTTATCTGGCATTGGAACCATTACAATCTCGTATGTTTTTTCTAATGCATCAGGCTTATAATAATCGGAGCAATATGGGTGCATATGTGTAACATTTTTGTGCTTCAAAACTGCAATTGCGTGTGCGCAAGGTATCTCATCATGTTGAAACATTTCACACGTACATGTTTTCCGCTCAAGGCATACAATTTATCTTCTTCCGGCTTCATGAATTGAGAAAATATATTCAGACGACGGAACAACCTGAAATTAATAATAAGTTAGTGATACATTACATAATATGCCATTTATATATCATTTCCCAATCAATGCTTATCAGTGAAAATATTTCGAGTTTCTAGTACATAAAACAGAAAGTTAGGAATATTTATAAATACCTTCATATTTGAACTTTTAGATGTGTTTACAATCAATATATCCTCAAATCTTCGACCCAATGTGTCCTTTCTATATGACGTTATTTCTCTATTTTTTACAATTCCAACTACCAAATAGAAGTCTAACTTCCTTCAAGAAGTCTATTATAGTTAACCTACGTGCATTAACAAGGCAACCATTGATACATTCTGCGATGTTTGAAGTCATATTCTACCTTCGTTTACGATCGAATGAACTCTTGACCACTTCTCATACACCAAATGATCAACTTTCACCACTTTAGCCATTAATTTATCAAAATCTTCCTTTCCGTATGCCTTTGCCATTGAGTAAAATATATCAGTTAGTGTATTATTACTCCTTTTGAAGCTTGAACATACATTCTTCCAAAGATGTCATATGCATGCACAATGAGGTACATTTGGGAACACAATGCTTACACTCTTCATAATGCTTTCATTTCTATCTGATATAATACACACGTTTTCATGCTCGCCAAATGCATTTTTGAATTGTTCGAAGAACTATGTCCACTAACAGTCATTTTCAGTGTCTACAACACCATATGCCAATGACAATATGCAACATAATTACAAAGCAACACACATTTAACTTTATGATACATAACGTTTACACTAAGATACAATAAGTATACATATAAAACAAGATTTACAGTACATTAGTTTTACAACAGTCATACCTACACCATCAAGTGTGTTCGCTGATACAAAAGTACCTTTGTAAGCCCCCGCCAAGATATGTAACGTCCATTACAACTACATGCCTGCAGTAGTCGAACCCTCTTATCAACGGTCTTAGGGCTATAAAAAGATACATGAATTGATTATTTTCCGTCTTTTGCATCCTTATATATGAATTTTGATATACTTTATTTAGCATTCATATGTATCTCGACATCTGCTTATATCCTTCTGATGGCTTACCCTTGAGCATTTATAGTGCACGTTCTCTAGCACGTCATGCTTGCTGGTATGATATCTCAACCCCATATAATGCACGAATATCTTCAATTACATCTTGAGGCGTACCAATTTAGGGGCATTCACACCACTAATAAATCCAATTGTTCTTTATACTTTTGTTAGTATACTTTCCCGCATCGGACATGTATGTTCACTATTGAAGTATCACACTTTGAATACATCAGATTTCTTTCTACAAAAGACTTTAAAGTCCATCCACAATAATCATTGAAGCAAACCAACATATAACTGTCCAAATTTTTTCATCGGATTAATTCATATAACAAAAGCAATGTTACAGTTGCTCATAACTAATGTATTAGCCATAACAAAGAACACAACCACTTTTTTACAAAACGTTTATCTATCACATAATAAATTTTATCAATACACACCTAAATCAATTGTCAATACTAATAATCATTATAATTACCAATTTGTTTATATCATCAAACACAGACAAACTTATCATTACGATACACATACTATTTAGATTTATTTATCAAACACAATAACAAACAGAAATATACTAATTATATGCAAAATCTAAAAGAAAAGAAATCAAATTTAGAGAAAAAACCATTTCAAACCTTTTTTATCCGATTTTTTCACTCAGAAATTGAAGTTGTTCTTTATTTTATATTTAGTCATTACAGCGATGAGTGTTCCTTTATCCTTATACAACATCTCTGTCTTCACCTCACTATTAGAATCAATTATGTAATTTGTAGGATTTAATTCTGGAATATAATCAAAGTCACAAATTCTCGATTCCACCAGAGCAAGAGCTTCAGTATCTCTTTCTGTACCTTCCACGCATACGATTTCCCCGGATGAACAATAAAAAATATGTATCTCCCCAACCATTTTCTTAGTTGTATAAATACATAGCAGATACATGCCGATTCCAGGAGCATTCCTTTTTACTTCCAAATAAAGTTTCACACCCATAACATTTTTTATTTTCAATGGACATGAGTTCCCTCTGCGATGTATCGAATTTCAATATCTTTTGTAACACAGTCGATCTTCAACTCTGCTAAAATCAACGTTTTCAGATTCATAAATGAAATTGATTGTCCAACGACAATTCCATCAACCTTAATTAACATCGCCTACCTAAATTCCAGAATGCCGTAACAAAATTGAGATATTCATTTTCTAAAGCTGTTTTTTTCGAGTTCTTAGAATCTAGATCAACTTTATCAGGATAGTTTTTGTTTGATGAAGGTACTCTAATTTGAAATTTGAATTTATCAATCAGTTATGCAATGATATTGAAAGTTTACAAGTTGTCGAGTGTGAATTATGGGATTTATAGTTATTAAAAACAAATTTACGTTATTATTTTCTTCTTAAACGCTATAGCTATCAACTGGAATGTATAATCACTTATGTATCCTGTACTACTCATAATGTATCCCGTAAACTAAATTTTTAAGAGATTTTTGGTAAATAGAAAACTAGAAGGGATAGGATGTTATTTAAATATATATTAAATACATAATAATGTTTGTTTGGTTGCATGTTATGCGGAAAATAAAATTAATGAACTGTCAAAAAAATAAAAAAAGATTTTTTTTTGCATGAACAAAAAGAAATGATGCACTAATTAAAGTTTAGGTATAGGAAACGAAGAAAATATATAAGATAATCGCAAAGAGTTTGATAACATTGCCCGAAATGAAATATAGGAAAAGTTACAAATAAAATAATTAAAGTTACAAATAATTTTCTTTTTTAAAAAATCAGATTTCGAAATACAATAAATACAATGTGTAATATATATATATATATATATATATATATATATATATACTAATACTATTTTTTTAAATTTCTAAGGGAACACTATTAATTAAGATTATAGTCAAAAACAGTTTCACTTTGAAAATCTAAATTTGACTATTAATTTTTTATATAGTTATTTAATGATAAAGATAATATTAAAAAGAAAATGGTTTAAAATAGTTTGATTTACTAAAGTAGAAAAATATATATTTAATATCGAGATGAAATAAAACGAAATCGATAAAGTTATTAAGCAACACCCTCATTTCACTTGATTTAAGTTAAATATAAATAATTCTACTCCATAAGATCTAGTTATACATGAATAAACACACACAAAAATATAAATGGTCATGTAATATTATATTTTGAGTGAATCTTTTATCGAGTTATACATGAATAAACACACAAAAATAAAAATTATCATGAAAATGGGCATTCTGTAATATGATATTTTGAGTGATTTTTTTTAATCATAGTTAAGGTTGAAGATTTAATTTTGGAAAAAGTCATATATATATATATATATATATATATATATATATGTGTGTGTGTGTATGTATGTATGTATGTATATATGTATGTATGTATGTATGTATGTATGTATGTATATATATATGTATGTATGTATGTATGTATGTATGTAT